>NC_136431.1:185346869-185946869 GCF_052849685.1 Lactuca virosa
TAGTAACAGCTAAGTGTATGCTTTTAAAATTGTATACGGTTAGGATCTTATAGCCTTAGAATAATTGATTTGGCCTTATTTCATGTTCCTCGTCTGGTTATGGTCCTAGGGTAGAGTCTATTATTCGACAATCTATTAGATCCTATTATGTGTATAATTTGCAAGCATAAGGCAACCGACAGTGAGGATGGATGGATATAGATAGCACGAGTCGCGATATGCGGGTTGAATGTTCTATGATAGTTCTTTGGATCAGAGTGATACTGCACGAATGCTGCTTGCTTTGTGCTTTGTGGAACTGTTGAGTGATGGGAGTCAGCCACTAAGTGGATATGACGATATCCAGGAGGTGGATGGCTGGCATCATGGGGAGTTCTTCAGCAGCTGATGGCAGGGTGAGGTTGGGAACCTAGGAAAGCCTAGGACATGCTCCAATGAGCTAGTGAGGTGGTTCAGTGAGGTCGGGAACCTAGGGGGAGCCTAGGAGGTTCTTTGGTGGATATTGTGTTTTTGTTTAGCTGATATTTGGTGCACCAGTGGAGTAGGTGACTTAGAGAATTCGGGAGGATTGCTGAGGAAAGTATGGATAGGTGTAGAAGGTAGTATGGGCCCGTACTACTAAAAGCATAAGATCCATACTCGAATCGGTGAGAGTCCTGGAGAATCTAAGAAGCTTATGGGAAGGAGAATTCTTGGTTATGCCTTGATCGTGGGAATAGCTGTTTTGCAGAATAAGGATGACCACATATGAGAAGGACCATGGTTTGGTCCCCAGTTAGCGGAAGGACTGCCAGGGTTTTGAGTTCGCCTTGGATCTCTTGTACCAGGCGGCAAGGATTGATTGTGCGACCTATTGCACTTTCGGGACTGGAGACTATGTCTTGGGGGTAATATGTAATCCGGTTCAGAGTAGAGGTTGCCTCAGCTATTACAATTTAGCTGTTGACGATTGAGTTGGGTAGTGTGTCAGAGTGCGAGACCCCGAATGTTGTGGGTCCCAGAGCCCAAGGGCGGAAGATCGATTTGGAGTACCTCGAGAAGAGAGGTTCAGGTTATGTGCATTTAGTGGAGGGTCTTGGGAAGAGACCCAAGAAATTTGGATCAGCTTTTGAGTGGCCAGCAGGTCGGGTTTAGTGCAACGCTTGTGGAAACTCCACGATGGAGGTTCGTTCCAAGAGTTTGGAATGTCATTGGGATTGGAAGGAAGTGTTACCCCATATCCTCAGGGTGGTCGAGGTAACACAGGAGGAGGAGGTCAGGATTCCTTCAGATGTTTGCGGAAATGCTATTTTCTTCCATTTCCAATGGATATCAGGAATTTGCATCGCTTTGGAATTGTGATAAGTTGGATCTCGGGTTGGTTATCTGCTATTGTCTGAGTTAGCAAGAGTTGTCAGATACCAGTCAGCATGCTGAGGAATCTTTGAGGAATCTTCAGACGGGCGTATCTCGCGGAGCGGGTTCCGCATGTACCGTGATTGTTCCGAGTCTTTGTCGGAATTTGTTTAGGGGTCTGGCTTGCTACAAGTATGGAAGGGATGATCATGCCAGCAGGGGGCAAGCCCATTATGTTTTCACTGCGATCAGGTGGCCCACAAGAAGGCCGACTGTCCGACGATGAAGGGAGGGGTACTAAGCACGTTTGCTCCGGACACTTTGAGGATCACTGATGGGCGAGAGGGAAGGATAGGAGCCCCAGCAGAGAGGAGTAGGACTTTGCAGTGACATGCATGAGAGATCTGGATTACAACAGGCAATTTTTCAGGTATGTATCAATTGCTCTTTTCGATTCTATCCGTATTATGGTTCTTCTTGCCTCGGTCTCGGGTAAGAGTATGCATGAGTTATCTCCCTGCTTTTATTCAGATTTTATTTGCGAAAAATGTCATATGCCAATTGCATACTGGGAATTATTAGTAGCAGTGTAAGGTTATTTCCCTTTTCTGGTTCGAAGTGTTCAGTTTTATCTTGGTTACGGCCGAGATCAGTTCAGGAGCATCATGTGAAGTCTGCGGTCAGGGTCCGCAGGGTGGTTACCTACCATTGTCAGTACTCGGTGGTTTCAGTGTTGGTGTTTGGGATGGCTTTCGGAAGCATCAAGGGAAGTGGTCTATCACTGAAAAGGTTGCTCTGAGCATTGGATAATTGGACCTTAAGGCTTGAGTGGGACGTCAGATCGAGCATATGAGATCATCGGTAGAGAGATTCAGAAAGCCTTCATCTAATTTTCAATAAATGTGCGACCTTTGAAAATGGGCTAGTAGTTGACCACTAACCAGGATGAGTATTGGTAACCGGGGTGTTTAGCTCATAAGAGTGAGGGAATGGGAATCCTTCAGTTATCAAGTACTATGAAGACTTAGTAGAATCCAAGTGGGGGAGAATCGTCCAGGGATTCAGAAGCAAAAGCGGTTGTGAAACCAGGATGAGTTTTGCGTCCTTGTCAGGGGAAGAACGGATAAAACGGATGTATGGATTAGGTGTAGGGTGAATTGGAAGTTTGGAAAACTTGTCAATGATGAGATCGCGTCCTCATAATGTTTGATGACCGGTTTTAGGAAATCCAGTTGAGAATTTCGGTCAGGATAGGAGTTCAGTTGGATTATTAGGTCGTGTGCGCATGCCCGAATTTGGGAAGGTGTTGTAAGACTACGGGTTAGCCGTAGCATTCACTACCAGCCAGTCAGTGTGGAAAGTTTTGTAAGACTGCGGGTTAGCCGTAGCATTCACTAGCAGCCATTCGGTGTGGAAGGTGTTGTCAGACTACGGGATAGCAGTAGCATTCACCAGTGGTCAGATAGTATGAGAAATGTGGTAAGACTGCAGGGTGGCCCGTATCATTAGTTGGCAGATAATGTAGAAGTGTTGTAAGACTATAGGGGTGGCCCGTAGCATTCACAAGTTGGCAGGAAGGGTATAGTAAGACTGCGGGGTGGCCCGTAGCATTTTTTAGTTAGCAATTGGTATATGGGTATAGTAAGACTGTGGGGTGGCCCGTAGCATTCATTAGCGTCAATTAGTATGGGAGCATAAGACTGCGGGGTGGCCCGTAGCATTCGCCGGACCCTATTCGGCAGTGAGAATGCGACAGATGTGTGATTCACTCGAGAAATTCTTCAGATGGACTAAGATAGGGCACGACAGACGCACGGATGTGAGTAGGCCACAATATGTTTGGTCGGAAAGTGGTAGGTCGTTGGGGACCAGGTACGATGTAAGACTACTACAGTTCGGGTAGCATTCACCTTTTGTATTAGATTATGCTAGTAAGGAGTGGTCAGACAGTGCGATCGGGAGGATCAGCAGGAATTCTGAAGCCATGAGCGGCAATGAGGATAAAATAGTTTCAATAGCCGAAGCACTCTTTGGAAGTCGCTGGAAGCGATTGAGAGATTGTGCTTGGGTTCAGTAATCGGTAGGAGTTCGGTACCCCAGATAAATATATATCAGTGGGGACCAGGATGGTCTCAGTTTATCTGGAAAGTGGATAAGAGATAGTGGGATCTTCGGTCAGGAGTAGTGAAAAGAGATTCTTGCGTGTGGCAGCCAGTTGATCGGGAAGCGCTAAGTCACTCACAGCAAGATTAAATAATCCCAGGAGGGAATGATTTGACTCTGTTGCGCAACTCTTGTATGAGTCTAGCCGTTGCAGGGATGAATATTTTACTCGAAGGATTATTTGAACCATTCGCTGGGTTGAGTGTTCGACATCGGGTCATAGTAAGTAGAAGCATTCAGTGGGTAACAGCGAAGGGACCAACATTGGGAGTGACTGGAGATTTAGTACAACGAAGGATTTGTTTTTCACAGAGATAGGAAAAGTTGTTGCGTATGTGCAGTTGCCTTGGGGGGTCGTGGACTGCACAGAGAAAAGGGGTGAACCCCTTGGATATCAAGTGTAAGTACTCAGGAAGTACCAGAATGAATGTCGGATGGGTAAGAGCGATGTACCCGATATTGTTAGTGATTAGCGTAATCTCGAGGTTTTACCTCCAGGAGTTTGCTTTTATGGAGAAATTGGATGGAAGGCTTATAGAAGCGGTCCACCAAGTATTGGACTGAGCAGGCGAAGTGTAAATCGTGTAGGAATATAATGAGAGGTTGCAGGGTAGTTGGTCGTAGCGGACTTCGAGGATGAAGTCTAGTTTAAGTGGGGGAGAGTTGTAACACCCGGAATCCAGAAGGCCAATAAAGGAAAGAAAAACCGTAATTCAAGAGGTCCACTCGTCGAGTCCAGAGGGATGACTCGACAAGTAGGAGCGAGTTTTAGGGCGCGGGTTAAGTGACCTACTCGACGAGTTGGAGGACCAACTCCGCGAGTTGGTATGGGTTTGGGAAACCCTAAATTCGGGCTTTTGTTCCCTATTGAAGCATCTTATTCTCCTCCCATCAGCCTCATTTCCAGCCTACACTGCCCAAACCCTAATCCATAAAACCCTAGTGCCTTCCATAAGCCTGTGAGCCATTTATGAGTGTTCTTGAGTGCTTGGAAGCTTGAAGAAGAAGGAGAAGCCTTGGGGGTACAAGAAGAGACTAGTAGATCCAGAAACCCCTTGCACTCCTCATCATTTCCTTGTAAGAAAGTTCCAACCTTGATCATTATGCACTTAGATCTCTTCTTTGTCACTTTATGGGGGGTGTTTGGTCCAAGTATCCTAGCATGTGAAGAATGGACGTGCCAAAGGCTTACATTTTCAGATCTAGAAACATTAAGGTTTGTTTGTTATGGCATAAAGGTGCAAACTTTATGCCATAGGAGTCCCCATGCAAGCAATAGAGTGTTCTTATGGTCTCTTTAGCTCAAAAGGCCATGTATGGAAGGAAAAAGGCAAGAGCTTTGCATGGTTATGAGATGTTTGGGTCCATATCTACGTTTGGATGCATTAGTTTGGTGTATGGTTGGCTTGTGGACCAAGATCTAGGCCCTTAAGAGTTAGGGTTTGAGTTATATCCATTAAGTGAGGGTATTGACGGGTAAAGTTGGAAACTTTACCCTCCTAAGGTCATTTCCAGAGCGTATTCGAAGTTTGGAGCTTATATATGAAGAATAGTGGCTTAATCCATTAATAAAGGCTTAACAGACTGAAGAACTCGCCGAGTCCAGGGAAGGACTCGACGAGTTAAGTTGGTAATGTCCCGAATATGTACAGAAGGAACTCGACGAGTCTGTGAAGGGACTCGACGAGTTGGTTCATGGTTTCGCGACTATGAGTAGTATGGGAACTCGGCGAGTCAGGGGGTGACTCGACGAGTTGAGTCAACTCGGAGCGTTGACATTGGCCGTTGACTTTGACTTTGATCAAGGTTGACCTAGTTTGACTTTTGAAGACATTTGGACAAGAGTATGTAAGGGGTGGAATGTTCTTTTACCCCAGTGAGGACTTATGGTTAAGTTATAAGAATCCCAGACTTATCTAAGTTGTATGTGTTGGATATAGTGTCTAAGTCCATAACTATATATGGTATGTACTTGATCCGACCCGACATGGTCCATTTGGGTTGCATGGCATTGCAACACTTGGATAGACCAAATTGAGAGAAAGGATACTTAAGGTTTATTAATATATTATAAGTTCTAATATATTAATCATATTATTTAATTAGTATCGATCAAAGAATTAATTTGGAATTAATTAAGTGATCAAAAACAGACTAATTAAATATATGGGGTTGATTGTGTAAATCATCTATTCTTGTATAGTGGGCTAATGATCCATGGTTTGTATGGATTGGGTTAAAACCCATAAGGTGCTCCATGGATAGTCCATGGAGGTTACAAACCCATGGATAATGGAATATGGAAAGCCATGACAATTAGGGTTTACATGGTGTAACCCTATTTGTGTCACAACTATATAAAGGCCCCTAGTCTAGCAAAATCGGCACTACTACTTGTACAAGATAGAGGGCAATCCGATTTTGAGGTTTAGTGAAACTTCTCTCAAGGTTATTCCAAGTGTTGTAGTGTTATGTGAGACATTTGAGGCATCACACTTGAGGTGCTAGGCTCACAAGGTTCTCAAGGAATCCAAACTACAAAATGTATGTTCTTCTTCTAGCATTTATGTTTAAAAGTTCCCCATGCTATGCTAGATAGGTTAAGAACCTTGGAAAATCAAATTTGCATGTATCATAGTAAAACATAGATCCAAGGTTTCTAGGGTTGCATGTACACCATAGGAGTGTTAGAATGCTCAAAACCCATCAGTATGATGATCGGTAGCTCGGGGAGTCGAGAGATCAGCTGTTCGGGGATCTGCCAGCCAGCAACGAGGGGTTTATTTGTGGGATTCAGCAGTCAGTTTGTGAGGGGAGTCTCCTCACCATACCAATGGGTCTAAGGCACCAAAGTCGGCTCATTTTATGATATGTAGTATCCTAGCTGAGATTGTATTATGTGACTTGTTAGTTGGTATGAGCTAGGAAGTATGCTAGCGGTATATGTGGTATGTTTGTATGGAAGACCATGGGAGAGCCCATGGCACTTGGATGTAAGACCATGTGGAGAGCCCAACGCTTTCCTATTATGTAGTAGTGTTTATTGTAGATTTGCTACTGCTATGTCTGGTATGCATGTATAGGTGGTATGCTAGTGATTATGTGGTATGCTAGTTGTCTTTGTGATACTTGCATGGAAGACCATGGGGGAGCCCATGGCACCTGGATGTAAGACCATGTGGAGAGCCCATGGCTTTCCTATTAAAGACCATGGGAGAGCCCATGGCACTTAGGTGTAAGACCATGTGGGGAGCCCATGGCATCCTGGAGTAAGACCTTAGGGACGAGCCCACGACATCCCTATATGCTGTATGCATGGCTTAGGTGGTTTATGTAGCTTTTATAGCTATTATGGATTATGTGATTATGTGGATTGTCTGTGGGGTATGCTATGGGGAAATCACTAAGCTTCGTGCTTATAGTTTTGTTTATTGGTTTCAGGTATCATCGATTTGGAAAAGAAGGGCTCGGATTGATCGCAGTGCACACACCCATGTTTTCTGCATTGAATGATTTTGGGATGAACTCTGATAAATGTTTTAATTAACGATGTTTTGGATGTTTGGAATAAATGACATCTATGTTTTGACTATATTAAAATCAAATTTTTACCCTTGATTTTTGGGTCGTTACAGTTTGGTTAAGGATTTGAAAATGGTAGGGTGATTCACGCAAATCTTTAGGAATATATAAAGAATTCGGCAAGATCTTCAAGAGCTTCGGATGATACTTGAAGGAAAAAGATGATGAACTCGATGATAGTTGAGAGATAATGGGAAGGTTTTCGGCCAAAAAGAAGAGAAATGATTGTTTTTTTCGGACAAACATATATATATATATATATATATATATATATATATATATATATATATATATATATATATATATATATATATATATATATATATATATATAAAATGGGTTTTCGGCCGAGAACACTGCCCGAGAAGATGTGATTGGACCGAGCCTGTTTGTGGTCCGAAGACATTTGCGGTCAGAAGGCGGTCAAGACGTTTGCGGCCGAAGACTCGTTTCCGGTCCGAAGGTTCTTGGCCGAAAACGGTTCTCGGTGCGAGGCAAGTGGCTAGTCCGAGGGTTTTCGGCTGCAAAGGATTTTCGGTCCGAGGTTTGTCCCATGCGAATATTCTCGGCTTGTGATATATTGATTTCTTAACTAAATTACATTATTTAATTATAATTTAGCACATTTAAATCAAATGGTTTGTAATGTTTTGACCTTGATTAACCTTCATTAACTTTTGTTGACTTTTTGTTGACTTTCATAGGTTGGAAATAACGGGTTGTTACAAGTTCAGGTACACGCTCGATTACATGGGGCTTAGGCTGCTGATTCCCACCATTGTTTCCTAATCCACTCCGAGTTCTCACCATGACAATCTGTACACCAAAGCAGGCGTTCAGTGTACCAAGACGCAAGCTTATTTAAGGAAGGTTTTATTTACGTTTAGACGTATAAATTCTCCTTATCACTCCGAAAAGTTATACGCCAACTATAGTACCGTAATTAAATGTTTAGAATCCTAAACACATAAAATTCCCAAATCATGGTCGGCAAGAAACCGTCGATTTATTCAATAATAGCATCCTAGGTAGCCAACCTAAAGCATGCTATAATATAAATTATTTAGTAGATAAAAGAAATATAGGCATCTTTCATAAAGTAAGCTAGTACTTGTGTCAATTTAGGCATACTGCCTAAAATATAGAAGGCACACACCTCACAATCATCGCTAAGTATTCTAAGTTTAAGTATATAAATCATCAAATATTCCTAGTTCACTTAGACTAATGCTCTAATACCAACTGTGACATCCCTATTTTCACGGCCAATTTAAAACTTTTTATTTATTCTTTATTTATTTCAGAGTACAATATTAATGCGGAATTTATTCCCAAAACATGATAATATCGTTATCAAATCATTTCCGAGGAAATGTATTTCATTTACATTTAAAATCATGGGATGTCATCTTTAATACAAATACATAAGCATAAAAAAGTCTTAATAGGACTTACAACATCTTATTATACTAATGGCCTACAAACTCCTCAAATCACTCATCATCCAAGTGTCGTTGTACCACTACCTTTGATACAAAGAAACTGAGTGGGTCAGGCTTGGGGGCCTAGTGAGCACATAGGGTTTTCAACCCACAATAATTAAGTTCTTTAATTATATATTTCACATCAAATAATTTCACCCGATTACCCATTCCCGTTACTCTTACCTATTGATCCTAAAATATTAATCTCAAGGGAACTATCCTAAGGATCATCATCAACAAAGGGTAGACAATACTGCATGGGGGATTCCTTTAGAAATATATGTCAATAAGGAAACCATGGGGGCGGGGGGGATAAAGTACATCAAATGAACATATAGTTCATTAACACCTACAAGTTGCGAGCATGCCAACGTTTCCAATAGACTGTCTAGAATAGTCTGTGGTCATCATCTATACTCTGCTAGACGACTGGTTTATCAATAGTTAAGTCCTCTCATCACCATCTCATCATTTTCATCACCTATCATTATCCAATATATTTTATATAATATATAAAAATACATATGTGGTTAAGTCAAGTAAAAATCATATAATTCTATTAACATAAATATCAAGTAATATAGATAATAGGCACATATAACATAAAGTCATCTAGATACTTTATATCTATATGTAAGCTAAAAGTAACTATGCACTCACTTATTAAAGTGGATGACTAGAAAGTTGGGCAACACTTCACTTCAACACTTAGCCTTTCCTTTGATGTGACATCAGTTCACTTATCACTAAGTCTTAGTTTAATATTTCTCATGGCTAAGGATAGTTTAGATTCCTCAGCAATCCCAATGTCTACATCAAGATCTATCAAGTAAGGAACAACCAGGTATGATCATATCGGAGATAGGGTCCGTTTAGTATACATAGTATACTATTTTGAAATCAAACTTTAAACACCTCACTAAATCCAGGCTAAACATCATCCCCGTAAGTAGATCAATTAGTATAACTACTTAGAACCATTGATAAATCTTATTTATAGATTCATAATAACGACTATGAATATAAATATAAATTACACTAAGATAAAGTTGAGTGTAATTTAACTTACAGAGATTTACTAGACAAAATTCTGGAAATTGCACTAGCATAACTCCGACCTGATAGCTTCTAAATGCCAGGATCCTAAGGATCTCATAGCTTAGCCAAAATACGAAAAACTAAAGAAAAATTGGACTAAGTTTGATAGTAACTCGAGAGATGGAGTGGGAGCTATATGGAAAAGAAATGGAGCATGTTGATCTATTTATAGGGCGAGTTTGGCATAGGGGCACCGCACACAGATAGGACGCACGCCACACCCAAGCTTGGTCGGCAAGGGTTCCATTAAAAACGGACCTATGTCGACTTTTGGGTGGTGCTGCGTGGCAACTTGTAGAAGGTGCTCACGAGCTATTTTTTTATCTGATTTTCAAAAATTCATATCTTCTTCTACAAACTCGGTTTTTATGTTCTTTATATCCATGCGTAGCTATCAACGAAATATATAACTTTCACTTTGACTCCGTCAGCTAATTCTCAATTTATTTATTATTTATTATTTTAGAAGGCTTAGACTGCATCTCCGTTTAAAATTCATAAATTTTTCATACGACATCAATTCTCGATTGTATTTATATCGATGGAATCCTATTAACGAGATATTTGACTTTCATTTAGATTGTTTCAGCAAACAATCAACTGATCTATAATTCGATTTATGTGCCTGCACTGCTGCGCTGAAACTTTGAAAAATCATAAATTCTTCATATGTAGTCAGATTTGGGTGTTGTATATTGTTAGGAATAACTCCGAGATGACGAACGTGGAATATCAAGAACAATCAAGAATCAATCACCGTCATATGCATGTAATCTGTCAAAAGTTTTGTGTATATTGATTTTGATATGAACATACAAAGAAAACCCTAATCAGGAAAAAGCTTACATCAAAAGCTAACCTAATGATTATTTATAGGGAACATAAAATATTTACCAAAAATATAAAACCCTAAAAAGGCTTCCCTAAATAACCAAACATGCGAAATCAGTTTCAATATCTCAAATACTCAACAATCCCCCCTAGATGTTGACACTGATGAAGATCACGATTTTCGATCTTCTTGGAATTTCTCCCCCTAATTGTGAGACTCATCAGCACATGGGGTCTTCAAAGTGAGAGAAATAAATATCATCTTCAAAAATGCGATTCAAGAACAAATCAGATGATATAATGAGAAGAAGATAACAGATTTGAGATGGGTTTTGCAATAAAACGAGATATTTCACTTTTTCTTTTCAGAAAACTTACAAAACTTGAAGAAAAAAGTGAGATTCATGATAAAATATCGCCATAAACAAGATCGATTCTTGCAATACTAGTTGAGATCTACAAGAACCCGCTCTAATACCACTTGCTAGGAATAACTCCGAGATGACGAACACGAAATATCAAGAACAATCAAGAATGAATCACCATCATATGCAAGTAATCTGTCAAAGGTTTTGTGTATAATGATTTTGATATGAACGTACAAAGAAAACCCTATTCAAGAAAAGCTTACATCAAAAGCTAACCTAATGATTATATATAGGGAACATAAAATATTTACCAAAACTATAAAACCCTAAAAAGGCTTCCCTAAATAACCAAACATGTCAAATCAGTTTCAGTATCTCAAATACTCAAGATATATATGCATGCTCTTGGGTTTACTATTACTATGACTTTCATTTAGATCACTTAGGCTAATAAGCAACCTATCTCCGATTCACAATTTATGACCCATGTTGCCGTATCGGGTTGAACGCGAAACTTCAACTATCATAACTTCTCCATACGAGGTTAGATTTAAGCGTTCCTTATATCCTCGGAATCTTCATTACGAATACTTCAAATTTCATCAAGGCTATTTATCCTAATTATTATTTTATTTTAATATCTTCTTTAGCCCTAGTTATCAAGTTTTCATCTAATATTATATACACATAACATAAGCACATAAATCACATAGATTCTAACAATTTCCTTTTATTTGTTCATCAAATGGTTACAGTTGTTGACCAATGTCAATCATACATCATACTAATGTCTAGCAGGAAACGCAGACGTTATAACTATTTTTGAGATAATTAGAACTAGTTACTAGAAAGGATGTAGTAAAGAGATGTTGAAATGATTGTAAGACATGCCCATCAGGAAGAAACTGATAGAAAAGTATAAAAAGACTTGTAAATTATTAGGTGATGTTTGTTTTTTAGATGCAAAACGTCTGCAGTCTGCGGACCACATCTGTAAGCCTATGTAGGGGAAGAGGTGGACCAAACGTTTGCAGTCTGCAAGAAGAAGACTGTTTGTTTTTTAATGTATGCACACTATTAAAATAAACAGAAATTTAAATAAACAGACTTTTAGAAACTTAAAATAGTTTTTCAACACCAAAATTTTAATAATTATAGTTTTACAACACTGAAATAAAAATCTGTACAACCACATCATATTTCTAGTCTTATATTAATAATTCAAATCTATGCCAAATTTTTCATTAAGAACTTTTCCAAGTTTGATCCATGAATCTTTGTGCACGCACAACCCTTTTCTAACCACATTGTTTCCTTCTTCAATACAACTTTCCAATAAACATTTTAGATGTTCATTGCTCCATTGTTGTTTCTCTTCCCATTTCTAACAACTAATATAACATATACAAATAAGACTTAAAAAGTTATTGCGACATTCACAAATTTTATTTCATATGGTATTGCAACAACAATAAATTTAACAACATGCAATTCATAAGACATATTACTAAAAAAAGGCAATTTAGCAACAAAAAACAGCTATTTATTAACAATAAAACAACATTTCAGCAACAAAAAGCAACTATTCATCAACAAAAAACATTATTTCAGCAACAAAAAACAGCATTTTAGCAAAAAAAAAACATTTTAGCAATAAAAAACAACATTTCAGCAAAAAAAAAAAAAACATTCCAGCAAAAAAAAATATTTCAGCAACAATTTTTTTATCACCAAACAAGAAAATTTTGATTTCTGATTTCTTAACTCTTTAACAGCAATGATAATATGATTTTTAGCATAAACAAAAAATCATATAGCATTCAAATCAAATCTGAATTTTGATTTCTTACCAAAGCTTTAAAGAAACATCAAACATCCCGTAGCATAATCTTATTTTTAGCATAAACAAACATAAAAAAAAATTCATCTATCAACATTAAATTCAGATTTCGAAAAAAAAACCATAATCTTGAGAAAACAAAAATCAGATAGATGCATAGGTTGACTTCAAAAATCAGAAAAAAAAAAACTGATTTCAAATCAGATGGGGAAAAGGAGAATGAGAAATTGTTACCTGAAGTCACAAATGGGAGCTTCTGATTGTCGATGGTTCTTGTCTTCGAAGGTTCTGGTCGTCGGCAGGAGGAAGAGTACGACAACGACAGGAAGGGAGGAAGAAGATGATGACCGATGAAGCCTCTAGGTTTGTTGTGATAGTTGAGAAGGAAAGGCACTGATGTTGAGAGAGCGTATCTTTTTGTTGGTTTTTAGGTTTTAGAGTTGTGCAAATGTTACAATACACAAAGCCAGGTCTATACCAAGAAGACCATGCACAAACGTTTTTATGTATGCGAACTTCTAAAAAACAAACACACTGCAAAAGCCTATGTTTGTGCGTGGTCTGCGCGACGCAGATAGAAGAGGTCACGCAGATTTTCAAGAAAAAACAAATAGCCCCTTAGTCATGACGTTAGTGTTATAATGTTAAGATGCATGATATATAAGATAATGGAATAGTTGCGTGACAGTTGTATCTATAATAGACCATTACTAGACATACGGTAGGTGATACCTAAATTTGGATGGATTAATCACACCCTTCGTGTGAAATGGATTTGTATGACCGGATCAAAAAATGACAGGATTATTAACAATTGAGAGTTGAGGACCCTAACTGAAAACGAAATAGTGAGGAAATGGAATAGTTAGACCTTCTTATGAAAATAGGAAAGATTGTCTCTCTATAATATGTGAGGACATAAGTATGACCAATAAGGATGAATTGAACCATATGCCTAAGTTGTGGTATATAACTTCTAAAGAGATGTAATAATAGTATAATTAAGATGATGAAAATCAATGAGGTATAAGTAAATGACATGTAAAGATTATTTCCTAGTAATAGAACTAAAGATAAGAAGATTGATATTAAGAACTTGATAGGAATATGTATTTTTATGCCAGTGGTCATGAAGACTAGTAGGAAAGGGGGTTACTTCCTTGTATGTACCTGAAACACAAAGTTATTTGATACCTTGTGGGAAGTATGATTAAATTAAGAGTAATGATAAGCTGTAAAGGACTATGCGAGATAGTGGGAAATGGAATTAGAGAATTCCATAAAAAGATTTTGTAAATAAAGGCACAATGCTTAGAGCATATAGAAGATTCATCGCTATCCTTAAGCTTCTAGTGGTATTAAATTTCGATGCAGGATAGTTATGATCACAAGAATGAGGAAAATAATTAGTAGAGACTGTACACGTAAGATCATGGGAGTAATGTACTTCATAAGACCCAAAGAATGGGGTGACAACTTGAAATAATTAAGAAGAGATTAAGCAATATCAATCTAAAGTTAGTATTGATGAGGGTCTCATCACTGAATGTGAATAAAGAATGTAAGAAAATAAGTAAGGAATCAAAACAAAGATTTCAGTCCAGAGGATGAAAATGATAAGAACATTCAGGTTAAAGGTATAATCATTAATTAGAAGATTTACAATGTAAATTGGGTGATAAATAAGTAGAATACGAAAAGATACATGATATGTAGATGGAAAGAAGAACTCCCGTGAGGAAGGTATAATGCCATAGTTGACTATGCATAATGTAATCAATTACCATCTCTATGGCAGGAATGGTGAAAGAAACATAAGGATTATAAATGAATGACAATGTTACATAGCATACCCCTACGAGGGTTGGAACCCTAATGAATTGTAAGATAAGAATATGAACGTTAAGTTGATAAATGAAGGCTAAATCTAATGAGACTAAGAATGGTTTATTAGACTATGGATGATATAGGTATTACAAACACACCGAATAAGCTATGAGAGAGTAAGAAGCATAATAGATATACCATAATACCCGTTGTAGGGTAGGTTGAGGAAGAATTTTAGCACTTGCATGTAGATGTATGAAAATGGAAAAGTAAGTTGCGATGATCTAAACACTGGCCATGCTTAAAATAGCCATAAAACGGGTCTTATATATGAAATATAGATAATGCGAATTGATTCCGAATATGAAATCCTTTTAAGGGAAGACAATTGTAATGATCGGAAAATTTGTAATTTGTTAATTACATGAAAATAATGTGTTTGGATGCAGAAGTGAAGAGTTAGAAGTACAATGCTATTTTAAGAGAAGTCAACAAAAGTTAATAGACGGTAAATGCGACACATATCATAAGGACGCGACGCGTGACCTAAAATACGACACGAAGATAGAATAAACATGACACGCATGCAAGGAGGAGTCATAGGACACGTTTCGTATCAATAGGAAACGTGGAAAAAGTCAGATATGCATCACAATGCAGAAGCGACACGTGGTATGGATGCAGTGTATCCCTCTAAAGGGTGCGACATATAGGCTCATGAGAGCCCATATAAATAGTTGAAGCCTGTCTTTTGTAGAAAATTTTTCTGACGAGAATCTCTGAGCGCTTAAGCAATGATGTGTAGCTTACAGAAGCCCGTACTAACGTCGATATACGAGGAACTGCTTACAGAGTGACATTAGGTATTCTCTCATCCTGTTATTACATAACTATATTTATGTAATGATGCTAAAACCCGAGTCAGTTACTGGAGCCTATGATACGGTGTTAAAATGGACTCGAAGGATAAGTTGGAAATATTAATTCCCTGGTGGAATTCTTAGGTTGGTTAATGAGGATTATAAACCCTAAGTTACAGGGTGATTTAAAGTGAGTAATTGAACTGACAGTTTTCGAAGTTAAACTATTTACTAGTTTTAGCATGGGACTTAATGAGCCTCGTAACAAATGGTTATCGAGCTCGGTTAAGGGTTCAATAAATGGATCACTATGGTAGATGTAATAATAAGTTGTAAAAGTTATAAGGAACAAGGAATGTTATCTGTATAGGTTTTGGCAAGCTGATAAGTTGGAAAGCAACATGATGATTGGAGTTAAGATATCAGTTAGTCTTTACTAACTAGCCATGTGATTACATGTGGATTTTCTAGGTACCTAGCAAAGTAATTAATATTTCTATGAGAAAATGTGTATGAAAGACACCAGGTGAGACTTTGCCTGATTATATGAGAATTTTTAATGCTAAAGGGTTTTAAAGTGTAAATTCCTAGTTTCCTTAGTTTATAAAAAGGAATATTTTGATGAAGATTAAGCATGACAAGTATCCAAATTATTCCAACAAAAGTATTGTTAAATGTAAATAGCTAAGCTTATCAATTAATATGATAGATGCTTAAGTAACAAGAACCATGGTTAAGCTTTACAACTTTGTAGTTGATTAGTTGGTATGTTTGGCAAGAAGCCTACATGTGTATAAATGTTAGAGAGTTTTATGGTAAAGATGTTTGGAAAATGCTTGCTTTGAATGCATGTTAAAATCTTATAAAAGTTGTATGTGTGAAAAGATATAATTTTTTTTCCTTATAACCAAAAACATACAATACTTAAAGGGTGAGTATTGAATTTATAGTTAAGGTTTGCAAGTATTATAAGCCTTACAAAAAGCTAATGACACAAGCCTACATGTAAATAAATGGTAAGAAGCTTGTAAAAGTTATTTGTGAAATATGAGTAAAATGTCTTCTATGTGATTAAGGCTATGCGGTACTCCATGGGCGAGTAAAATATATATAGTTAAGCTAAGAAACTATCATGAGATTTCAGGAAAGTTATTGGCTCAAAAGCCTATTGATGTATGTATGTGTGTGTTATGTGTATGTATGTGTGTGATAAAGGATGTAAAATGCCCTCTATATGATTGAGGATATAGTGTACTCCATAGGTGAGTAATAGTCAACAAATGTTGGATATTGTTTGAGCCTTGTGACATGTTACAGTCCCAAGTTCCATGCTTGGAAGTTAGTTAAGGTCCTACGAAGAGACACATCGACAACTTCCAAGATGGATTTCTCACAAAAAATAGTTGTGACTTGCCATGAGTTTACATGGTTCATTCCTTCATGTAGCGGCATGGATCGGTCTCACGTGGCTCCAAATTTTATGCAAATGGCTAGGGGTATCGACTCCTCATATGTGATGCTATGAAACTAGATTTGTGTTGGTTAAGGGTATCGATATATGTTAGGATCTTGGGTTAAGCTAGTTATGCGTTAGAAGTGCCAAACTAGCTATATGCTAGTATTGTATGTGTAATTCAATGCTTAGTGTTGTCATAATATGACAAAAGATTTTAAGACTTTGCAAGTTGTACTGAAATCTGTTATTGATTCAAAACCCATGTAGGTCATAAGACTTAAAAATTACGTATGTTTATGCTATGTACTCAAGTTTAGAAGCAGTAGACAGAGTGTGTTGGTGGTACAAAGTTCAAGGAAATAGAAAAGGTTTATAATCCTTTTCACTTACGTTATAGTTGTTTATATGGTTTCTAACACCGAAAGATGTAAACTCTGATAATGTATTGAAAGTTTTTTTAAAAATATATTTTTAATGATAAGAAATGACGTTTTACAAGTACGGTCTTACATATGTGTTCTTCATTCCCCAATTACGAAGTGTAACATTCCGATGTTGAAGTATTTCCAATTTTAACCCTAAGTATGAAGATTAATTGTATTTTAGCCCTTGTGTATGAGAAACGTTGCAAAATGGCCCATAGTGCCATTTTTGTAAATTTTGACCAGAGGTCACGTACGCTGGGCGTACATGCATGATCCTCAAACCCTAATTTTTAGGGTTTGGACCATTTATATACAACATTATCTCCCCAAGGCTCATTCCCTCATCAGCCTCCAACCCACTGTTTTCTTCCAAAAGAAACCTGAATCCATCTAGAGCCTTTTTGAGCTTTGTGTGTGTTTGGAAGCCTTGAAGGAGAAATGAAGAAGAGAAGAACGCCTTGGAGGACGGGGACTCTTTAGATCCAGAATATCATCATATTTTGGCATCATTTGGAGGTATAAAGTCTTGAACTTGGCTTGCATTTCTCTAGATCTTGTTAACCTTGATTCATGGAGCATTTTGGCAAGTCTTGACCTTTAGTAGTATGGCATGCTCTAGCCCACATAAGCTATCCTTTCAGACGTTTTGAGATGTCTAGAAACATAAAAATGTGCTCTTGGCTCTTAGTTCTTCCCCGTGCATGTCCTAGGATGTCCTAATGGAATAAGAAGTTAGGGTTTGTTGGTATTAAGCACTTCTAGCCATGCAAAGTCATAAAGTTGGAAAGTTTATGACTTATAATGTTATTTTGGGCATAGATATGGTCTTGGAAGAAAAGTATTGATGTATTAAGCTCTTATTGAGAAGGTTGGCTGACCAGGTGTGTACGCTGGGCGTACCAAATGGTAAGTTGCGTGTACGCGATCTATGCCCCGACTCCTCGGTCAAACAGAGTATGCCCCGCGGACTCGGCTGGGTCGACTTGGCTGAGTTGACTCGGCTGGTTTGTTTAGTTTGACCAAAGGTAATTTTAGGTAATTTGATGTTATTTAAGTTGGGCAAAATTTTGAATAATAGGTGACGGGTAGAGCCGGTATTCGAAGCAAAGATTTATTCAGCTTTTTTTCGGACTAAGAGGTGAGTTTTCCTCACTATACTTGTGGGTATAAGGCACAATGTCGGCCCACTAGGTTATGTACCCTAGTATATAGGTTGATGTTATGCTATTTTATGATAGATTAGTAGATGTGTGTGATTACCTGTATTTTCTAGATATGTGTTTATGTTTATCTGTTGTATATGTCGACATATTGTGGAGGGGTTGAGGCGGTCATGTTTTTTGCTGAAGGCCAAGACACATGGGGCAGTTCGGATAGGTTGCAGGCTCTACGAGGCGGTGCAGTTAGGCCGAAGGCCCGAAGAGCAGTCCAGATAGGCTGTAGGCCGTGCGAGGCGGTCCAGTCATGTCGAAGGCTCGAAGAGCGGTCCATATAGGATGTAGGCCCTGCGAGGCGGTCCAGTCAGGCTGAAGGCTAATATTTGCATGTTTTTTTTGTTATGTTGTGTGATGGTACTTTGGGGGAACTCACTAAGCTTTGGCTTACAATTTTAGTTTATTGTTTCAGGTACTTCTTAGGATCATGGGAAAGCAAATGCATGATCGTGCACATCTTCTTGTTTTATGACATTCGATCTTGGGATTCTCTGATTTTGAATAATACTTTTGAAACAATGGTTTCGTAACCAATTTATGGATAAAATGGGCTGTTTTTGAAAATTTTAAATTTTTTATGATTTTTAGGATGTTATAGGTTGGTATTAGAGTATTGGTTTGAGAGAATTGGATGAACATTCGTGTGAATCCAAACTCAAACTAGGGAACTGCAAAAGCTTAAAAAATGGTTTTTGAATATTGTTTTCAAAAGTAACCATGGAAGGGTGCAATGTGTACGATCAGCCGGAGCAAGAAAGTATACCCCAAGTTACCCACAATGTTATTTGTTATGATTTGGTAGAGCAACATGCAAGTTCTAGGGTAGGGATCTTCAGGTTTTGCATGATAGAATTTCCTGATGTATGATGCCATGCTCCTAGAGAGTTTCTTGATTATTGTTTGTAGGACTCTTTCGGGTGTGAATTAACTACTAATTGAATACGTTAAGTCACATAATACATGGGTTAAATAATTTTAGAGTGAAGGATTTGGTCCTATTGCACGGCTCTTGTCTGAGTCCAACCATTGTAGGGTTGAATCTTTTAATGTGATATCCCCAATTTCACGGCCAGAAAAGACCGATTTGTTTATGCTTATTTAAAAATCAAAGTATCATTTTTAAAGAATAATATTGCGGAATTTGTTCCCAGAAAACATGATAATGATATTATCAAAGCATTTATAAAGAAATGTATTTTATTTATATTAAAACATTGGGATGTCATCGTCAATAAAGAAACATAAGCATAACGAATTATTACAAGCCTTATTGTAATTAAACTAGTGGCCTAATACTCCTTGAATCTCTCAGTGGAATGTATTTTTCATATAGCCACCTGTGATACAATAAACTGAGTGGGTTAGGTTAAGAAACCTGGTGAGTACGTAGAGATTTCAATCCCACAATGTGATAATAATGTATATCTCAAACCTGCAAAAACCAAATATTATCAATAACGTTGATATATCATATCTCTAAAACAATTTATCCCATCCCATCGATTCCTACTTACTGATCCTATACAACGATCTTACAAGATCTAGCCTAAATGATTAATATGAACAACAAACTAACGACACTGCTTCGGAAATTCCCTGGCAGCAAACGAGGATCAATAAATACATCAAATGAGGGGAATGGAATAAGTTTCACCACGAACCTCCGTTCGTAAAAACAACAAGACAATTAAGTCAGGGGTGGTTATCTAGATAACTGTGCCTAGCAGTGGTCTGACACCGTGAGGTATTTTACCCCCAGACTCATCCTAGCCGGCAATATAACATCAGACATACCTAGTAGTGGTCTATTACTGACACACTCTATTCGGCTGACTATGAAGTTCCCTCAATTACTTCGTGAAAGGAAACGCTGACACACAAAGCTCATCAAAAGAAAAAATATGGGGAAATACTAATAAAGTACTCATGTACGCTCCCGTACCCCGAAACACAGAAGTGTCAAAAAAAGGACTTTATACATGATAGTACTTCTGGCACATTATAGTACCCTGGTATGAGTAAGACTCGTACCCCAAAACATAACAATACCCCGGCACAAGCAACACCTGAGATACAGAGCTTTGAAAAGACTTGGTACATAGAAAGTACTTTTATACATAGGACATACTCCATCGATCATCAATCTCCTCGAACAGATTTTCTATTCTCTATTCCAATCACACACGTACCCTTAATAAGATACCACCCAATATCCAAACTTAATTGAACTAAGCATCTCTTTTAAGTCTTATTTCATCACTAGGCAAGCCTACAATGCTTATAATCAACTTTCAATACAAACTCTGTTTCGGCAACACTATCCTAATTTAGTGTAATATTTTGTACAGAGTATTAAGTATTAACATACATTTCTCATTTATAATACTTCTATTATTATTATCATGTAAATACATCTTAACACATATAGAACCATGTCTGGTTCGCATAGCATATATCATCAAATCTAGATATAGCACATATTTCCAGATAATAAGCATATAACTCACAAATAAACTTTCAACATATATTTAATACCTTTATTAATACTTGTATTAAAATCATGTTCATGAAAGGGACTATGCACTCACTTTTTAAAGTGACGATTTGAAATTTGGGCAGCGCTTCGCTTCTAGCAACTGTATTTTCCTTTGACGTAACCTAACATTATTATCACTAAGTTTTAGTTTATTATTTATTGCGACTAATTATTAGTCTAGATTCATAATTAACTCAAAGTATACTTTCATGATCTATCAAGTAAGGAACAACCAGGTAAGATCATATCCGAGGTAGGGTCCGTTTGGTATACTAAGTAATACTGTTTGGAAATCCCACTTTGAACACCTCACTAAATCACAGCCTAGACATCATCCATGTAAGTAGATCAATCAGTATAACGACTTGGAATCACTAGTAAATTGTGTTTATAGGTTCATAATAACGATAATGAACTTAAACATAAGTTATACTTAAAGTAGGATAAGCATAACTCACTTACAAGGGGGTTTAGCGAGGAATTGGGCTCTGCGTGGGCAGAACTTCTGAGCTGAAATCTCTTCTTCTCAGGGTCTTCTGGCGCTCCGGGACTCGCTACTAACACCTAGGAGGTGCTAGGGAAAGGCTTAGACGGTTTGGGGGTGTTTGAGAGAGAATGGTTGAGAAAGGTGTGAGAAAATAAGTGATTTGCGCCTTCTATTAATAATCTCACGAACGCGGGGCGTTCAAGAGCTGAACGTGGGGCGTTCGCTTGCCACGTGTCGCCATCTCGTTCCAATCCATGGGGAAGAAGGTGCGGCTCAGATTGTGCCACGTGTTACTCGCAGGTTTAGCCCAAAATTAATTATCTTCTAAAATCCGTAACTTTTGCATACGAGATCCGTTTTTGACGTTCTTTATATCCACATGTAGGTATCGACGAGATCTACAACTTTCGTTTAGACTTTGTCGGCTAATTTTGACTTTATTTTTAAAGTTAAATTTTAACAGGCTTAGACAGTTAAAGTACGTTAAAAATTCATAACTTTGACATCTGACGTCCGTTTTCGACTGTCTTTATATCGTTAAGCTCCTACTAACGAAGTCAGATTTGGACGTTCTTTATATGCACACTCTTAGTTTATCGTCTAATACGAGTTTCATTTAGGTCGCTAAGGATAAAAAGTATTTTGTCAAAAATTTACTTTTTATGATACTCGGAGCCGTGTCGGTTTAATCGTGAAACTTCGACGGGTCATAACTTCTTCGTTATAAGTCGGATTTTAGCGTTCTTTATATGTACAGAATCCTTGTGACATATACTATAACTTTGGTTAAGATTGTTTATTCTAAATAATCTTCTATCAAAAAGTCATTTTTAACGCTTATTATCTCTTAATTGACTAGCCCGAATCTGCGGGCGTTACATTTAATCTAAGATTATTTAAGTTATGTTACATGTGATTGTAGTCATGAAGTAGTTAACTGACACCAATGGGGGTCATTTGGCAGTTGATGGTAGGTTGAGGTGTGGATCCTAGGATAGCCTAGGGAGTTTGTAGTGCTCATGATGCACTTTTTAGCAAGTGTTTGGAGTATCATTATGAGTTAGTATGGATGTAGCAGGCCAGTTTTGGAATGATTAGTCACTCTCGAGAGAGCGAGGATAGGATGTGTGTGTATCCTAGTTGTTGTATTTGTTTTGGGTGGTTGTGATGATGTTTGAGACAAATATGGGTAGGTATGGAAGGTAAAATGGGCCCGTATTATTGAAAGCACAAACCAGTATGTGTAGCGAGGAAGTCACAAACCCGATGGGTAGTCTCATCATGTGGTTGTAGTAATGTGTATTGTGGTACTGCTGATGCATTTTTGGTTCGTTTTTAGTATGGAGTTCACATGGGTATCTGGGTCATGATCTAGAGCTGATGGTCAGGATAGGACGGGGTTGACTGTTGATCAGATACAGGAGATAATTACCGTTGAGGTTTCACATATATTGCAGGAAGATTTGTCTGGTATCATTGATCGGATCACTGGCAGGCTAATTTCCAAGTTCGAGGAGCGAACTGCAGCTTTGCAGACTGTGAGAGGGATTGCTGAGATGACTACTGGGGGATGTCATGATGTGGGGACACGACTCAGAAAGAGAAGGATGGCTCATTTAGCTATGGACGAAGAGTTCCAGGCTGCTAGCATGGGTTCTGGAAGTCAAGGGAGCTATGATATCTACGGGAAGTGTGGGGGAACCCACGAGTTTGGTTGCCACTAGTTAAAATGTTATAAATATGGAGAGAGATGGCATGTCTTTCTCGACAGCAATAAGGATCATTTGTGTTTCCACTGTCACCAGTCGGGTCATCTCAAACCCGACTGTCCTACATGGGTAGCGGTGGGAGTGCAATCCCAAATGTACACCGTACAACAAGAGGTTAAGGTTGAAAAGCAAGAAATCACAGGTATGAAATTTTGATCATCGGTTTTAATTTTGAATGGATAGTCATTTGTATAGTAGATTGTTAATTTATTATGATAACATCTGTAGGTCGTAATGGGTCAGGGATTTGACTTATGGGATGCTTCATGCATCATAAAGTAGGAGGGCCTTTTGTGAAGGGTTGGAAGATGTAATGTTGGGAAGGATTCTAATATACCCATTCAGGGTTCAGGATCTCCTCGCGATTGCTAGTTATATTGCAGGAATTGTCATACGTCGTTTTATATACCAATAGTTGTTTTTAGAGAGAGTATCTGGACGAACCGGTTTTCAGGCTGCAATGTGGAGAATGACGGCCATTGAGGGAGCAAGACCTGAGTGGGGGAGGACTGATCATTCTGATCAGACGATCATATGTCACAAGGTCGGAGGATCAACAACCATATTGATTTTGATGGGTTCCTCGCGATGAGCAGCAAAAAGTTACAGTGTAAGTTCGTTGGATTTTTGGTATTCAAGACTGTTGAGATTTTTTACGATAAAGATGATTGGGAGATTGAGCCAAAGCGGGTGCATGGTGAGTTGTCATAAATTTATGCTTTTGGGGGCGTGCACGCAGTTCTTGCGTCGGAGGCTTCTACTCAAGATCTCGTTGCAGCCGGCTGTCCCTTCTAGGATAACGAAATCGAGTTAGGAGGAGTGCGTATTTCTCATACTGAATATCAATTGAGGGTGGTAGGGTGATAAGGAGTCAGTCCGACCGTGGTTTTTATGGCTTTTGAAAGTTTGGGTTTAGTCAGTCGAGCAATGGTAGGATCGGTTAGGTGTTTAAAGCCTAGGATCCGGATGCTATGGATTGTGAGCGAGTACTAAGAGTCTTGAAATCGTTAGAGAATGACGAATTCCAAGTGGGGGAGAACCTCTTGGAAATATCGGTAATAATTCCAAATGCGGATTATCTTGGAATTTGTATCTAAGGACAAGAAAATAGTTGGTTTTGACCATAATCCTGGAATTAGAGGCTAAGGATTTGGATTATCTTAGCTGGAGGATCTGGCTCGTATTGATCTTCGATTAAGTATTCTTGTGGACGGTTGGCAAAACCATGGGCAGGGCCCATGGTAATTGAGGAAATGCTCTGAGACCGTTGGGTAACCGTACCGTTGCCTAGGTGGTAGTCGAGCGTTGAAGAATGGTAAGTCTACGATTCGTCTGTAATGTTTTATGGGATAAGTTAGGTCGTACCAGGAATGGTTGTGAGAATGTGGCCAGAACGGTGAGGAACCGTGAGCTTCTCATTCGAATGATTGGATAGTGTCACAAAGTGACACAGATCCTCATGGATTTCATCTATGTTATGGTGAGTTAATTATTGGTTATTAGATTAGGTGTAAACCCGAGTGCAATTATTGGTTGGGCGGATTGAGCTTAGCCTCGAGTGTGGTCAGCAAATGACAAGGTTGTTGAGCCGAATGAGTACTTGGGTTAATATGGTATGAGATCGATTAATTTTTGTTCATGTCTCACCATCACATTTATATGTTGAGTATTCTTTCCGCATGTTTTGATACTATTCCTAGTCAGAGACTAGGGGTAGGTACGACAGTCGGATGATCACCAGTCTTAGAGTGCGATTTTTGAAGTTTAGGACTGATGGGTTTTCGGTTTCGGGGAGTATAGTGACGAAGTTGGTTTATAGTTGTAGTTCTGAGAGTTCCCGGTTTGTGTGATTTTCTCTGGAAGTTGGGTAATGCAGTTAGGAGAAGTGGTGTTCGCTCACAAGATTCGGTGGCATTATCTATATGGGGTCCGTTGTATCATCTACACAAATCACAAGAGTCTGAGGTATCTCATGGATCAGTCAAATCTAAATATGAGGCATCATAGGGGCTTGACGTAGTCAAGGATTATGACTGCAAAATTCTGTATCATCCCGGGAAAGCCAATGTGGTGGCTGATGCTTTGATCCACAATATGGCTAGTTATGCTATTGGGGGCCTATGTATGAGGATTTAGATTGATTCACCATTGTTTGATTTGAATAGGGAGGCTCAGTCCGAGGGAGTCAAGAAGGAAAATTGGAAGCATGATAGACCCAAGGGTGAGATTGACAGGGTTGCTATTGACAGTCGCAGATTATTGATCCGGTTAGGACGGGTTTGGGTGCTAGATTTTGGTGGGAGTTGGGACTCCTACCTTCCCTTAGCTGAGTTTCGTACAAAAACAGCTACCACTCTAGTATCGGTGTGCCGCCTTTCGAGCTCTTCTATAGGAGGAAGTGTCGCATCCCAATGTGTTGGGGAGAGGTTGGTCATAGAGACATGGGAAGGACTGAAGTAGTCCTTCAGAAGACAGAGCCTATCCAAAATATTAGGCAGAGACTTCAGACAGCTCATAGTCGGCAAAAGAGTTATGCCGACAAGCGTCGATCCGAGTTGGGGTTCCAGGTCGAGGACATGGTCTTACTAAAGGTATCACTCTGGAAGGGTGTAATACGCTTCAGGAAGAGGGGCAAGTTGGGCCCCCGATATATTGGGCAGCTTCGGGTGGTAGCCAAGGTTGGTAATGTAGCATATAGATTGGATTTGCCTGAGGAGCTCAGCCAGATCCACAACACCTTCCATGTTTCGCAGCTTCGGAAGTGTGTGGCTGGTGATTCAGCAGTTGTTCCCTTAGGGATATTCAGGTTGACGATCGCCTGAGTTATGTGGAAAGACCAGTGGCAATCTTGTACCGGAAGACGAAGACCTTGCACAACAAGGTGGTTTCTTTAGTGAAAGTTAGGTGGCAGCGTCGGAAGGGCTCCAAATGGACATGGTAACCCGAGTCAGAGATGCGAGAGCATTTCCCGGAGTTGTTCGTAGCAACGGACTTCGAGGACGAAGTCTAGTTCAAGTGGCGGAGAATTGTAACATTCCGATGTTGAGGTATTTCCCATTTTAACCCTAAGTATGAAGATTAATTATATTTTAGCCCTTGCGTATGAGAAATGTTGCAAAATGTCCCATAGTGGCATTTTTTTAATTTTTGGACCGAGTTCACATACACTGGCGTACGTGCATCATCCTTAAACCCTAGTTTTTAGGGTTTGGACCCTTTATATACAACATCAACTCCCCAAGGCTCATTCCCTCATCAGCGTCCAACCCACTTTTGCCTCCCAAAAGAAACCCTAATCCATCTAGAGCATTTTTGTGCTTTGTATACAGATCTATTTCTTCCAGGCCCCGCCTGTCTCTGGGCCCCGCCCGCTATATACATACAACAATATCATATAATCATACTAGCACATAAAGAATCATACACAGTACTATATGCTCCAGTCCTAAGGCCTCGCCTATCTTGGGCCCCGCCCCTACTCTGCTAATGATGAGATATGGAACCCCATCCATACTCAGGTAGTGATGAGATACGGGACCCCGACCACACTTACCTCCCTACCAGGCACATACGAATATCACAAAGACAACAAGTATAACTAACCATACATACCTTCCTCGGGCACTGACCGACATCAGACCGTGGTCCGGAAACATACATAGAAACATTCCTCGGGCCCCGCCCGACATCGGACTGAAGTCCAGACACATTCCTCGGGCTTGCCCCGACGTCAGACCGAAGTCCTGAAACATACAAAACAAGCACATACAAGAATCACAAAGACATCAAGCATACAAACATTCCTCAGGCTTTCCCCGACATCGGACCGTAGTCCGGAACATATAATCATACATGCATACATATACGGGCTGGTATTGGTGCCTTAGACCCGTTCACACAAAGGGAAACTCACCTCGCACTGTTGAATCATACGAATAATCCTCTGGCTGCTAGTTGGCAGATCCCCGAACTGCTGATCTCTCGACTCCCGAGCTATCATTACCAAAATAACACTTAGTCCAAAAGCCAATAATCCTCCTTAGGGTAAAATGACCATTTTACCCCTGATCTAATTTGGTCCAAACCTAAGGCCCAATACTAGGTAGACTTCCCAAGCCCACTAGTGGCCCACTAATGGCCTAATTTGCTAAATTGGGCCCAACCCCTATAATGGGCCTTACCCTAAAGCCCAAACATAACCTTAGTTCAGAATATCTGACTTCTGATGGCCCACTAAGGCCCAAAGAAACAAATTCCAATGTATGGCTCAATCCGAGGCCCAAAACATGCAAAGCCCACGTCTGTTGAGTACGCGGGGCGTACTCCTTTGTACGCTAAGCGTATAGCTATATGACTTATATGCTGCGCGTACATGCATGTACGCCCAACGTACTGCTTTGTCAAGTCACTTTTTGCATTAAGCACTTAGTACTCTATTCCAAAGGCTATAATCATAGATCCAAGTCCTCTTCAACGTCTTAATCCATAAAGTCACTGACTTGGTGACTTTACATGACCCAAATAAGCCCAAACTCCAAAAAAATGGTATTCTATTTCCATGAAAGTGATCTTAACTCATGCATGAACCCATTAAGACATTCAAGATGGCAACTTTTTGCCTTAGGGACTCATTTAGCACCGAGAGTGGCAACTCTAAGCCTAGGAATCGAATTTGGACCATAAAGCTTCATCCTTGGGACCAAAAAGGTCCAAAAGCTCAAAATAATAGATCTAAGCATTCAAGAGGCAAGTTCAAGACTTTATACCTCAAGATGGTCTGAAATGAAGCAACATTGTTAGATTTACAACGTCTCATTTGAACCACCACCTTGCTTTGCTCTTCACTTGCTTGGAAAATGGATCCACAACACCAAAATGCTCTCTAATGGCCTTCTCAGCTCCAAGAACACTCAAAGAAGGATTAGGGTTTCGTGGTGGCTGTCTAAGGGTTAATTGGAGGCTGATCATTGAGGCATATTATTCCTTTTATAGTGCTTAGCCCTAAAATTAGGGTTTTGGTCTGAATGGAGTACGCCCCACTTACCTCTATGTACGCCCGGCGTACTCACAAACCACCCGCGTCTATTTTACTCCTCTACGTTGGGCGTACCCCAGCTTACGATGGGCGTACTTTCGCGCTACCACCTTGCATGCATGGTACCTTCTTGCCACTTTTCTCCATTCCGGGACCAATATTGCCAATAACTTCAAAGTGCTATAACTTCTTCGTTCTAAGTCCGTTTCCGACGAACTTTATATCCACGAAAAGTTGGTGGGAAGCCCTACGCTCCTAGCTACACCCCATGCCTTAAAACCTTCCGAATAAAACCCTAGACCCATAAAAGACCGAATCGTCATATTACGCTTATGCCCTTGGCCTCCGAAGCCACAACCGAACACTTTCAAAACCGGGTGTTACATCCTCACTGTACTTATAGTTCGAAGGTAGGAGTGTTCGTTTGGATGGATCAGTTCGATCCGATCCAATTATTTAAATCCAAATTGATTTCGGTTTTCAAAATATAGATCCAAATAGTCCACACCAAATTCAAATCCGATACGATTCGATCCAATTACAATTCGGTTGGATCGGTTTTTATAATACGGTTTTCAAAAATCAAAACATTTTAAAACGACATATAATTATAATATTATCTAATTTTTATAAAAGAAACAAAAACAAATTATTTAGTTGTGGTTTAAAATTTATAAACAATTACTAAAAATGTATATTATAGTTTAATATTTAATAAATAAAAAACTTTTGAGAGAAAATACATATTAATGTTTTTTATTAGGTGAAACGTTTTTAACTTATTTGAAACATAAAATATAAAATTAATAAATACTTATAGATATATTAAAATTAAATAAATAATAAATTTTTATTCGGTTTTTTGGACTTTTTGGTTCTTATTTTATAAACAATAACCAATCTAAAATCCAAAATAATAATTCGGTTTTATTGAAAACCAATCCAAAAATCCGAATATCCGAACCAAATAGTCCAATTCAAATTGTCTAATTGGGCAATTCGGTTTTATCCAAATAGTGAACAACTCTAGTCGAAGGCACCAATGCCGACCTACTAGGTTATGTACCCTGCTATAGGTTGATGTTATGCTACTTTATGATAGATTAGTAGATCTATGTGATTACCTATATTCGCTGGAAATGTTTTTTGTTTATCTGTTGTATATGTTGACATATTTTGGAGGGGTTGAGGCGACCCTGCTTTGTGTTGAAGGCCAAGACACTCGGGGTGGTCCGGATTAGTTGTAGGCTCTGCGAGGCGATCCAGTTAGGCCGAAGGCCCGAAGAGCGGTCCGGATAGGCTGTAGGCCCTGAAAGGCGGTCTATTCATGCCGAAGGTGGTGGTTGTCGAGGCCAACAAAATTAATAACCCTAAATATTACACATTAAAATAGTGTATAGTGGTAAAGGGATCGTATCCATGGAGATTGGTTCAATTTTATAACTCTATGAAAAATCTCTTTGTAAAAATACTTGTAAAATGACAATAAATTAAAAATGGGGGTTTTGGTCTTTTAAAATACTTGAAATAAACTAGAATTAACTAAGATTTAAATAGACAATTTCAATAAAAATAAGAGTTTGATGTAAAATCAATAAGAGCAAGATGGTTGACTTTGGATTTTCATTACTTGAACATTTGGTTAAATAATCATGAGAATACCAAGGTGCAATACTTGTGTATATAATCTAACTTGGCTATAGCAATTTATAAGCATAACTTGCCTCAACTCTTCTTTTGTATTAAAATGACTAGAGAAGCTCATAGCACATTTCCTAAATCAAAGTCACAAAACTAATGAAGCATGTAATTTTGTGAAAATCTATTGCTTTCATTACCACTATGGAGAAAATAATTTCTTAGTCTAAATGAAATGAAAACAAACATTTAAACTAATTGTTGCTTGTTAAATTGAAGACCCATTACTTAGCCAAGATTTAACCAAAAAAAATAACATTCACATATCAATATTCATGACTAGAGATATATAAACATGAAGGAAGTTTTCATAGAAAATATAATGATAAATATTCAACACAAGTTCATGGAATTCTTCAAAATAACCAAAAAATTCAAGCAATTACATCCAAGTCAACCAAATATGAGTCTAGCCAAGCATGGCCAAAATGAAAGAAATGCAAAGTAGATTAGTGATACCAAATATTGTTCAAGATGCAAGTTGGAAGAAAAATTGCTCCAAGCTTCTAAATCTTCCAATCTTCTAGAGAGAAAAGGTGTTTGTTCCTCCAAGTGTTCCCCTTCCTTCTAGCTTCAAAACTCCAGTAAAAGTGGTTAAAAATCGGATCCAAAAGTCCCCCAAAAGCATTCCACCAACCTTCCCAAAATAGAGTCAAAAAGTCAAAAATTCGGATTCTTCACAGTGCGATCTACGCGGACCATTTGTAAATCCACGCGGACCGCGTGGATTCTGGGCCATTTGGCCCATTTGATTGGCCTTCTAGTTTTGCTCCGTTATTTCTTGGTCCATCCCACATGTAAAGGTTCTTGATAGCCAATTTGTGTCTTATTGACTCTCCCAAGATGGGCCATTGCTTCCTTGATCTTATATAGCTCAAAATTCTCCTCAAATCATCATCATTCTTCATCTAAAATTAAGCCTAACTTGCTCCTTTGATTATGTTGACAACAAGCCCAATCACATCACTTCAAGTCCACAAGCAAAATGCAAGTTTCTAAAGGTATTGTATTCCCTCCATTCCTCCATGTTGAATAGTCTTCGATAAATTCTGCAATTAAGCTCAAAAGACTAGAGAGTACCCACAATAGTCATAAAATAACAAAAAGGAAAATATGCATGAAAATTAGCTAAAATGAGATGGAATGAACTAAAAATAAACTAGGAAAAGAAGTAATAAAATGAAGCTATCAGAAGGCTCGGAGAGCGGTCCAGATAGGTTGTAGGCCCTGCGAGGCGGTCCAGTCAGGCCGAAGGCTCATATTTGCATGCTTTGATTGTTATGTTGTGTGATGGTACTTTGGGGGAACTCACTAAGCTTTGGCTTATAGTTTTAGTTTATTGTTTCAGATACTTCTGAGGATTGTGGGAAAGCGAAGGCATGATCATGCACATGTTCATGTTTTATGACATTATATCTTGGGATACTCTGATTTTGAATAATACCTTTGAAACAATGGTTTTTGTAAACACTTTATGGATGAAATGGGTTGTTTTTGAAATTTGAAATTTTTATGATTTTTGGGATGTTAGACGAAGCAACACCCCGATTCATTCTAGCATCAATGTCACTAAGGTGCTGCTTGTTTTTTTGGAAAAAACCTCTTCAGATCTCTTATTGTTGTGCGGCGCAGCACACGCGCAACACTTTTCATCTCGCAGTTGTTTGTTTTTTAGAAGTCTTCGGAGTCAAAAACCTCTGCGCGTGCTCTGTTTGGCGCAACACTTGTGCATGCTCTGTTTGGCGCAACACTTGTACTGCCTCTTCCAACCTTTTCCAACCTCTTCTTCTTCTTTTTTTCTTTCTTAAAGTTTGATTATATGTTGTTGAAATTTTATTTCACCTTTTTTTTCGTATTTTTTGTTTATTAATGTTGAATTTTTTTTCGTTTTTTTATATTCAATAATGATAATTTCTTGATGAAATATCATTATTTTTTACTAAAATATCTTTATTTTTTGTTGAAATATAATTATTTTTACTGAATATCATTAATTCTTGCTGAAATGTTATACATTATTAAATTTTACGTATTAAAAAACTTTTTTCGGTTTATAAAATTAGTTTATTTGTAACACCCATAAAAATCAAGCGAATTTAAAACTTTTAAAAACATTTCAAACCATTAAAAATCATTATAACTTTGTTTTCAAAATGTATAATATCAGAGTCACCCAGAAACCTAAACAAATCATGAGGAGCTGTACGATCATGTCTTCGCCTTGCCGCGATCCCCTGATGTTCCTGAAACAATAAACTGAAACTGTAAGCCCGAAAGCATAGTGAGTTCCCCCAAAATACCCATACCCACAACAATACACATATAATCATAAACATCATACTATGGGTCCAGTCAACCATCAGGTTGGAATACCCCAGGCCCTCAACCATCCGGTTGGAATGCCAACACACTATGGGTCCAATCATCATCGGGATGGAATACCCCAGGCCCACAACCAACAGGTTGGAATGCCTACATACTATGAGTCCATTCATCCTCAGGATGGGATACTCACGGCCCATAACCAACATGTTGGAATGCCCAGGTCTATTGGCTTTCTCACAAAGCAGATAAGCCTCAACCGCCAAACAAACATGTGCACATATAACATATAACCACATAACAGTCTATAGACAACAACTGATCTAACGGATCGTACCACATACCACATAATATTATCCTGCCCTCTAGGATATCGAACTAACAGGTCATGCCACATGTCACATAATATCATCCTACCCTCTAGGATACCGATCTAACAGATCATACCAACATAACATAACCAATAACAATTTAAAGGGCCGGCCTTGGTGCCTTAGACCCTTGAGTATAGTGAGGATAACTCACCTCACAATGTCGCACTGAAAATGATAGGCTCAACTCTCGAATCACCAACACGAACTCCACCACCTATAGTTACCATAAAAACCCTTTTTCCATAAATTTCCAATTCCTAAAATTCCCCCAGAGGTCAACTGGACAACCCTTGGTCAAAGTCAAAGTCCATAGTCAAAGTCAACAGTCCATGTTGACCCGACTCGTCGAGTGTAGTTCATCGACTCGTGGAGTCCTTCCTGAACTCGAGAAGTTGTGAAATCCTTGGTTGACTCGTCGAGTTCCCCTAAAACTCGCCGAGTTCATGCGTGTCCAAAGGTTGGGAAAAACCCTAGCCGACTCGCCGAGTCATTCGACTGACTCGTCAAGCCCAATGCAAACTTCATCGGACTCGCCGAGTTGTTCATCAACTCGTCGAGTTCATGACCATCTTCATATGACTCGCCAATTCCCTTCAATCCTTCATCCATACAGATGCTTTTTATGCCATGCTAAGGCTCCATATTGTAGATCCAGCTTCCCAAGGCATGTTTATCACGTAAAGTTGCAAACTTTATGTGCATGCAAGGTAATAATGACCTAAAACAAGCTAAAGAAGGGGTTCTAGGAAAAAGAGCTTCACCAACATGCTAAAGACTGAGACTTTATGATGATAAGGGTCAAAATGAGCCTAGATCTATTATTGCAACTTCAGATCTTGGTTCATCACTCGAAATGCAACACCAAATGCCCAAAATGGTCCTAAAACTCAAAGTAGAAAGGGGGTTTAACTAGAAGAAGCTCAAGGTGATGACTTGATACCTCCAAATTGTGATAAACTGAGGTAGACTTCAGATCCCTAGCTGTTCCTTGTTCAAAGCTTCTTGGTCTTCAAACCTTTCCTCATCAAAATCCCTCTTCCAAGCTAAGAAGCACACCAATATAGAGAGAGCAACATGAATTAGGGTTTCTGAATTCGAGGGGAGCAGTAAGAGAGGCTTAGGGGGAATAAGTGATCCTTAAATACAGTGCAAAACACCGAAATTTAGGGTTTCATCTGCCAGCTCCTACTCGTCGAGTCCCTTATTGGACTCGGCGAGTAGGTCACTAAAACATGTGGACGAACCCGCTGCTACTCGACGAGTAGGGCAACCAAATCGTCGAGTAGACCTTGAAAACAAGAAAATTATTATATTAATTCAATACCTGAGAATCGGGGCGTTACAATTCTCCCCCACTTGAACTAGACTTCGTCCTCGAAGTCTTCCGCGGCGAACACCTCCGGATAGTGCTCCCGCATCTCTGCCTCTGGCTCCCAAATACACTCGGATCGTCTCCGATGCTCCCACTGTACCTTTACCAAGGGTATCTCCTTATTCCGCAGAACCTTCCTCTTCCTCTCCAGAATGGCCACGGGCCTCTCCACATAATTCAGGCGCTCATCGACCTGAATGTCATCCAACGATACTACAGTCTCCTAATCCATAATGCATTTTCGCAATTGCGAAACGTGAAAAGTGTTATGGATCCGACTAAGCTCCTCCGGTAGCTCTAGCCTGTAAGCCACCTTGCCAACCCTGGCAATAATCCTGAACGACCCAATGTGACGGGGGCCCAATTTCCCCCTCTTCCTGAAGAGGATCACACCCTTCCAGGGTGAGACTTTCTGGATTACCATATCGCCCACCTGAAACTCCAACTCAGATTGGCGTCTGTCTGCATAACTCTTTTGTCGACTCTGGGCGGTCTGCAGTCTCTGCCTTATCTGCTAAATATTCTCGGTAGTATGCAAGACTACCTTTATCCGTCCCATCACCCTGTGTCCGATCTCACCCCGACAAACTGGGGTGCGACATCTCCTTCCATACAACAGCTCGAAAGGAGGGACACCAATGTTGGAATGGTAGTTGTTGGTGTTGGCGAACTCCGCAAGCGGTAAGTGGGAATCCCAGCTCCCACCGAAGTCAATGACACACGCCCTTAACATGTCCTCGAGGGTCTGAATAGTCCGCTCGCTCTGACCGTCTGTCTGGGGGTGAAATGATGTGTTGAAGTGCAACTGCGTGCCCAGTTCCTCGTGGAACCTCTGCCAGAAGCGGGAGGTAAATCTAACATCCCGGTCGGAGACAATGAAGACCGGAACCCTATGGCGAGCAACGATCTCGCAGACATATATGTCGGCCAACTTCTCGGCCGACGAACTCTCACGTATGGCCAAGAAATGGGCACTCTTGGTCAATCGATCCACGATGACCCATATAGCATCAAACCCCTTCGCCGTTCACTGCAATTTGGTAATAAAATCCATTGTGATCTGTTCCCATTTCCACATGGGAATCTCCAGGGGCTGCAGTTTGCCATGCGGCCTCTGATGCTCGACCTTGACCATCCTACAGGTCAAGCACCTCTCGACGTACCAAGCGATTTCTCGCTTCATGCACGGCCACCAGTAGCTCAAACTCAAATCCCGGTACATCTTGGTGGCCCCCGGGTGAATAGAGAAGTGAGACTTATGAGCCTCCTCCATGACCGTCTGTCTGACCCCACCAGTCATCAGAACCCATACCTGACCGCATCGGGTCAACAACCCCCGACTATCCTGTACAAATCGGGCGTTCTTGCCCCTAATCCTCTCTAGTTTCCAATTCTCTGGTCGCATACCCTCCACCTGAGCATCTTTGATCAAACTCACAAGCGGGGAATCCACTTCTATCCTAATACATATCGCTGGGGTGGGAGTCCCAGCTGACTTGCAGCTCAGAGCGTCCGCCACCACATTCGCTTTACCAGGGTGGTAAAGGATCTCGCAATCGTAGTCCTTGACTACATCCAGCCACCTGTGTTGCCTCATATTCAGGTTTGGCTGATCCATGATATGTCTCAGGCTCTTGTGATCCGTGCAAATGGTACAACGGACCCCATAAAGGTAATGTCTCCATATATTGAGAGAGAACACCACCACCCCCAGCTCTAAATCATGCGTAGGGTATCTCGTCTCATGCGGCTTCAACTGACGCGATGCATAAGCTATCACCCGTCCCCTCTGCATGAGGACTGCCCCTAAACCTGTGATGGATGCATCACAGAACACCACGAAATCCTCAACTACCTCCGGGAGTGTCAAAACTGGAGCCTCACACAAATGCTGACAGAGGGTCTCAAACACCCTCTGCTGCTCAGGGCCCCACCGAAAATCCACCCCCTTCCTCGTTTGACGAGTGAGGGGTACTGCAATCGTGGAGAAATCCCGTATGAATCTCCGGTAGTACCCTGCCAATCCCAGAAAACTCCTGATATATGAGGGAGATTTCGGAACCTCCCACTGCATGACCGCCTCGATTTTGGCCGGGTCAACCAAAATCCCATCCTGGTTAACGAGGTCCCCGACGAACTGGACCTCCTGTAACCAAAACTCGCACTTCGAGAACTTGGCATATAGCCGCTCTTGTCTCAGAACTCCCAACAACTCCCTGAGGTGCTCCTCGTGCTGCTCACAAGTCCTGGAATACACCAAGATATCATCTATAAACACGATGACCGAGCAATCCAGCATCGGTCTGCAGACCCGATTCATCAGGTCCATAAATACCGTCGGTGCGTTGGTGAGCCCAAACGACATCACCACGAACTCGTAGTGACCATAATGAGTCTGAAATGCGGTCTTCTCCACATTCTCCTCTCTGACCCGGACCTGATGATATCCCGACCTCAAATCTATCTTGGAGAACCAAGATGCCCCCTGCAACTGATCAAAGAGATCATCTATCCTTGGAAGTGGATAACGATTCTTCACCGTCAACTTGTTCAACTCCCTATAATCAATGCACATCCGGTGCGAGCCGTCCTTCTTCCTGACGAAGAGGATCGGTGCTCCCCATGGAGAACTGCTAGGTCGAATGAACTGCTTGCCCAACAGTTCATGCAGCTGTGATGACAGCTCCTGCATCTCTGGTGGTGCCAACCGGTACGGCGCCTTGGCAATAGGGGCCGCACCTGGCACTAGGTTAATCCTGAAATCGACCTTCCTCTCCGGAGGTACTCTGGGTAATTCCTCCGGGAACACATCAGCAAACTCTCTAACCACGGGGACCTCTGAAACTGGATTCTGATCCCTGTCCCGTGTATCCACCACATATGCTAAATAACCCGCACACCCGTGCTGAATATACTGCCGAGCCCTGGTAGCTGAACAGAACCCTGATCCCACTCTGGTGCCCTCGCCATATACAATCAGTTCTCCCCCACTTGGGGTGCGAACTACCACCCACTGGCCCTCACAATCTATCATGGCACCAAACCGACTAAGCCAATCCATCCCTACAATCACACACACTTCCCCCATGGGAATCGGTATCAAGTCTATCGGAAAGGACACTCCGAAAATCTCCAACTCACATCCCCGGTAGACCAAAGAAGCAGAAATCCCGTGTTCGTTGGCGATGGAGACTCGCAACGGACACTCTAACTCACCTACTGACATACTGAACTCCCTACTGAAAGTCTGAGACACGAACGATCGACTCGCTCCCGAGTCAAATAACACCAATGCGGGTAAGGAGTTTACTAAGAACGTACCTAATCACAGGTACAACAGATAAGCATATAACAGATATAACAGATGAGAGTAAGAATAGAAACATACCAGCAACCACATCTGGTGCTCTCCTGGCCTCCTCGGCTGTAAGTTGGAAGGCACGACCCTGAGCTTTCGGATGCTCTGCCCTGACTGGTCTCCCATCCGTGATCCTCAAAGTAGTCGGCGCTGGAGCCAGTGCCGGCTTGTCGGATAGAAGAGAACACTGGTCCTTCATATGGCCCACCTGCTCACAATGATAGCAAAGCCTGACTCCGGAAGTCGGAGTCGGCTGCCTGCAATCCCTGGCCAGATGGCCCTGTTTGCCAGATCGGTGGCACCCACTCCCTGCTCGGCACGTCCCTGAATGAGCCTTTCCGCACTTCCCACAATTGCGGCCTGGCTGTCCCCCAATCCTGGTATCAGCGGTCTTAGACCGCTTCAGCGCCGGCTGCGAATGCTTCAGGGCCTGCCGCTGCTCTCTCAACTGCAGATCAATCTCTAACTCACTCCGCCTGGCGGCCTCCTGTAACTCCAGCAAAGTATCGCATCTCTGAGTGGCAACAAACTAACGGATGTCAGTCTTGAGCATGCTCAGATAGCGTGTCATCTGAGCCTGCTCCGAAGCAAACTCCGGGCAAAACATCGCCCTCTCAGTAAACATACGGGTGATCTCCGTCACCATCTCAGCACCCTGTCTCATCTCCTAAAACTCCTGAGATAACCGCTCATGCTCGACCCTCGGAATGTAGCGGGTACAGAACATGTCCCTGAACTTCAAGGGTCTGATTAATGGTTTGGGCTAGGCTAATTAATGTATAGGTCTTATTGAGTCATTTGCATGTAATTGAAGTGTTTTGGTGTGCTTACGACCAGAGTGTGTTTACGGCCGTAAACAGGTTTATGGTCGTAAACCTGTTTACAGCCAAGTCCTTTCCCTTATATATATATATATATATATATATATATATATATATATATATATATATATATATATATATATATATATATATATATATATATATATATATATATATATGGTGTGTCTGAGTCTGTTAGTGGTTGTTGATGATCCACTGAGTTTATAGTCATTGTCAAAGTTGTACTAGACGTTTTCTGATATATATATATATATATATATATATATATATATATATATATATATATATATATATATATATATATATATATATATATGTGTGTGCAAGCTTTGGTTCATTCTTCTTCTACTCAATTCTCATCTTATTTGATTGTTAGATTGCTTTATCACTGGTTAAGATCCTGTTTTCTAGGACCTTACAATTGGTATCAGAGCAAATCCGGTGCCAAATCATCTTTCAATCTCGTTTTCGGTCAAAGGAGCTCAGTTTCATCATTGTTCGAGACTGGATTTGGTGTTATCGTGGCAAAAGGGGATAAGATATGCTTAAAATTCGTGTTTTCATCAAGTTCTGGGCATTTACGGTCAAGGGTTTACGGCCGTAAACTCCCATTCACGACCGTAAACAGGCAATCTTCATTAACCGTAAACAGGCAATCTTCATTAACCATAAACATGCAATCTTCATTGACCGTAAACTCCCCTTAATCGTAAACTCTCCTCAACCGTAAACTCCCCTTAACCGTAAACTCTCCTCAACAGTAAACTCTCCTCAACCGTAAACTCCACTCAACCGTGAACTCAACCGTAAACGTTGACCGTAAACTCCTGTTTACGGCCGTAATCGTGTGACCGCAAACTACCTTTTTGGCATTTTAGTTTATTCTTCAAGTCATTTTCAATTAAAAAAAATTAAAAAAAATGGATTCTCAAGGCCAAGCACTTCATCATGAATTGGATTCCATCATGGGAACAACCACTCGCATTCCACGATTGTTATCTGCAGAAGGGTTCCCGAAATGGAAATACAGGATCGAGAAATACATCAAAATGAAAGATTTTAAGGTTTGGCGAAGCATTCTCAAAGGACCAGTCAGAATCACTACTAACCTTCCAACTGGACAAATAATTGACAAATTGTACGTTGATTACACTGATGAAGATTTCGAAAAGGTTGAAGAACAGGAAAGGGCACTGGCTACTTTGACTATGGCTTTATCTCCTGATATTGCTCAAGGCTTCAGAGAATACACTTCAGCCAAAGCACTGTGGGAAGCTTTGATTGAGGTCTACGAGGGAAATGAAGATATGAAAGAAAGCCGTCAGGATATGTTAAGACAAAAATTCAACATGTTCAATTATATCCTTGGAGAAACCCTGGAAGCTCAGTTGCAGCGTTTTACTGCACTAACTACTGAGATGAGTACAACTGGGATTTACTTGACTAAGTCTGAGATAAACAAAAAGTTGTTGAATTCACTTCCGAAGTCATGGGATATGAATGTGGTTGTCATCAAGAAGATAAAAGATCTCAATCATCTTAGTCTTGCTGAAACAATGGCAATCATCAAAGCCTGTGACCTTGATGACAAGCAACGAGAGATTAATCATGTGAATTCCTACTCGACTGCAAATCTTGGGATTTCTTCAAATAACGCCTTTTCATCCTTTACCTCCTCTCCAAGTCAAGCTTTTTCCGTTCAACAACCTCAGAATCAAACCTTTATTACTCCATCAGTTACACCATTTTTTGCCTCAGCATCTGTTTCTCATCCACACAGTCAGTCTTTCGTTTTTCCTCAAGCTGTTTCCTCCTCAAATGCACCAGTTATGGTTCCAGCTCCCCATTCCAAAGAAAACGATGAAAATTTAGCTCTTGCCACTGGACTTGTCAATTGCTACAATGTTTTTGTAGCTGGAGAGCTTCCACCTCAACTCTCATTTGCTGACCTGGATCAAATTCATCCAGAGGATGTGGAAGAAATGGATATTACTTGGCAGATAGCTATGGCAGTGTTCAGGGCAAAGCAATTTGCTAAGAAGACAGGAAAGAATAATTGGGGAATGAATGCGGATAAGAAAGTAGGGTTTAACAAGGGAAAGTTGCGTTGCTACAACTGTCACGAGCCGGGTCATTTTGCTCGTGAGTGTCCTAAACCAGATAGAAGAGTAAGTAGTGATCGAACAATGGTTCCAGTGGGAAATGGTCGTGGAAGTGCTGCTGTCAACAGTGAGACTGCTAATCTGGCAGTGGTTGCTCAGTCTTTTGACTGGAAGGATGTTAGGTGCATTTCATGTACCCATTTTGTAGCTTTATTTCATAAAAGTACATTATATATAGGCTTAAACTCATGCATTTTGCATGTTTTTTGGGATTTTTCATGAGGCAATTTCATTCAAATACTTTTGTGATATTTCAGGGACTTTTGGAGGTAGGATATTGTTGGAGGAGGTAAATAAAAGTTGCGGACAAAATTTCAGGACTTGCGGAGCACCGAGGAGCAAGATATCAAAGAAATGAAGATTTTGGCTTTACAGAGATTTACACGGCCGTGTAAATGCAAGCCTTGCGTTTACGCGGGCCGTGTAAACGTAGATTTCTGCACAGTATATTTTTGCGTTTGCGCGGGCCGTGTAAATGATAGTGTTAATTTACGCGGGCCGTGTAAACGTAAATGCGGGGTTTAAAGCAGTTTTTCACCATTTTTAAAGGGGGGAACCGACTTGTTACTTAGGGGGGTCGACTTTTGGAGCAGAGAAAGAGATTTTCTTGAGGATTTTGAAGTTGATTAATACTTGGGAACATTTGATTTCATTTTGTAAGAACTTTAATTTCATTTTCTAGATTTGTGATCTTGTTCTAGTCATGAGTGGCTAGAACCCTAGTTGTGATTTCAATCATATGACTTGATGTTTTCTTTCAATTTTCTATCTAGTGAATTTGATTTTGTTTCAATCGAATGTTTGATTCTAATTGTGATTCTTATTGGCCATTTTAATTAGGGTTAGATCATTCAAGTTATCTAATTGCAAAATCCGTAATTGTTTTGTAAATTGGACTAGGTAACAAGCACTAAACTGATTTCTATTGAATGAATTTAGTGTAAATCTTATTCACACATTCTTATGCTCCCGAGCTTATGAGGAGTATTGAGTGTTGTTGGGAACATTCACATAAAGTTTAATGCAATCTTTCAACCTAATTCTAAGAGTTTGTTTAGATTAGATTGGTAAGGTTAGGATTAATCAAAGAGTTTGTTTTGGTTAATTATTGTGGTGAATGGGAAGTGTTAGAGCTTGTTAACACTTTCAAGTACCAACTTAGATACAATTAAACAAATATCTTGTCATCCATGGAATCACATTGCTAATTTGTCTTGCATAGAGTTGGAGTACTTACAAATCTTGAACTTATTTCACTTAATCAATCATTTTCTTATTGCTTTATTCTATAGTTTAAATCATTGCTTATAAATTCCCCCCATTCTGTGACCATTTTTGTACCTTACACAAAAAGGTATAAACACTTGTCCCATGTCTCTGTGGATCGACCCTACTTACCTTGTACTAAGTTTTTAGTGCATAGTAGTAGTGTTTAAGGAGTCATTTGTACCCTTTATTTGTTGGGTTTGACACGCCTAACAAATTGGCGCCGTTGTCGGGGACACGGTGTTACTAATTGTTTATGCCAAGCATTTTTGTGAGCAGGTGCTTTAAAAAAAAGAAAAAAAAGTCAGGTAGAAGATAAGTTTTCAATTGAAGGAAGTGGCGAGAAGGTTAATGTGTTGTAAAGGCCCACCTACTTAGAACAAAGCACATTCAGGGGCCAAGTCGAGCCAACGACTTAAAACAAGGGCAGCTAACCGGGAGGCAACCCGGAGTTTTTTTTCTTTCTTTTAAAACTTTTTAGTCTTTGGTAAATTTCAATTTTTTTTAATGTCCCAAATGGTTTTAAACTTATTTTTTATGCCTAGAAAATGAATCTCCGGCTCCAAAAATACTTCACGGATAGCTTGGGGAGGATGAAGAGGACGTTCACACCACAATTGTGAGGCACTAAGAAAGATTTGGTAAATTCTTTCCATATCTTTAATCGTTCATATTTTACTTAAAATTCAATTTGTGTGCATTTGTGAATGTTTTAGACCCATTCCCAAATCAGCTACCATCCTCCACCATCCGACTCTTAATAGGCCGACTATGCCTCTCTCCAAGCATCGAGGACGATGCTATATTTTAAGCTTGGGGAGGGGCATCCATCCATGCATAAATTCCGTTGCATGTAGGTTGCATTAATTTTGTACATATTGCATTAATTTTTATTTTCTTGTTCATTTTTCTGTGTAGAAAATTTTTCAAAAACCAAAAAGATTTTCTTTCTATTCTAATTTTTATTATTTTCTTTGCATTTTGTTTGCATCCAAATTTTTGCATTGCATTCTTTGAAAAAAAAACAATTGATCCAATCCCAAGCAACCGAATCTTTTCGAAACAGTTGAGCTGGTAAATGAGTCATGTGCCTTGAGATTAGACTTGCTTTTTTATTGAAAATCTAAAAGCAAGTTAATCGCACACGAACATACCTCCCGAAGCTACTTGTGCAAAACAGAAAGTGAGAAGATTGTCAACATTTGAGCATAACAGCAGGTATGAGTCGATTCTTTGGGACATATGACTGGTCTTATGAGTAGTAAGTGCTCAATTGAACTTAAAATGCCAAATAAAAAAAAGAATGCAAAATTTCAATGTCCCGAGCCTTCCAGCGCTCTAAAAAGTCCTTTCTACTCATTCCCTTTTATATACCTTGCTTGGGGACATAGCTTTCAACTATACTTACGGGTCTTTGCATGTTAACCTTTAGTCCCCTGAAAAATGTCTTAGAAGTCCTCACGGTAATAGACCGTGAGATGTCCCACAATAGAAAAGTCAAGGACGAAAATATAAAGAAATTGGCCAAACAAATAAATAAATTAATAAGAGTGTTATGTGTTAACTTAGTTATTTGTATTTGTGTTACTTAAAAAAAAAAAAAAAAAAAAAAAAAAAAAAAAAAAAAAAAAACTATTATTAAGTTAATCTGTGACCTTTGGGATTCGAACAAGTAAACTCTGAGGGGTGTTTTACATCTAATCGCCTAAAGCTAAATTGTTTGGGACTGATTGAGTTGAAAATTCGTTACATGGGTTCCATAGAAAGTCATGAACTTAATAATAGCAAATAAAGCTAATCTGTGGCCTTTGAGGTTCGGGCAAGTAAACCCGAGGGATCTCTTTAAATCTTGCGCACTAAGGTCATTTGATTTGGATGTGTTGGTTGGAAGCCCGTTACACGGATTTCAAAGAAAGCCATGAGCTTTATTTGTAAAAAATATAATTAAGAAGTTTGTATATAATTGTGTTTATGGTTTAATTGAATATTGTGTTTAGGAAAAATACTTGGCTGTCAAAAGATTCCCTTGGACTTGGATTTGAACTTATGACATTGGACTGAATGTTAATTACTTTGACTGGTGTAAGTGGTTTGAAGTTTGTAACCAATCTGGATAAATATTAGGGAATTTTTAGAAAAGATTTTTCAGAAAAAGATTGTTGTTGATCAACAAATAGCTGGAATCGGGCATTGTTATATTTTATGAAACAAAGATGGTTGAGCATGTTTTGTCACATATAATTTCACGAGAGTAAGACCATAATTTGTTCCAAGAATTGACTTGATGATATTGAAAGGGAATTAGTGTTGTGATCTTTGATTCTGTTGAGTTGTATTAGGGAGTGGCCAAAGTCTTATTTCTATTATCATATAATATTTTGAGACTAAAGCCAAGTTGACTCAAGGCATGACAGGTACATTCTCAACTATGGTACAAAACAGGGTTAATTGGGTTGGATATATTTTTTCATGTTTGTTTTGATTTCTTGCATCAAGTTTCAAAAAAAAAAAATTAACTTTGATTTTCTTTTCTTCTCTTTTATTTTATTTTCTCCGGTTTAAATTTTCTTGTTCTTTCTTGAGGACAAGAAAGGTTTAAGCTTGTGGAGATTTGTTAGGTGCATTTCATGTACCCATTTTCTAGCTTTATTTCATAAAAGTACATTGCATATAGGCTTAAACTCATGCATTTTGCATGTTTTTCGGGATTTTTCATGAGGAAATTTCATTCAAATACTTTTGTGATATTTCAGGGACTTTTGGAGGTAGGATATTGTTGGAGGAGGTAAATAAAAGTTGCGGACAAAATTTCAGGACTTGCGCAGCACCGAGGAGCAAGATATCAAAGAAATGAAGATTTTGGCTTTACAGAGATTTACACGGCCGTGTAAATGCAAGCCTTGCGTTTACGCGGGCCGTGTAAACGTAGATTTCTGCACAGTATATTTTTGCGTTTACGCGGGCCGTGTAAATGACAGTGTTAATTTACGCGGGCCGTGTAAACGTAAATGCGGGTTTTAAAGCAGTTTTTCACCATTTTTAAAGGGGGGAACCGACTTGTTACTTAGGGGGGGTCGACTTTTGGAGCAGAGAAAGCGATTTTCTTGAGGATTTTGAAGTTGATTAATACTTGGGAACATTTGATTTCATTTTGTAAGAACTTTAATTTCATTTTCTAGATTTGTGATCTTGTTCTAGTTATGAGTGGCTAGAACCCTAGATTCTCCAACTTTATGTCTTGACTTCTAGTTGTGATTTCAATCATATGACTTGATGTTTTCTTTCAATTTTCTATCTAGTGAATTTGATTTTGTTTCAATCGAATGTTTGATTCTAATTGTGATTCTTATTGGCCATTTTAATTAGGGTTAGATCATTCAAGTTATCTAATTGCAAAATCCGTAATTGTTTTGTAAATTGGACTAGGTAACAAGCACTAAACTGATTTCTATTGAATGAATTTAGTGTAAATCTTATTCACACATTCTTATGCTCCCGAGCTTATGAGGAGTATTGAGTGTTGTTGGGAACATTCACATAAAGTTTAATGCAATCTTTCAACCTAATTCTAAGAGTTTGTTTAGATTAGATTGGTAAGGTTAGGATTAATCAAAGAGCTTGTTTTGGTTAATTATTGTGGTGAATGGGAAGTGTTAGAGCTTGTTAACACTTTCAAGTACCAACTTAGATACAATTAAACAAATATCTTGTCATCCATGGAATCACATTGCTAATTTGTCTTGCATAGAGTTGGAGTACTTACAAATCTTGAACTTATTTCACTTAATCAATCATTTTCTTATTGCTTTATTCTATAGTTTAAATCATTGCTTATAAATTCCCCCCATTCTGTGACCATTTTTGTACCTTACGCAAAAAGGTATAAACACTTGTCCCGTGTCTCTGTGGATCGACCCTACTTACCTTATACTACGTTTTTAGTGCATAGTAGTAGTGTTTAAGGAATCATTTGTACCCTTTATTTGTTGGGTTTGACACGCCCTAACAGAGGACCAGATTCAAGCACTGAATATTTCAGGACCTGAAAATGCCCACTTGTCTCAAATCAATGATACTCATATGGAAGAAGCTGAAGTTGATCCTGAAGAAGAGATGATGGAGTTGCAATTTGCCTTTATGGTATCTTCTACTTCAGAACCTGAAAAGAAAGAGGTAAGTCGGTCTTCTTGTTCTCAAACATGCATTGATAAAGTTAAAAATCTTCTTGAGCATATAGAATTATTACGTAGAGAGAGCGAGGACTTGAAATATGAAATGTATCAACTTAGGAAAGGACAGAAACCCCTGAAGGCTGAATTAGAAACAAAAACCAAAGGCTTTAAAAAACGTCAGGAAGAGTATAGCAATAAGAGTGCGATTATAGATATGTGACTGAACAACTTGCTGAGGTAACTGCTGAGCTTGACACATTGAAAAACAAATTTGAAAATGAAGATTTTACTTTTAGAAAATGTGATGTGTCAAGTGAAGTAGTTGCATCCATGATAGAAAATAATTTGCAATTCAAAAATAATCAGTCAAAAGATTTAGGGTATGATAAAGTACCTCCTCCTTTTAATCATACCTATACTAATAACCCTTTGTCAAAAGAGGAGATTGACAGAGAACCATTTCTTAAATATGGATTTGTGTTAGGAGGTAGTATTAATGTTGAAAATACTAATGTTTCTACTTCCCATGCAGATCAATCTTTAAGTCAATCAAAGCAAGAAGCTGCCGGATGTGTTTCTAAAAATAAAAAAGTTTCTAAATTTGCGGTTTCTGTTTCAAAAAATGACTCTTTTGTTTCTGATGTTAAAATCAATGATACATCTTGTGATACTTCTGCATCGGATCATGTTGATTTCAATTTTTTTGACATATTTGATGATTTGTTTGATAATCCTGATGTTTCTGTTTCAAGAACATCCACTTCACCAATCACACAACCGGATTCACCCTCACCTATCACACAATCTGATTCTTGCACATGTTCTTGTGGAAAAAGTAAGGGTGTCAGTAAAGAAAGTAAATCAGACAAAAGCAGTACCAGTTACAATAATAATAAGCAGATTTGTTTTAACTGTGGTACTGCCGGTCACATCGCTAGGAATTGTCCTAATAGGGCATTTGTGCATTTTTCGTCTCAAAGAGGAGAGAACGAGTCTCAAGGAAGGTCTTTAACTAGAAAGTCCTCGAGATCTCGTCCTCGAGATCTCATCCTCGAGATGATGATTGGAAGGCTAATCAAAACAAGAAAAGGGCAATTTTTCAAAAGAACAAACAGGTTTTCAATAACAAAGACACAAACATTTTGCCAAAATCGAGTTCGACTAAGCCAAGGTCGGTTTCGTCAAAGAGTGAATCTGGATCTTCAAACACTTCTGGTAGAAAATCCACATGCTCAAAGCAAACTGAAAATAAAAATACTTCAAAATCATCCATGATTTTTGAGAAAACTAAATACCAGTGGGTGCCCAAATTAACTTCCAACCAATCATCGTCATCCTCTGAAAGTGTTTTACATGATGATTCAAAATCCAAAGGTTCAAACGATAAATCTGTGATTGTAAAGGGTCCACCCAGGAAAGAAATGACCTGGGTCCCCAAATCTAAATGATCCTGCTCATTTTGTAGGGACAGTTGCGGAGGAATCTTGTCAGACCTTGGTATGTCGACAGTGGCTGCTCTCGGCATATGACAGGAGACATCTCCCAGTTGAACGACATTCAAACTTTTAATGGGGGATTTGTTTCCTTTGCTGGCGGAGAAGGCGGAAAAATCACTATGAGAGGAACTGTGACAAACGAAGTGCTGAGTTTCGAGAACGTCAACTATGCTCCCGAGTTAAACGCACAGCTTGTTGAGCGTCTCTCAGATTTGCGACAAGGGTTATTCAACGCATTTTACTGATAAAGAGTGTCTGATCTTAAAGCCAGGCATTTTCATCCCGGATGAGTGGATTCTTGTTAAATCAAAGCGGGATGGAAATGTATACATCATCGACATGAATAGCAACATTCCTGAGCAAGTCACCTGCATCTTTTCAAAAGTCTCAGAACAAAATGCTATGCTGTGGCACCGACGACTCGGTCATGCGAACGCTAAGAATCTGAATCGTCTTGCTAAAAACGAAATGTTGCGTGGCCTGCCTGTCAGAGACTTCATAACTTTTGAAAAGTGTGTGTCATGTGCCCAAGGAAAGCATCATAGGAAACCACACCTGCCAAAACAGATCAATTCAATCATCCAGGTGCTCCAATTGTTGCACATGGATTTATTTGGTCCATTCAATGTCCTAAGCATCAATAGAAATTCATACTGTCTAGTTGTGATTGATGACTTCTCGCGTTTCACGTGGGTTTTCTTCTTATGCAACAAAGTTGGGGTATCTGATCTGATCAAGAAATTCATCGTAATGATAGAGAACCAAACCAATAACCGGGTGAAGGCGCTTCGAACTGATAATGGAACAGAATTCAAGAATGTAGTTCTTGATCACTTTTGCGCAGAAAGGGGAATTGTGCGTCAATACAGTTCAGTTCGCACGCCTCAGCAAAACGGTGTTGCTGAACGGAGGAATTGAACGCTGCAAGACGCTGCAAGGACGATGCTGTGTGACTCAAAGTTACCAGTTTTCTTTTGGGCTGATGCGATCAACATTGCTTGCTATGTTCAGAATCGTGTTTTGATCAACAAAGCTCAGATGAAAACTATGTACGAAATTCTATACGGTCACAAGCCATCTGTCAGCCATTTCCGCGTATTTGGCTGCCCTTGTACCCTTCTTCACTTGGAGTCCAACCCGAAGTTTAATGCCAAAGCTGATGACTGCTATTTTGTGGGGTATGCTGCTCGCACTGCATACAGGGTCTACAACAAAAGAACAAAGCAAATTGTAGAATCCTTCGATGTGCGCTGACTGGAGGAGAATGAAACGAATGCTGGAGTGGGTCCTGATTGGTTGTTTGATTACACATCTTTGTTCAAATCGTTCAATATGTGTTCAGATAGTTTATCTGGTTCTACTTCTGGTTCAAAGATTGTACCTGAAGATGAAGACGACGAAGTTGTTTACAGACCGCCGATAGTTTCTTCTGCAATTCCTTCGGTGGAGTCATCTGTTCCAATTACTTGTCCAGAATTTCCAAGTCAACAACATGCTCCAGATGCTGATGCTACACCTCTTACTTTTGATGAAAGAGAGTTCATGATCAGATATGCTTCCGTTGTTACTCAAACTTTTATGGAACTTCTCTTTCCAAAGCAAATTGCAAATGAGTTTGTGGCAGATCCTACTAATGAGACAGGTTCATCTGAAGTGGATCATTCGGCAAATGAAGGAGTTATCAACATTCACAATCTTCCTGTTTCACTCAATGACATCAGCCAGGAGATACCTTCATGCATTTAACGTGATCATCCGATCGATAATGTCATTGGCCAGCTGGGTGATGGTGTTAGAACAAGCAGCCAGAGTGGAGATGTTAATACATGTCTCTATTCTTGCTTTATCTCTCAAATAGAGCCAAAAAACGTTGAAATGGCTTTGAATGAGCCCAGCTGGGTAGATGCTATGCACGAAGAGTTAAATCAATTTGAAAAGCTCGGGATTTGGACGCTGGTTGAACTTCCTAAGGGCAAAACGTCTCTTGACACATACTGGGTATGCCGTAATAAGCAGGATGATTCCGGAGTCATAGTGCGCAATAAGGCGTGATTGGTGGTTCGTGGGTTTAGACAGATTGAGGGTCTTGACTACACTGAGGTTTATGCTCCGATGGCTCGCTTGGAGGCTATCCGTATCTTCCTTGCATACGCTTCCTACATGAACTTCACTGTTTATCAGATGGATGTCAAGACAGCTTTCTTGTATGGCAAGGTGAAGGAATAAATCTACGTTGATCAACCCCCTGGGTTTGTTAACTCGAAGTTTCCCAATCATGTCTACAAGTTGGACAAGGCGTTGTATGGGTTACATCAAGCTCCTCGAGCGTGGTATGCAACTCTCACAAAGCACTTGCTCGAACATGGATATTCTCGCGGCACTATTGATCAAACTTTGTTCATCAAGCATGTGGGTACTGATCAGATTCTAGTCCAGATCTATGTTGACGACATTATCTTCGGGTCTAGAAGTCCACAGCTTTGCAAAGAGTTCGAAGGAGTGATGAAAAAGAGGTTCGAGATGAGCTCGTTAGGCGAAATGACCATGTTTTTGGGGATTCAGGTCCAACAAAGATCAACCGGAATCCTGATCCATCAAGCAAAGTATGTGGTCGATATAATTGAGAAGTTCGGGTTTCAAGACGCAAAACCCGCTTTGACGCCAATGGCCGAGAGACCCCTGCTGACTCCAGATACTGATGGCGAATCCGTAGATCAAACTCACTACAGATCAATGATCGGTTCGTTGATGTATTTAACTGCAAGCCGACCATACATCATGTTTGCAGTTTGTCATGCGCACATTATCAGGCTAATCCTAAACATTCACATCTTATTGCTGTCAAAAGAATCTTTCGGTACCTCAAAGGAAGCCCAAAATTGGGTCTTTGGTATCCGAAAAATTCTGAATTTGATTTATATGCATTTGCTAACAGTAATTATGGAGGCTGTGAGCTTGACAGGAAATCTACGTCTGGGGGGTGTCAATTCCTTGGTGACCGGCTAGTGTCTTGGCAGTGCAAGAAACAGCACACCGTCTCAACCTCAACAGCAGAAGCGGAATATGTTGCTGCCTCTGCTTGTTGTTCTCAAGTTATATGGATCCAACATCAGCTGTTGGATTACAGTTTGAATTACTTAGAAACCCCTATATTCTGTGATAATGAGGCTGCGATTCAGATTGCTAAAAATCCAGTCCAACATTCGAAAACCAAGCACATTGACATCAAAATTCATTTCATCAGAGATTGTTATGAGCGTTCGCTCATTCGGCTGGAACAGGTTCCCACTGCTAATAATGTGGCGGATCTGTTCACAAAGCCGTTTAACAAAGCTCGATTCGATGTGCTTGTGAGCTTTTTGAAAATGCTACGTTTTGAGGACTAATTTTGTGTTAGGTTAGTTTAAATTTGCGCATTTTAATTTCATTCTCACCCATGCACAAATTTAGGGGGAGAAATAAACAAAAACCAAACAAAAATTAGAAAATTAAAAATCCAAAAATAGTGTTATTTCTGTTTTATTTTTTTCAGAAAATATTCCAAAAACATTAGAAAATCAAAAAATCAAAAATATGTTTCTGTTTGTAGGTGATGTGCTGGGAAGTGATATAATCATGTGATAACAGACAATCTGAATCCGTGTAAGGTGCCAAAGTCGAATTGTCTAAGCTCTGTGTTCGATGCGCCAGTATGCACGAAAGTTTTTAAACTAGACTTAACTAGGATCAGATGAACTTAAGGAATCTAGAGACCTGAAAAATCTTGACCTAGATAGTTCCATTAGGCCTGAAAATACAACGCTTGGGTAGGTTGAGCAGAGAGATATACATGAAAATCTGCGGATACATTAAATGATCTGTATCTAGAACTGTGGATTAACTTTTCCTCGATGTGCGGACTCTGTCCTTAATTCCGGTATTGACGGGACAACTGGGGAATTTCGATAAATTAGGTTTGTAGAAAGTTATTTTCTTTCTTTCTTTCTGTTAGTCATATGTTGTCTCTCTGCGTGATTGAAATACATCCGACTTGGACTACAACATATGCAATTCTATTTCTCTGCATCTTCTATCTATGCAATTCTTTCTACCTGTTAGCCATATGTTGTCTCTTTTGCGTGATTAACAATCCGACCTGGTACACAGCATATGCAACCTTCTACTTCTGAATTCCTCTAAACTCTTGTTAGTCATATGTTTCACTCTTTGCGTGATTGGAAGAGATCCGGCCTGAGTGTACAACATATGCATTCTAAATCTGACTTCTTCCTTAATAATTGTCTGCTCATCTGATGTAAGGAGTATTCTGGAAGACCTTGATTATTGGGGTATATCAGGAAGCGGGAAACACGTTCTAATACAATTAAAATTGAACATTTTATAGGTTGTCTGTAGATCTCGCTGCTCAATTTAGGTGGACAACAATACCCTTGGTCGTCGTCAGTTGAATGGTCTTTTAGGATTATTATCTAAGTTCATAGGATCTAATGTTTTGTCATTTATAAGATGTCCTAAATTTGTCACAACCTTCTTGTTTAAGTGGACCACAATAACGGCGATTGACCAGACGTGGACATAAAGGTAGAAATACCGATAAGCGGAGTAAGGCTGTCTAATAACATTGATCCCAGTGTCTCTAAAATATTTTTAGTGTTAGTTAAGGTGAAATAAGTTTTATTTCTCTTTAATTTCAATTTTATTTTTATTTTTATTTTTTATTTTGATAAAAATTTTGATAATTTTTTTTAAGTTTAGTTTTAGAAATTAGTTTTATTTTATTTTACTTTATTTTTATTTTTGACAAAACTGCAAAAATGGTCCCTGTGGTTTCTCATTTTATGTGGCTACCGCCCAAACGTTTGAAAAGTTGCAGATTTGGTCCTTTTCAACAAGTTTTGTTGTGGTTTTAGTCCCTCATCCGTTAACTTCCTTAAAATGACAATTTTAACCCCATAGACCATTTTCGCAGTTTTGTCTTTTACTATACTATAAGGACCATTTTTGCATACATTCTTTTTTATTTTAATGAAGTATTATATATTAATAGATACTATTTTTAATATATAATATTATATATTAATAAATATTTTTATTGGATTATTAATTTATTTTAGTTGATTTTTTTTAAAAAATTGTTGGAGTAATTCTTTTTTATTGAATTATTATATATCAATACATATAATTTTTAATATATAATATTTATATCATAATAAATATTATATTATTGGATTATCAATTTTTTTAGTTAATTTTTGTAATTTTTAATTATTTTTTATTGTATTATTACTTTTAATTTATTATTTTCTTGATATACTAAATGTTGTTTTATTGGATTATTAATTTATTTTAGTTAATTATATTTTTTTTAATTTTTTTGTCGTAGTAATTCTTTTTTATTGAATTATTATAGATCAGTACATATAGTTTTTAATATATAATATTTATATCATAATAAATATTATATTATGGGATTATTATATATTAAAAACATTATTTTATTTGATTATTAATTTCTTTTAGTTGATTCTTTTTATAATTTCTTTTTTGTTGGAGCAATTTTTTTATTAGATTATTATATATCAACAAATATTATTTTTAATATATAATATTTACATCATAATAAATAATACATTATTGGATTATTAATTTTTGTAATTTGTTTTTTTGAATTATTAATTTGTTGAAATATTACTTTTAATTTATTATTTTTTTAATATAATAAATATTATCTTATTGGATTATTATTTTATTTTTAATGTATACTATTAATTGTTTTTAATTTTATTAGTTTCACCACAAAGTCGTCGAAATACGTAAAAGTGTCGCTTATCATCGTCAAAAATTGGCAGGATCACCTCCAAACACCTTTATTGGAGGTTCAATAGATACTCTACCCTATTCCACCTAGCGTTGTTGGTAGCCACCTGCGACAACCTCTTCATAATCCACTGGAATCCTTCATATCCCACATAATGCGCAACAAACCCCTATAACATTTATAAGTGGTGGTGGTGACCGAGTGATGGTGGTGGTATTTTCCCTATGGTTTCTCATTATAAGCTAGATGAAATGAAAGTGTTTGGCAGCGATCCTAACGATTTCGATGATGAGAGACGACGGTTTTGCGTATCCCATGACTTTGTGGTGGAACCAATAAAATTAACAAGAAAATAATAAATTAAAAGTAATAATCCAATAAAAAATAGTTAAAAAAAAGAAATTACAAATATTAACTAAAAGATAATAATAATCCAATAATATAATATTTATTATGATATAAATATTATATATTAAAAACTATATTTATTCATATATAATAATTCAATAAAAAATAATTACTTTGACAATTGTTTTTTTTAAAAAAGAATTAACTAAAGTAAATTAATAATCCAATAAAAAAATATTTAGTATATGAAGAAAATAATAAATTAAATAATCCAATAAAAATAATTAAAAAAAAAGAATTAAAAATATTAACTAAAAGAAATTAATAATCTAGTAATATATTTATTATGAAATAAATATTATATATTAAAAACTATATGTATTGATATATAATAACTCAATAAAAAGAATTACTCTAACAAAATTTTTTTAAAAAAAAATCAACTATAATAAATTAATAATCCAATAAAACAATATTTATTAATATATAATATTATATATTAAAAATAATATTTATTAATATATAATACTTCAATAAAATAAAAAAGAATGTATGCAAAAATGGTCCTTATGGTATGGTAAAAGGCAAAACTGCGAAAATGGTCCCTGAGGGTAAAATTGTCATTTTAAAAAAGTTAACAGCCAACCAGTTAAACTTAACGGATGAGGGACCAAAACCACAATAAAACTTGTTGAAAAGGACCAAATCTACAACTTTTCAAACGTTTGGACCATAACCACATAAAATAAGAAACCACGAGGACAATTTTTGCAATTTTGTCTTTATTTTTTCTTATTTTATTTTTTGTCCTCAAAATGTTTTATCTTTATAAAGTTTTCGGGTATTGGACTCTATTTTTGTGGATTGCAGCCTATAACCTTTTGGACCTGGTATATAAAGAAAGGGTTCAGCCGCATACTACTTTCTTCCTCATTTTATCATTCTCGCCCGCAAAATCATATTTTCTCTCTCTCTCTCTCTCTCTCTCTCTCAAAAAAAAAAATCGTGAAATTTTGTGAAATTGATCCGTTAACTTCAAAGGTATACTGATTCCGACCAAGGATATGCTCTTTTCGCACCAAATCGACATGTTTTAAGGGCTTAATCGAAGAAAAATCATCTGTCGGCGTTTACGGCCAGACCGTTTACGGCCAGACAGTTTACGGCCAGACCGTTTACGGCCAGGCTGTTTACGGCCAGGCAGTTTACGGCCGTGAACTCCCTTTGGTCAATAAAAAATGATTTTTCTTCGTATGTTTCACTTAAAAGCCAAATTAAACGGCAAACATGAGTAAAACATCAATTTTAAATGTTTATATATATTGTTTTCTCACTTGGCTTGTTTTAGTGCAGATTGAAATGGCAGAACTCAAATTTGCTGACAGTCACAACCTGGCTATCCTCTTGGCGGATCCTCCGGCTGCTCACGGAGAATTCAAATCAATGATACATGGTCTACGAGAATGTTGTCTGTCCACTGCGCTGACTGTTAATCCAGCTATCTTTCAAGGCCTGATAAAAGAATTCTGGAGGTCAGCAGAAGTGAAGAAAGGAAGTGATGGATCTGTTTCTGTTCAAGCTACAGTCAAAGATTGCAAAATCATCATCACAGAACAGTTCATCAGGGATGCTCTAAAAATTGACGACCAATCAACCTTCTCCTCTGAGATTGATATCGCCCAAGTTGAAGAATTTCTCATCAAAATGGGATATGAACGTGTCTTCCCTCCAACTATAAAGAAGTTGCTGCCACCATTCTGGAGGTTCTTAGCTCATGTCTTTGTGAGCTGCATATCCGGAAGAAATCTGACGCAGATGAAATTTCTCTAAGAAACACTGGTGCCATCATCTCTCTGGCTGCGGGACTGAATTACAACTTCTCAAAGTTTATTCTCGAAGAACTGATTTCAAACATAAAAGGAAAGACTAGGGACAAGTTCTTGTTGTACCCTAGGTTCATTCAAAACCGAAAGGGAAAAATTACTTTTCAAGGAAAGTATCCCTTAGTGAAGTTTGGCTTGTTTGCCGATTCATGTGAGGCATCTGAGTCTCATGTATCATCAGACCGCGTGACCTCTGAAGATGATATCTTTTCTGAAGATGATGTTATTCCGGTTTCTGATCACTAAGATGATGAAGCTACACCTGCTGCTATTGTAGCTGAAGAGCATGACTTGCACTCTGTACAGGTTGAGAGTGATTTCAATGAGGGAACAACAGAGGATGCGACAGAGAACGAAGGAAATGATGCTGATTCTTTTGATGATTTGGATCTTACATGTTTTGACAAGGACGATATTTCCTTGAACCTTGGAGGCAATGCTAATTTCTTGTCCAATGAGGATCTTGACACGTTCTTTGACAATATCCGTGATGTTGCTCATCAAACAACGGAGATAAGGGCTTCAGAAGACGTTCTTGAAACAACGCCTCCTACTCCAAATCAAATGGTTGATACTTCAACTCCAATGGAGACAACTTCAGGGATTCCTCCCCTTGAGGATGTTATTCCTACCATTGAGCCAACAGTGAGTGAATCGTTGACAACTCAGACCACCTCGCCTACATTGAAGAGGAGAAGACTTGATCCAAGACCAGGAGTATTTGTTCCAGATCTATCTCAAGGCCTGTTGACTCAACCAATAACTACTTATGCTGCTACTTCACCTATTCCATCCCATGAAGGACCAAACACCTTTTATGAAGCTGGTGGTTCATCAGTTCCTTCGGGATCATCTCCTATTAGGCCTTATCATGATGCTGCCTCTGAGAGGTTTGCTCTACATCTAGCACAAGAACAAAGCTCAGTGCCTTCCTCCCGAGCTAAAGGTATTTTTATTGATGAAGGCCACTCGGGAGAGGGTGATCCCACCATTCTTGGACTTCAAAAGGAGATTAGCGTGCTCAACCAGAAGAATATTGAGCTTGATATCCGTGTGGCTGATCTTGAAGCTGAAAAGGCCCAACTTAAAATTCAGGTTGCAGATCTTGAATTGGACAAAACTCTGAAATCTCAGCAAATTTCTGATCTGCAAACCCATCTGGGATCCTTAACTGCAAGTTACTTTGATTTAAAGAAGAAACTGACAGAGGAATTTGGCGACAAGTTCAAGTCTTCTGTTTAACAATTCAATGTTGGCCAGTCATCTCAAGATCCTCCTGCTGACCCGCCCACTCAAAGAAGTAGTCGGATCGTTGACCGCTTTGAAAAGGAACTCGTTCAAGCGCCCAGCGTTGCTGCTCTCAAACGTGCCAAATTAGCAGAATCCAATAAGAAAAAGCAACTAATGTTCAAAAAGAGCTCAGATAAAAACGCTCCTGAAGGTCAACCACAAATCACCGTCACTGATCTTGAAAGGAGAAAATTTGGGCACAGGTACAGTGATAGAACTGGAATTGTCTCATGGGGTTTTCATGACAGACTGAACATGTGGATAGTGAGGCACAAAAGCAAAAACGGGGAGTATTACAACGATTTACATGATTTCAGTTCATGGACAAGGGTGGATCTTTCTGAATTATCAAATGCTCCATTTGTAAATCCATCAGGTGATCCACGGGCAACTCACTTCAAGCTATTCTTGGAGGACCAAGTAAAGAAAGGATTTCCTGGCATGAAGACTGCTGAGTCTTTCATGAAAAGTTTCCCTAATGTACTGGATCCCAAGACAAATGAGCCCTTCCAGACTGTCATGTGGCCACCACCCAATCAAGTCAGACAAATTCCAGTGCTGCAGACCTTCAGTGATGGATCTCTTGCTAACATGCTTTACTGGGTCTATGATGAAACCACTGCGACTGCTATCATCAAGTTCCAAGATGGTTGCTTTCGCTTGTTCGACAAAAAGGACCTACTTTAATTTGGAAAGTGGGATATTCATCATTTGGCCCTTCATCAGATCAAGGTGGCTGAAGATATTTTCGAGTCTGCTGCTAAAGAGTACACAACAATGGTTGCCGAGATTATTGCAAAGGAGATGTGGCAAGGGGCAATGGGAGGGTCCGATGTACTTATAATTGAGAAGCACTGAGTCACGGCTAGCCCCAAACCAAGGGGGAGATTGAAGGGTCTGATTAATGGTTTGGGCTAGGCTAATTAATGTATAGGTCTTATTGAGTCATTTGCATGTAATTGAAGTGTTTTGGTGTGTTTACAGCCAGAGTGTGTTTACGGCCGTAAACAGGTTTACGGCCATAAACCTGTTTACGGCCAAGTCTTTTCCCTTATATATATGGTGTGTCTGAGTCTGTTAGTGGTTGTTGATGATCCACTGAGTTTACGGTTATTGTCAAAGTTGTACTAGACGTTTTCTAATATAAACGTGTGCAAGCTTTGGTTCATTCTTCTTTTACTCAATTCTCATCTTATTTGAATGTTAGATTGCTTGATCACTGGTTAAGATCCTGTTTCTAGGACCTTACAGAACTGCTCCCAAGTAACAACAGCTCTCTGGTCATCTGTATACGACCCCGTCATCAATCTCCACCAGTCCTTTGCCCCAGACCTCAGCAGGTTCAGGGCACATCTGACCTTCTGGTCAGTAGGACATGAACATGTAAAGAAACACCCCTCCACATCCGACAGCCACCTCATGGCTACAATGGGATCCTGAGTACCATCAAAAGTCGGGGCTTCGTGTTATCGAAGTCCCGGTACTGAAAAACTCGGCCCGCTCCCCCTCCTGCCGCTGTTACAGTCGCGACGGCTGCAGCGGCAGCTGTCTCAGTAAGGGCTGCATATCGGTCATCAAAGTACTCCATCATAGCGGACTTGATAGTCCCAAATAACTCCGGAATCTGACCCCAGACAATCTCGACCACCTCCTCGCGGATGATCTCCTTGACTCGATCCTCTGTCAACAATGGCCCCTCCTGGTCGATAACCTCAGGTGCTACTGGGGCCTCCTGATCACCCTGCCCTGATCCCGACCCGGATCCTGTCACGAAACGCCTCGTAACCACCATACTGAAAATATAATAGGAAGATATCAGCAATCTGCATAAATAACCGGGAACCAACTCCCGACTAAACCCTAGGGGTTGTGACTTCCTTGCTACGCGTATGGATCCTGTGCTTTCAGTAGTATGGGCGCCTACTACCTTCCACACCTACCCATATTTGTCTCAAGTATCACCACAACACCCTGGTAGTCGCTCAACCTCACTCCTAGAGGAAGGCTAACTGTCTCACAACTGACCTACCGGTCTCACATAACCCACCCATCCATGAAACTTCCACCAACCCTGCAGCACTAGTGTATGCTAGTCATACATAACACTGGACCCTATAGACTTTCGAATATCCAATCCTACCCTAAGCTCCCAATCAAACAAGAACAGAACATAAGGCCAAATCAAACATTCTCAGGCTATAAGATCTTAATTATGTATAATCGTGATGCATACACTAAGCAACTACAGTAATGATATCAATCTCATATAAAGGAAACCCTAGGCTAGCAGGCATCATGTAATCAGGCAATTCTATCATGCAATTCCTGAAGATCCCTAGCCTAGCACTAGCATGCTGTTCTAACATATCACATAATAAAATAACTGTATGGTATTTTGGGGTCTACTTACTGGCTCCGACTAATCGTACACTCTGCATCCTCCTTTACTTATTTTGAAAACCATTTGAAAATCATTTTGAAAATCTTTTCCTTGATTTGAGACTGGAGTCACAGGAGTACTCCTCCAATTCACTCACACCAAAGCTCTGATACCAACTTGTAACACCCATAAAAATCAAGCCAATTTAAAACTTTTAAAAACATTTCAAACCATTAAAAATCATTACAACTTTGTTTTCAAAATGTATAATATCAGAGTCACCCAGAAACCTAAACAAAGCATGCGGAGCTGTACGATCATGCCTTCGCCTTGCGCTATCCCCTGATGTACCTGAAACAATAAACTGAAAACTGTAAGCCCAAAAGCTTAGTGAGTTCCCCCAAAATACCAATACCCACAACAATACACATATAATGATAAACAACATACTATGGGTCCAGTCAACCATCGGGTTGGAATACCCCAGGCCCTCAACCATCCGGTTAGAATGCCAACACACTATGGGTCCAATCATCCTCGGGATGGAATACCCCAGGCCCACAACCAACAGGTTGGAATGCCCAGGTCTATTGGCTTTCGCACAAAGCAGATAAGCCTCAACCGCCAAACAAACATGTGCACATATAACAGATAACCACATAACAGTCTATAGATAACAACTGATCTAACGGATCGTACCACATACCACATAATATTATCCTACCCTCTAGGATACCGAACTAACAGGTCATGCCACATGTCATATAATATCATCCTACCCTCTAGGATACCGATCTAACAGATCATACCAACATAACATAACCAATAACAATTTAAAGGGCCGGCCTTGGTGCCTTAGACCCTTGAGTATAGTGAGGATAACTCACCTCACAATGTCGCACTGAAAGTGATAGGATCAACTCTCGAATCACCAACACGAACTCCACCACCTATAGTTACCATAAAAACACTTTTTCCATAAATTTCCAAATTTCCAAAATGCCCCCAGAGGTTAACTGGTCAACCCTTGGTTAAAGTCAAAGTCCACAGTCAAACTCAACAGTCCATGTTGACCCAACTCGTCGAGTGTAGTTCATCGACTCGTGGAGTCTTTCCTGAACTCGAGAAGTCGTGAAATCCTTGGTTGATTCGTCGAGTTCCCCTAAAACTCGCTGAGTTCATGCGTGTCCAAAGGTTGGGAAAAACCCTATCCGACTCGTCGAGTCATTCGACTGACTCGCCGAGCCCAAAGCAAACTTCATCGGACTCGCCGAGTTGTTTATCAACTCGTCGATTTCATGACCATCTTCATATGACTCGTCGAGTCGACCTTGCGACTCGCCGAGTCCCTTCAATCCTTCAGACATACAGATGCTTTTTAAGCCATGCTAAGGCTCCATATTGTAGATCGAGCTTCCCAAGGCATGTTTATCACGTAAAGTTGCAAACTTTACGTGCATGCAAGGTGATAATGACCTAAAACAAGCTAAAGAAGGGGTTCTAGGCAAAAGAGCTTCACCAACATGCTAAAGACTGAGACTTTATGATGATAAGGGTCAAAATGAGCCTAGATCTGGAGTTGCAACTTTAGATCTTGGTTCATCACTCGAAATGCAACACCAAATGCCCAAAATGGTCCCAAAACTCAAAATAGAAAGGGGGTTTAACTAGAAGAAGCTCAAGGTGATGACTTGATACCTCCAAATGGTGATAAACTGAGGTAGACTTCAGATCCCTAGCTGTTCCTTGTTCAAAGCTTCTTGATCTTCAAACCTTTCCTCACCAAAATCCCTCTTCCAAGCTAAGAAGCACACCAATATAGAGAGCAACACAAATTAGGGTTTCTGAATTCGAGGGGAGCAGTAAGAGAGGCGGAAGGGGAATAAGTGATCCTTAAATAGGGTGCAAAACCCCGAAATTTAGGGTTTCATCTGCCAGCTCCTACTCGTCGAGTCCCTTATTGGACTCGGCGAGTAGGTCACTAAAACACGTGGACCAACCCTCTGCTACTCGACGAGTAGGGCAACCAACTCGTCGAGTAGACCTTGAAAACATGAAAATTCTTATATTAATTCAATACCTGAGAATCGGGGCGTTACATTATTTTAATTTTTTAATATCTGCAGCAATATGTAGATGTTAAAAAAACAAACACGCTTCTTATTACAGTCTGCAGCCGTTTGGTCCACCTCTTCTACTGCAGAGGGTTGCAGAGGTGGTCCGCAGACTTCATGAATTTTTTGCTTCAGAAAATCAAACAACGCCTAAGTTTCTTCAAACTCTCATATTTCAAACCATACTTTTCATATCTAGTTTCCGAATTCCAACCTTTATTATTAATTTTACAACTTTAAATTTATTCTTAAACATAGTCATTTTGTTTTCCACTCTATGACCATTTTCGACTGAAGTAGCATTAACTAGATCTTCAGTCCCTCTGTCTCCATCCAAGAGTGAAAGAACTTGAAAGGAAGATGTCTTAATCTGGCATCTTGTTTTTTAAGATTAGTCGGACTATGTCGGCCATTTTCTTTCCAAGACCGTGGCCGTAAGATCTAAACATATATCAAAAAATTGAGATGAGAAATCAATCAAGTTTACTCATCTTGGTATCATTTTTATTAATCTCTAAGTATAGTATCTCCCACCCATATGAACATAAAAGCCATTTTATGAATAGAATTATTAAATACATCTGTCGAATTTTGATAAAAACACCAACCCAATCCAGTCAATTTGATCACGATCTTCATTGAAATCCCTAAATATGATGTACTTCCATCACCTTTAATTAATAAAATAAATAATACAATTTTATAAACTTCTTACGCTACCGTCATATTGAGGAGCATAAAAATGTATCATAAAGATTGTGGTATTATAACTAATTTACTTTCATTTGACTATCACACAATTATCAACACATATAAAGGTGACACTTTGATTACAATCTTCATTGAAATCCCTAAATATGATATACTTCCATCACCTTTAATTAATAAAATAAATAATACCATTTTGTAAACTTCTTATACTACCGCTATATTGAGGAGCATAAAAAAGTATCATAAATATTGTGGTATTATAACTAATTTACTTTCATTTGACTATCACACAATCATCAACATATCTAATGTAACACCATATGTAATAAAGACCATTGGATCCCAAACATAAATAAACCTCCCCGACGACCCCTCAAACTACTACATGCAAAATCAAACTGAAGTCACGCCGCCTTGACTTTTAACGGACACTCCTCCACCAACCATGGTCCATGTATCTTTCAGTGTATCACACAACCTCTGTTTATAGTCTTTAGCAACATTCTTTTCTCTCACACGTAACTTCAGAAGAAAGTAGACAAGTAAGTTAATACTTTGCTACAAGTCACAACAAATGATATTTGAACGTGATGCATGTGGTGCTACTCTATATATCATAGTTTAAACTAAATATTTTCATTTATTTGTTGCAAAAATCCTCTTAGCCTACTAACAACTTCACTTAAACTTTTAAAATTTGTTTGGAGGTTAGGAACTCTTTTGAGATAAGACATTACAGCATGTTAACTTTGTCTTTTTAGTAATGTGTTTTATAAGTTAGTGTGTACTTCTTTACATGTAGCAAATAGTTTTCTGTCTTATAGAAATCACACACACACACACATATATATATATATATATATATATATATATATATATATATATATATATATATATATATGGTGTCTGTCACCTTGTTAACTGTCTTTTTAGCCACAACACTGCCATTGATCATATAGCGAGCAAGCAGGGACGAAATTCGACAAAACCGACAAACACAAAAAGTCTAGGGGCTAAAATGAAAAAAAACCCCTTTTTACTGTTCACAAAGAGGCTTCATTTTATATATATATATATATATATATATATATATATATATATATATATATATATATATATATATATATATAAGTGTTTTTAAAACTTGTTTTAAAATATTAGACCATATGACTTTTTGTAATTAAAACTTTGATCTTATTTTATTAAAATCCAAATAATTTTTAAAAAATATTTTCAAACTGTCTCAGAAGAGAATGTTTCATTATAGAGCATGTGCAACATCACCAACCACCACTCCCCGTAGTCATCACGTGCCGTGGGTATGATGTGCATATGGTGATGGTGTGTCCACATAGGTCGGGCCAAGCATATTCCAGGCCATATGCAAACACACAATAAAATGAGCCTCAACAATATATTTGTATATACTTGTATCAAATATTCCACGACAAACTATTTTTGTTAGTATTTTGAAGCAAATTTATATATCTACATCGTACTAAAAGACTTTAGGAATAAATACTAAATAGAATTGAAACGTGGAGCTATAGATAAGAGGCGTTCAACAATAACATTTCAACTACTAAATAATTCATTGATTTAATAAAATTAATCTTAAATACATAAATAGGTTGTCTAGGTAAATGGGCTAAACGACATGAGGTAAAGTGGTGAACAATTACACTAAAGTATGTTACAATGTAAATATTTCAACTTAAAAATTAGGCTCTTAGTCAAAAGAAAAGCACTGTAGCAAGCCGAAAGAACGGGTTGATGGTTTTCAATCGGCCATTAACTTATATCATACTATTAATAAAATATGTAGACTAAAATCGTGCCTTTTTTTGGGGGGTCCTATGCAATCACAGATACTCCACCCCTTTTGGGCCAGGCCTAGTTTCCACCTAAGTATCACATGTGAGTTGTGATATGTATAGCCATCGGCCTTAATGTTTGTTTGTTTCAGCCCTTAAACCGTTATAAATTGAGTTTATTCCATGGAAAACTAATACTTTGCTTTTTGAATTAAATAAAATTTTAACTTATTTCTTGTTATTTTATTAATGAAGTAGGTTACAAACAAGTAGCATTTATACTCTCTAACTTATATACGTCTATAGTATTGATCACCTAAAAAAATAATGGATTCTAAAATCTAAATCATGCATATGCTTCTTCTTATTGTACACTATGGTAGGTTTCCAGAAATGACTTATTCTTCAAGTATAAGGAACATAAACTTAGTAAAGATTGCTTAAATGAAGATTTATTATTGTGTGGATGAAACTTGTTTATTTACCTCCTGCCACAAGGTTGTTTTCACATGATTGAGTTTGTTTTTAAAGGTGTTCCAAGACTATTTTCACAAGGTCCGATGATATGTTTATTTTAAGAGTGTATTAGGACAATTTTACAAGTAAGTTGCTATTTTTTTTTACCTTCAAACAATTTTTTCTCAAGTATTTGTTAATGTTTATGTTTTCCATTACTTATCAATGTTTTACAATGAGTACAAAATTTAACTAGAGTTACCATGAAGATTAAGTGACAACCAAAGACATTGTTAGCACCGAAGACAAACCAAAGAGTTTGGTTCTTCCATATTCTTGGATGAAGATGTTTAAGAGAATATTGAAAGATTTAATATGCTCGAAAGTTATATTAAAGTGATATTAATAATTAACATATGATACTATTGGGTCACACTAACAACTACTTGATATAATTGATTACTTATTAGAAATTTGTTTTAATAAATATTCAACAAACTCTAATAATTAATTGGAAATTATTTATTTCATGAAAATAATATTTTTCATTAGCAAGTAACATAATATATCATATGGTATGATTTATTAAGTCATGTGTATTATTTTGGACTAGAGAGATTCTTTTGTCTTTTAGCTAAAAGTTAAAGTTTATATATTATAAAGAGTTATAAAAATTTTATAAACCTCTATTCTCTTTTTATAAAAACAAGATGAACAAGTTTCTAAGAAACAAGACATGGTCTTTTGAATATAATAAAGAAAAGTAAGCATGACTTAAGAGACATGGGAGACATGTACGCCTTAGGGTATGAAGTGCTTAAAGTGTTAGGAACTCTTGGGTAATGATTTAGCTTTATGAAGGCTTTCAACCCTTTATTTTTTAGAGGCCAAAACCGTAGCTTGCATGAACTCCCTCATTCTCTCTAGTTTTTGCTAAACACTTGAAGTTACTTGCTTGCATTTTGCTTCTTTAAGTCATACATTTGTTATGCACTTAAAACTTAAGAGCTTAAGAGTTTTACAAGACTAGCATCTTAAATCAAGTTGGATTATTGTTGATGTCTCAAAGGTTAATCCATTCTCCATAAACTTCCTAACCTTTCCTTGGGGATTTAAAGACTACAAAGGTTGTTATGTTCTTTTTCTTCTTTGTTGTTGTTTTCTTTCTAAACTTTGCAAGAAGACCCTTGGTTGGTGTAAACTAGCTTATGTTATTTTCGAAAAATCAAGTCTTACGTTTGTCAATTTTCTAGTTTATGAAACTATTTTTAAACTAAAACCCAACAACCGGTATCAAGAGCCACCTTGCAAGTTTGGTTAGATTTTATGATTTTTAGAAATATTAGTTTTTGGAAAATATGGATAACTTGTTTTTATATAAAAATAAGTGCATACATATTTTCTTTGACAACTTTTTAATTGTTATTTTATGTGACAAAAATTTACATGCATTTTTTGTCATTTAAAGTTGTCTTAGAAAAACAAAGGTTGTTTTATGTTTATATGTATTTTAGAGTGTATAAAAAGCCTAACCATTTGTGTTGTTTGTGTAATTTGGTTGAAAAATGGTTTGTAATATTCTTTTATTCATAAAGTATGTAATAAAAGTAGCTAGTTTTTATTCTTGTTATTTTTATGTAATAGATTAGTTTTAGACTAGATTTATTTTATAAAATATGTAACAAGATGAAGATGAAGACCATTTATTGAGGAAGCATGGAGACTGTGACAACCCGAAATTTTCATTTGTATAAACTCTGCAGTCAAGCACTACAAATTAATAGTCAAATTCATTTTTGTGAATTTTTAGCCGGTTTAAAGTCCGTTTGGGTATTTTTAAAATAAATGCATCAAACGAACAAATAAAAGGGAGTGTCTTCTAGGAGTAATGTGTAACAAGTAAACACTTCACACCCTAACAAGGTGTTTACGGCCAAACTTGGGGAGTTTGGGCCGTAAACTCCCCTCACCTTGAACTCATGCATGTAGCATGAGTTTACTCCCCATTTCTCTCATTCTTCACTTCCTAGCTCAAGAACTCCCTCATTCTCTCTCAACTATCATAAGATCACCTGCCAAATCTTCCAAAATGTAAGTGTTTCCCTTATTTGATTTGTTGTTATAACCTTTCATCTAGTTGTTATACTCCATTTCATCCATGAAATCTTCATTTTTACATAGATCTTCAAGTGTTCTTTAAAACACCAAGAACACCAAGAACACACACTAGTGTTCTTGGGCCTTAAACACTATTGCAAGCTTCCTATTAGTAAGTACACTCCTCCTAACTAGTTACTTGCTTAGAATACATGTTAAACCATTGAAAAACATCAAAAACCCTCAAGAACACATGTGTTTACGGTCAAGGGATCTCCTTGAACCGTAAACACCATCAAGTGGTGTCTGAGTGCCACCAACACCTTCTAGGGCTTGTATATTGGACTAGAACCTTGCATGCATGAGCTAGAAACCCTAAAACACGAAATGGTAGGAGTGACCATGAGTTTACAGCCGTAAACACATGGGTTTACGACCGTAAACTCCAAGGGAGTGGTCCATGGATCGTAAACTCCAATGAAGGGTCATTTTGAGCCCTAGTCCCTTCCTAAGCCTTGGATACAAGCCTAGAACACTTCCTTGAGGGGTATAAGACCTTAAGACACACAATGGTACAAATTACCATGAGTTTACAGCCATAAACTCATGGGGGAAATGACCAAAAACCGTAAACTCATTTGTTGTTACCAAATGGGAAGTAAACTCCAATGTGAGGCCATACTCTCTTTAGATACAACCCTTTAGTACTTTTAGCACTTGAATCAAAGTGTTTCCATGTATTAGGATGTCTTTACTTGATTAATTACTTGTTAAATGACTAATTAGATAGATTTATGCATCACTACATGTTAAATAGGATCTGTGTGTGTTCAAGTCCTCACTTGAGACCTAGCATCATATCTGGCACTTCCATCCAAACCACTCACTATAGGTGAGTTCATACCCCTTAATCGACATTTTTAAATGTTTTTAAATGCTTTTATGGGGGGGGGGGAATACAAGTTGAATCAAACTAGTTATAATATCAATCACATGTGATTTATAACTTACAAACAAATGGATTTTCTATACTTTTAACTGTTTTGTCAACAAAACTACTTCAAAATGATTATCAAACTCTTTTACATGTTAAACTGTTTATAAAACTTATTCTTGATTATCAAATCTTTACTTCCAACTCTTTAAACTTATATATTGCCAAATCATGTCTAATGCATATATAGTTATATAAGTAAGGTTTGAAGGACTTAGGACTGATAACTCACTTTACTTCCTGTTCCTTGTTTGGTTGTGGACTTAGAGTACTCTGTTGTTTGTCCGACTGTCGTTTGATCCTTAGTTATATATCATGTATATATGTGTAGATATAAAGCTTTTACTTCAGTACCGACCCTTTGGGTAGCAAAGGTGTATACGCTAAGTTACTTATACAACATTACTAGTAAACTATAATAGGTATAGTTTAGGAGTTACTACACATTATTTCTAATACTATGAAACATACAACGACTCAGTTCATACATGAGTCAATGCATACTGTAGACACTACATACACTACACTATATAACTGAACATACTACACACTAGAAAGAGAGAACATACACTAATACATACTATTCATACGCACTAAACTCTATACTAAGGAACACACTATGATGAGAATCAGGAGAGAACATACACTACACTAGTACAAATAATACATACCCACTATAACTTAAATGTGAGGCACTACTTCGGGGCATGGAAACTCTGTCATGATTCGACTTGTAACCAGAGTCTTCGGAAAGAAGAGCGTGAATTCATGCATAGATCTATACTGGACTGACCGTCCTACACCTTGCTGCTAGCTACAGTGGGACCTGCAGGTCTTCGGATGATGAATGTCATACCATCTCGACGTCTTCGAGCGTCGTGTTTTACTAAGGTCGATCAAGTATGGTTACAATTATATCACATCATACCTTAATTAACAATTGGTTTAAGGTAGTTAATACAGCAGTAGTCACTAATATCATAATGCTACAGTACCCCGTTATGTCTTGGGAGAAATACTCACTTTTAAATTGAATAAACATACAGTACTTTATGGCTTGGTAGAAGACTACTTTTAATAGAAAATATAGGGTTTTCTAAGAGTTACAAACCATCACTACAAACATTTTTACAAACTTACACACTCAACCACTTACAAACTTTTCTGGCAAACAATGACACTAAAATACTTATGAATTCACCAGCTTTAATGCTGACAAACTCTTTCAAAATAACTTGTATTCTCAGGTCATCAGTAGACAGGTACCGATGAAGCTTTTGCGAAGATGGAGCACATACAAGACTCATCTTTATTTTGATTATACATTTTGGTGTCTTACATACTGTTCAGAACACGCTTGTATTACAATTATTATATTAATGCAATGGATGTTGTTTGTTTGTCTTTACTATTATGCTTTGTTATGATACTGTACATGACGTCCTCCACCCCAGAACGTTTCCGCCGTTCCGGTTTTGGGGTGTGACAGATTGGTATCAGAGCACTGTTTATAGTGAATCAAGTATATCAACCCATAAAAGATATACGAACTATAAACACATCGGGATTAAAATACTCTGACCAAGAATATATACTTTTAAATAATAAAACATTTAACTTAGTATATATATACATCTATTCATACCAGGGTCAGTATCAAACTAGAACAGAACAAAAGTATTACGATTGTTGGACAGCACAATTAGACTTAGAGACATATAGTCAAGTCTGGGAAGATATAGCTTGATCAACTATATTATCCGAGAAGTGACTAGCATGTGCCTAAGAGTAGTTATGGTGTTGCAACAAGTCTTAAAACTTACCAACACTACTACAACAAGAACGTTAGAACAGAATACTATAGGAGTATTCTGCGTTACTATAAATTACATATGTGAGAATTAAAAAGGTCGTTACTAGTAGGGCAATAGTTGCTAAGTGGATACTCTAAGGTTACATGTGACAAAGGCGCTATAGACTTAGAATCTGTGATCTTTGCTTTACTTCCTGTTCCTTGTTTGGTTGTGGATTTAGAGTTAGGGTCACTTATTCGAAGGTTTATCCTGTTTTGGTTGCATGTAATTGGTATGCACTATGCAAGTATTGAGCCAACTAATAACGATCATCTTATAAGTATCTTAGGTTAGTACGTCTATTAACTATTCTTTCCCCATCTTCGCGTAGATAGCATGGCTGGCTTCCATCTCCCCGGCGATCCGTATTATCCAAACCAAGACATTGATGGATGGATTGAGGAGGAGCCAGAAGATGATCACCCAATCCCTTTGGATGATCACCTCGCAGAAGGCTTTTCGGATGGCTCCGACTCCGAACCAGAGGTCAACAACCTTCCCCAAGGAGTTCCAATTCCAAACCCCAACCCTCGTACGACATTTCAAGGTCTCACTCCCTTGTGGGCAACAACCTTGAATCAATGGAGTGATGAGCAGGGTCAGCCTTTACCTTACAACGGAGACCAAAGCTTCTACAACATAAGCGAGGGAGGTTCCGCTGACCGAGTCCTGCCCATCATGGTCCGTAGGATTGCTAGGAACGTCGAGCAAGGTTATGCAGCCATCGACCGGGTAGTGGAAATTGATGCCAACTCTGGCCTTAACACAGTCCGCATTCACCAACTCGAAGAGGCTATGGATAGGACTAGGAGGACCAATGAGGCTCTGCAGTAACAGCTAGCTGCGTCCCGAGCTGAAGTCATGGAACTCCGAGTGCGTCAGAGGGCGCATGAGCGACATCTTCAGGAAGTTGTACGTCAACTGGCAGACCTGAGGGTTATCCCAAGGGATACCCGTCGCCGGTAGAAGATATCGACTCATCTATACTTTTGAATTAAGGACTAGCCTTTCTTTTCCGTGCCCCATGGAGCACTTGTCTGTAAACATTCCTAACTTTGAAAGTACTCTAACTAGACTTCTAAGCTGCCAACATTTTCCCTTATGGTTTGATGTAAGACCTACTGTTAGGTCACTTTTCCTGAACTCATTTTACATCATTAATACTAGTAATATTGGCAGTTGTCTAATCTATGGGAAAATCTGTACTTTTGTATTTCCCTACTCTATTGTTATGGCTCTATCTGATATTTGGATTGTAGCAATTTAGTCCATGGAACACGCTCATCATACTTACAATCGATTCTTACTATTATCATCATCTTTTTAAACTTACAGTTGAATGATGCCTCCTAGAAAATCAACAAGGCGTAATCCTCCGATTACCCCAACTCCAGTACCACCACCTCCTCCAGTAATCGATACGGCGGCTCTGAATGCTGCTGTAGCTGCGGCTGTAGCAATGGCCATGGCTCAATATCACTCCACTGGTGCAAGCGGAGGTGGAACCCCTGTTAATTCTACTTAAGGTGAACTCCTTGTGCGCTCGAGAGAGTGCTCATACAAGGACTTCACTAACTGTAAGCCAAAGCCCTTCAAAGGGACTGGCAGAGTCATTTCCCTCTCACAATGGTTCGAAAAGACGGAGTCGATCTTCGAGATTTGTTCCTGCCTTGCAGCGAGTAAGGTCAAGTTTGCTGCTTGCACCTTCGAAGAAAGAGCCCTGACATGGTGGAATAGCCATGTCAAGTCACTAACTCTTGTAGTGGCTAACGATATGGGCTGGGAAACTTTGAAAGACCTCATGATCGAGGAATACTGCCCGTGGGGCGAAATCCAGAAGTTGGAACAGGAGCTGTGGGGCCTAACCATGAAGGGCTCCGACATAATTTCTTATACTGCCAGATTCAGCGAGCTGGTGGCCCTCTGTCCCAACATGGTTCCCATGGAGGGGAAGAAGATAGAGAGGTATATCTGGGGGCTGTTGCCACCGGTGCAGGGGAATGTTTTAGCCTCCAACCCCGCTACCTTCGACAGTGCCAAGTGGTTGGCACAACGTCTCATAGACCATGGGGTCCGTACCCCGTCAGCAACAACAACCCACGCCATCTCCAAACCTTCCAAACCCGCTGACAACAAGCGGAAGTTCTGGGACGACAAGAAGAAGCAAAAAGCTGCCAAAAAGCAGCAGGTTGTGGCGGTTCATGCCGCGATAGCACCGGTCTCCGATAAAGCAGTACGCTGGGAACCTGCCAAAGTGCAATAGATGCAGCTTCCACCACAATGGACCCTGCCGGGAGTTACAGTGTTCCAACTGCAACAAAAAGGGACACACTGTCCGCTTCTGCAGAGCCCCGGCAAGGCCAATCAACCAGGTTCCAGGGTCTGGTGTGACCCAGTCTTGTTATGGATGTGGCGAAGTGGGCCACTACAAAAGGGACTGCCCCAAGGCAGGAAATGCTGGTGGAGCCGGAAGAGTTCTGGCTATAGGCCACAAGGAAGCAATTGTTGGCCCTATGGTGGTAACTGGTACGTTTCTCCTCGATAACTCTTATGCATGCATACTGTTTGATAGTGGAGCGGAGAGGAGTTTCGTGAACCAAAAATTTACTCGCTTACTTAAACAACAACCCCGCACACTTAAAGAACCATTCACTATAGAAATGGCTAATGGAAAGACTGAGAGCACTAGTAGTGTATACATAGGATGCACTCTAACTCTAGATAGCCATTCATTTCCAATCGACCTCATGCCGGTCTCAATTAAAAGTTTCGATGTCATTGTCGGCATGGATTGGTTGAGTCTGCACCATGCCGACATCATGTGCTATGAAAAGGCTGTTCGCCTTAATCTTCCGTCAAGCGAAACTCTTACTATCTTCGGAGACAAACCCGGTATGAGCCTTCGTATCATCTCAAGTATTCAAGCCCAAAAATACCTGCGTAAGGAATATCGTGCATTCCTGGCGCACGTTGTCGATACAAACAGGAAAACAAAAGACCTAAAAGACCTTCCCGTAGTACGCGATTTTCCCGACGTCTTTCCGGAAGAACTCCCAGGATTACCCCCGCAACGTCAAGTCGAGTTCCGAATCGACTTAATTCAAGGAGCGACTCCGGTAGCCAAATCGCCATATCGTCTAGCACCTGCTGAGATGCAAGAACTATCCGGTCAACTTAACGAACTGCTCAACAAGGGCTTTATAAGACCAAGCTTCTCACCCTTGGGAGCACCAGTCTTGTTCGTGAAGAAGAAAGACGGATCGTTCCGTATATGCATCGATTACAGGGAGCTCAACAAGCTTACAATAAAAAATCGTTACCCTCTTCCTCGCATAGACGATTTATTTGACCAGCTGCAAAGGGCGAGCTACTTTTCCAAGATTGACCTGAGGTCCGGGTATCACCAGTTACGAATGCTTGAGGAGGATATTCCGAAGACAGCCTTCCGAACTTGTTACGGACACTACGAGTTCGTAGTGATGCCATTCGGATTGACAAATGCGCCCGCAATGTTTATGGACTTAATAAATAGAGTATGTGTGACAACCCGAAATTTTCATTCGTACAAACCCTACAGTCCAGAACTGCAATTAAAAGTTAAATACCTTTGTGCTAATTTTTAGTCAGTTTAAAGTCCGTTTGAGTATTTTATTTAATTATTCATGAATCGAACGGATAAAAGGAAGTGAATTCTAGAATATTGGGATAGCAATGGAGCAACCAACACCTTAATTAGGTGTTCACGGCCAAACAAAGGTAGTTTGGGCCGTGAACTCTATCATGGCCATGAACTCATGCCTTAGGCATGAGTTTACTCCCCAAATCCCTCATTTCTCACTTCCACCCTCAAGAACACTTACCATTCTCTCTCAAGTAGCATCCTGTTCTTCACCCGATCTTCCGAAAACGTAAGTTTCACTTGACTTGATTTGTTGTTATAACCTATCACCTAGTGTTTATACATCATTTCATCCATTCATTGTTGATTTTCACTTAGATCTTCAAAACACCAAGAACACACACTAGTGTTCTTGGACCTTAAACACCCAATCGAGCTTCTATCTTGTAAGTACACTTGCCCTAGCTTCTTGTGTGCTTAGTATGATCTTAATAACACTTGAAAATCATCAAGAATCATAAGAACAAAGGAGTTTATGGCCAAGGATGTTCTTGGGCCGTAAACCCCTCTTAAGGTGGCTAAATGGACCCTAGTTCCTTCCTAAGCCTTGGATGCCAACCTTGATCCTTCCTAGAAGTGTTTAAGACCTTAAACAACAATCAAAACAACTCCCCATAAGAGTTTACAGTCGTAAACACATAAGGATATGGTCATTAGGCCGTAAACTCTACAAGGTAGTATTATTATGCCCCTAATGCTTTCCTAAGGCTTGAACTTGATCATTGGATGCTCAACATTGACTTATAAGACCTTAAATCACCAAATGGCACTTAGTACCATGAGTTTACGGCCGTAAACTCATGGGGGAAGTGACCTTAGGCCGTAAACTCCATAAGGAGTGGTTCTTGGGCCATAAGCTCCAATGCCATGCCATGCAACCCTTAGATGCAATCCTTAGGACTTTCAACACTTAAATAAAGTGTTTTACATGTCTTAGGATGTCTTAACTTTGTTAATTAGTTGTTTAAAGACTAATTGGATACATATATGTGATATTATATGTTAACTAGGATCATTGAGAGTGTACAAGTCTTCACTTGACACCTAGCATCCTATACTTTCCGTTCATCCAAACAAGTGGATTTCTTACTTTTCAAACTGTGTTACCAAACTGTTTTACTTCAAACTGTCTTACAAACTCTTTTACATACCAAATGCTTTTATCAAACTCTTTTACATGTTAAATACTTTTAATTAAACTCTTTTAACTTATATTCTGTGTATCTATATAGATATAGTTATATAAGTAGGATTGAAAGGACTTAGGACTGATAGCTCACCTTACTTCATGTTCCTTGTTTGGTTGTGGACTTAGGGCATTCAGATTATTTGTCCGAAGGTCGTTTGAATCCTAGTTATATATCATGTATATGTGTGTAGATATAAAAGGTTACTTCTTTCATTTAGTTAAATGCCTTTGGGTAGCAAAGGTATACAAACATGTTCATATACACAAACAACATTACTAGTAAACTATAATAGGTATAGTTTAGGAAGATACTATTACTAGAACAATGAAACATACAATGAGTCAGTTCATTCATGAGTAATACATAGTGATGAGAAACAAACATAATACATAGTGATGAGAAACAAACATAATACATAGTGATGAGAAACAAACATAATACATACTGATGAGAAACAAACATAATACACAGTGATGAGAAACAAAACATACAAGCTAGACAGAGAAAGAACACACAATACAGCTAGCACATACATATACATATACATATACATATACATATACATATACATATACATATACATATACATTACATACAGTTATGTGAACCACTTAACGGGGGACATGGCACTACCTGTCATGACCCGTTTTGTATCCAGAATCTCCTTAATTGGGGAGCGTATGAGTTTGTGTATAGATCTATACTGGATTGACTATCCTACACCTTGCTGCTCGCTACAGTGGGACTTGCAAGTCTACGGGTGCCAAACGTCATTTCTTACGACGTCTTACATCGTCGTTTTACTATAGAGTCGGTAGCAGGATACAGGCCGATCACATGGTACTTTAAATAACAATTAGTTTAAAGTAGTTAGTACAGCAGTAGTTACTTAATACAACACTACAGTACTATTTCATTTTCCCTTTTACATTTACTTTGTGATATTCACACAATAAACAATAATGTAAGAACTATATTTTTGGTTAATGATAGTCAGATTTGGGAAAATACACACTCTTACAAGAGACACACACAGAGATACTAGATGCCTTGGTAGAAGGCTACTTTTAGTAGGAAACATAGGGTTTTCTAGGAGAGTTCAAACAATTACAAACTTTTACAAAACTTATACATTACAAACATCTTACAAATGCTTTAATACAAATACAGAAACTAATATACTTATGATCTCACCAGCTTTAAAGCTGATACTCGCTTTCAAAATAACTTGTATTCTCAGGTCACCAGTAGACAGGTACCGGTGCCAGGTTCTGAGAAGATGGAGCTCGTTCAAGACTCATCTTTATTTTGATGTATATTATTTTTGGTGTCTATATAACTTGTCAGAACACACTTGTATGAAATTATATTATTAATGCAATGGATGATGTTGTTGCTTGTTTACTACTTTGCATTGTTGTGATACTGTACATGACGTCCTCCACCCCCGAACGTTTCCGCCGTTCCAGTTTTGGGGTGTAACAGATTGGTATCAGAGCATTGTTTATAGTGAATCGAGTGTATCAACCGATAAAAGATATACGAACTATAAACACAGCGGGATTAAAATACTCTGATAAAGAGTTTATACTTTTAAATAATAAAATATTTAACCAAGTATACATACCTGCATTCTTACTAAAATCAGTGTCACTAGGACAGAACAAAAGTATTACGATTGTTGGACAGCACAAGTAGACTTAGAGACATATGGTCAACCCTGGGAAGATGTAGCCTGATCAACTACATTATCTGAGGAGTGATTAGCATGTGCCTAAGTGTGGTTGTGAGGTTGCAACAAGTCTAAAAACTTACCAACACTACTACAATGAGAACAGTAGAACAGAACATAAACTTAAAATACTATAGGAGTATTTTGTGTTACTATTAATTACTTACCTGAGAACTAAAGGTCTTTATTAAGTATGTCAATAGTTGCGGAGTGGATACGCTAAGGTTATATGTGTCTAGGATATCATAGACTTAGAATCTGTGATCTTTGCTTTACTTCCTGTTCCTTGTTTGGTTGTGGGCTTAGAGTTGGGATCACTTATTCGAAGGCCTATCCTGTCTAAGTTACCTATGACTGGTATGACTACGCAAATGTTGGAGTAACTGATAAAGATCATCTTATAATTATCTAGTTAGTTCGTATATTGATTATTTCCTTATCCCTTTTCTCGCGTAGATATAATGGCTGGATTCCATTTTCCCGGAGACTCGTACTATCCCAACAACGGCAATGCAGGATGGCTGGGAGAAGAGCCAGAAGATGATCACCCAATCCCTTTGGATGATCACGAAGCTAAAGGCTTTTCTAATGGTTCTGACTCAGAGCCCGAAGTCAACAACCTACCCCCAGCTGCTCAAGACCCAAACCTGAACCCTCATCCAGCATTTCAAGGACCCACTCCTATGTGGGCCACAAACTTGAATACATGGAGTCAGGAACAGGGTCAACCCATACCCTACAATGGAGACAGAAGCTTCTACAACCTCACTGAGGGAGGTTCAGCTGACAGGGTCCTACCCATAATGGTCCGTAGGATTGCTCGGAACACCGAGCAAGGTCGAGCAGCTATCGACTGAGTCGTGGAGATTGACGCCAACTCTGGCGTTAACACCGTCCGCATTCGCCAACTTGATTCTGCTCATGAAAGGACTCAGGTCCGCAATGCAGTTCTGCAAAGGGAACTTGCTGAAACCCAAGCTGAAGTCAGGGAACTTCGAGCTCAGCAAGCAAGATCTGATAGGCGCGTGAGAGACATAGAACGCCTTCTGTCGGATTCAAGAACTCACTCTAATAGTTCTCGTCGCCGATAGACTCTCATCAACTTCTCTTTTGGATATAACGTAGTTATGTTAAAAACTCTAGTCTAATTTCCTATCCTTGTAAATCTTAGACCTGTTAGGTCTTGATTAGGTCGTAGTTCTGTCAGAATTTTTCCGTCTTGGTTGATGTAAGACCTACTTCTAGGTCATTTTTCCCGAACTCGTTACATCTGTAATTCCAGTGTATTTGACAGATATCTAATCTCATGGAAATTATATCCAAATGCTTTCGTTTACAATCAACCGTGTTATTCATTTGTGCTGTTGGACTAGGGAGAGTTAGTCCGTGAGTCATTCTTATCTATTTCCTATTAAATTCTTATCAATATCTTCATCTTTGAAAACTTATAGTTGAAAGATGCCTCCACGTCGATCTACAAGACGCGATCCTCCTGCACCAACACCACCTGCTCCTCAATTCGACACGACAGCCCTGAATGCTGTTGTAGCTGCAGCTGTGGCTACAGCCATGGCACAATACCATTCTTCTGGTTCCACTGGAGGAGGAACCCCTGTCCTATCTACTCATGGTGAAATGCCTGTGCGCTCCAGAGAGTGCTCCTACAAGGACTTCACAAACTGCAAGCCATTGTCCTTTAAGGGGACTGGCGGAGTCATTGCCCTCTCGCAATGGTTCGAGAAAACCGAATCGGTTTTCGAAATCTGCTCCTGTCCAGAGGAGAGCAAGGTCAAGTTTACTGCTTGCACCTTTGAAGTAAAAGCCCTAACATGGTGGAATAGCCATGTTAAGTCACTATCTCTTATAGTGGCTAATGCTATGGGCTGGGAAACTTTGAAAGACCTCATGATTGAGGAGTACTGCCCGAGGGGCGAGATCCAGAAGCTGGAGGAAGAACTGTGGAGCCTAACCATGAAGGGCTCCAACGTAGTCGCCTACACCGCTAGATTCTGTGAACTGGTGGCCCTCTGTCCCAACATGGTTCATACTGAGGGAAAGAAAATCGAGAGATATATATGGGGGTTGATGCCACCATACCAGGGAAATGTTTTGGCATCACACCCCACTACATTTGATAGTGTTAAACGATTGGCACAGCGACTCATAGACCATGGGGTTCGTACCCTGGCCGCAACAACAACCCTGGCCATCTCAGAACCCTCCAGAACTGCTGATTCCAAGCGGAAGTTTTGGGATGACAAGAGAAAGACAAAGGCTGCCAAAAAGCAGCAGGTCGTGGCAGTTCATGCTACGATAGCACCTGCCGCTGCTGCTCCGGTAAAGCAGTACGCTGGAAGTTTGCTCAAGTGCATCAAGTGCAACTTCCACCACGTAGGAGCCTGCCGGGAAATGCAGTGTTTGAACTGCAACAAGAAGGGGCACACTGCTCGTTTCTGCAAAGCTCCGACTAGGCCAATCACCCAAATCCCCGGCGCTGGTGTGAGCCAAACTTGCTACGGTTGTGGCGAGGTGGGCCACTACAAAAGGAACTGCCCGAAGGCAGGGTTTGCCGGTGGAGTGGCAAGAGTTTTGGCCATAGGCCATGAGGAAGCGGTTGCCGACCCCACGGTGGTCACCGGTACGTTTCTCCTCGATAACTCTTATGCATGCATACTGTTTGATAGTGGAGCGGAGAGGAGCTTCGTGAATCAAAAATTTGCTCATTTACTTAAGCAAAAATCACGAGCACTTAAAGAACCGTTCACTGTAGAAATGGCTAATGGAAAGACAGAGAGCACTAGCAATATATTCATAGGGTGTACCTTAACACTAGATAGCCATTCATTTTCGATCGATCTCATGCCGGTCTCAATTAAAAGTTTCGACGTCATTATCGGCATGGATTGGTTGAGTCTTCATCGTGCGGACATCATGTGTTACGAAAAGGCTGTACGCCTTAACCTGCCGTCTGGCGAAACCCTAGTAGTTTATGGCGACAAACCCGACACGGACCTTCGTATCATCTCGAGCATTCAAGCTCAGAAATTCTTGCGAAAGGAATGTCGCGCATTCCTTGATCATGTGGTCAATGTGAGCCAAGAAACGAAAGACATTCAGAACATTCCAGTAGTACGCGACTTTCCCGACATCTTTCCAGAAGAACTCCCAGGATTACCTCCACAACGTCAAGTCGATTTCAAAATCGACTTAGTTCCAGGGGCTACTCCCGTAGCCAAATCGCCCTATCGTCTAGCACCTGCAAAGATGCAAGAACTGTCCTGTCAACTTAACGAACTGCTCAGCAAGGGCTTTATAAGACCAAGCTTCCCACCCTGGGGAGCTCCAGTCTTGTTCGTCAAGAAGAAAGACGGATCGTTTCGTATGTGCATCGACTACAGGGAGCTCAACAAACTGACCGTCAAGAATCGTTATCCTTTGCCTCGTATTGACGATTTATTTGACCAACTTCAAGGGGCGAACTTCTTTTCAAAAATCGACTTAAGGTCCGGATATCACCAACTACGAGTGCTAGGGGAGGATGTTCCGAAGACAACCTTCCGAACTCGTTATGGGCACTACGAATTCGTAGTGATGCCGTTCGGATTAACAAACGCACCTGCTGTATTCATGGACTTAATGAATAGGGTGTGTCGTCCTTACTTGGATCAGTTCGTCATCGTCGTCATCGATGACATACTTATCTACTCTCATAGTAAGGAGGAGCATAGTCAACATCTGCGACTAGTCTTAGAAACCCTTCGTTCGGAGAAGCTCTATGCGAAGTTCTCGAAATGCGAATTTTGGATCCGACGAGTCGAATTCTTAGGGCACGTGGTTAGCAAAGAGGGAATACACGTGGACCCTTCCAAAATTAAAGCCATTAAGAACTGGTAAGCCCCGAAGACGCCTATAGAAATTCGTCAATTTCTAGGTCTCGCTGGCTACTATCGCAGGTTCATTCAGAACTTCTCCCGCATTGCGAAACCTCTTACGACACTGACCCAGAAGGGCGTGACCTTTGACTGGGAAGAGAAGCAGGAGAGAGCGTTCCAAACGCTCAAAAGAGCCTTGTGCACCGCACCAATACTATCCCTCCCCAAAGGGACAGAAGACTTCGTTGTCTATTGCGATGCGTCAAATCAAGGACTCGGATGTGTTCTGATGCAGCGAGGTAAGGTCATCGCCTATGCCTCGAGACAGCTAAAGACACATGAGGTCAACTACACTACCCACGATCTTGAACTAGGAGCAGTTGTGTTTGCTCTGAAGATATGGAGACACTACCTGTACGGTACAAAGAGCACAATCTTTACAGACCACAAGAGCCTGCAACACATGTTCGACCAGAAAGAGCTCAACATGAGACAACGACGGTGGGTCGAGCTACTCAGTGATTACGAATGCGAAATTCGTTATCATCCGGGTAAAGCCAATGTAGTAGCTGACGCCCTAAGTCGGAAAGAATATTCTGGTCGTAGGGTCAAATCATTGACAATGACTATCCATTCACACTTGTCCACACAAATTAAGAAGGCTCAGCTCGACGCTTTGAAACCTGAAAATGTGGCGAGTGAATCCCTGAGAGGGATGGATAAGAACTTGGAGGTTAAGGGTGGCGGAGCTTATTTTCTCATGGATCGGATCTGGACCCCGAAACTTGGTGGTTTCATAGACTTGGTCATGAACGAGGCGCACAACACTCGTTATTCCGTCCACCCGAGTTCAGATAAGATGTATCTGGATCTTAAAAAGCTATACTGGTGGCCTAACATGAAAGCAGAGATTGCTACCTTCGTAAGTAAATGCCTTACTTGCGCAAAGGTCAAGGTTGAATACCAGAAGCCCTCAGGTCTTCTACAACAGCCTGAGATACCGGAATGGAAGTGGGAGCGGATCACTATGGATTTCATAACCAAGTTGCCCAAGACAACGGGTGGACTTGATACCATATGGGTCGTCGTCGATAGATTGACCAAGTCTGCACACTTCCTGCATATCAAGGAAACAGACAAGATGGAGAAACTTACAAGAACTTACATTAGGGAGATTGTACGACTGCACGGTGTTCCCATATCCATTATCTCAGACAGAGATAGTAGATTCACTTCGAGGTTCTGGAAGTCGTTACAAAGTTCCCTAGGAACTAGGTTGGACATGAGTACAGCCTACCATCCACAGACAGACGGGCAAAGTGAGAGGACTATCCAAACCTTGGAAGATATGCTGCGAGCCTGTGTGATCGACTTTGGGAAAGCATGGGATACTCATTTACCCCTTGTAGAATTTTCCTATAACAACAGTTATCACACGAGCATAAAGGCTGCTCCATTCGAGGCCCTCTATGGCCGAAAGTGCAGATCCCCTCTGTGCTGAGCTGAAGTGGGTGATACCCAGTTAGCTAAGGGACGAGTTCCTGACAGCACTCTCACAGGTCCGAAGATCATTCGGGAAATGACAGAGAAGATCGTTCAGATTCGTGAACGATTGAAAGCCTCTAGAGACCGACAGAAAAGCTACGCTGATAAACGAAGGAAACCATTGGAATTCCAGGTGGGCGACCGTGTTATATTGAAGGTCTCACCCTAGAAGGGCTTGATACGCTTTGGAAAGCGTGGAAAGCTAAATCCAAGGTACATAGGGACTTTCGAGATTCTCGCAAGAATCGGCCCTGTAGCTTACAAACTTAACTTACCGCGCGAACTCAGTAACGTACATTCTACTTTCCACGTCTCGAACTTGAAAAAGTGTTTGTCCGACGAGACTCTTGTAATTCCACTCGACGAGATCGAGATCAACGAGAGCCTCAACTTCGTGGAAGAACCAGTAGAGATCATGGACCGTGAGGTCAAGCGAACGAAGCAAAGTCGCATCCCGATAGTGAAGGTTCGCTGGAACGCCAAGCGAGGACCTGAATTCACTTGGGAGCGAGAGGATCAGATGAAACTGAAATATCCTCATCTTTTTACTTAGTTGTTTGTAACTATTTATTTGCTTAAACTCTAATTTCGGGACGAAATTCCCTCTAACCGGGGGATGATGTGACAACCCGAAATTTTCATTCGTACAAACCCTATAGTCCAGAACTGCAATTAAAAGTTAAATACCTTTCTGCTAATTTTTAGTCAGTTTAAAGTCCGTTTGAGTATTTTATTTAATTATTCATGAATCGAACGGATAAAAGGAAGTGAATTCTAGAATATCGGGATAGCAATGGAGCAACCAACACCTTAATTAGGTGTTCACGGCCAAACAAAGGTAGTTTGGGCCGTGAACTCTATCATGGCCGTGAACTCATGCCTTAGGCATGCGTTTACTCCCCAAATCCCTCATTTCTCACTTCCACCCTTAAGAACACTTACCATTCTCTCTCAAGTAGCATCCCGTTCTTCACCCAATCTTCCGAAAACGTAAGTTTCACTTGACTTGATTTGTTGTTATAACCTATCACCTAGTGTTTATACATCATTTCATCCATTCATTGTTGATTTTCACTTAGATCTTCAAAACACCAAGAACACCAAGAACACACACTAGTGTTCTTGGACCTTAAACACCCAATCGAGCTTCTATCTTGTAAGTACACTTGCCCTAGCTTCTTGTGTGCTTAGTATGATCTTAATAACACTTGAAAATCATCAAGAATCATAAGAACAAAGGAGTTTACGGCCAAGGATGTTCTTGGGCCGTAAACCCCTCTTAAGGTGGCTAAATGGACCCTAGTTCCTTCCTAAGCCTTGGATGCCAACCTTGATCCTTCCTAGAAGTGTTGAAGACCTTAAACAACAATCAAAACAACTCCCCATAAGCTCCAATGCCATGCCATGCAACCCTTAGATGCAATCCTTAGGACTTTCAACGCTTAAATAAAGTGTTTTACATGTCTTAGGATGTCTTAACTTTGTTAATTAGTTGTTTAAAGACTAATTGGATACATATATGTGATATTATATGTTAACTAGGATCATTGAGAGTGTACAAGTCTTCACTTGACACCTAACATCCTATACTTTCCGTTCATCCAAACCACTCACTACAGGTGAGTTCATACCCCTTAATTAACCTTTTAAATGTTTTTAAATGCTTTTATGGGGGGGGGGGGGGGAATACAAGTTGAACAATTATAGTTATTATATCAATCACATGTGATTAATAACTACCAAAGTAGTGGATTTCTTACTTTTCAAATTGTGTTACCAAACTGTTTTACTTCAAACTGTCTTACAAACTCTTTTACATAGCAAATGCTTTTATCAAAATCTTTTACATGTTAAATACTTTTACTTAAATTCTTTTAACTTATATTATGTGTATCTATATAGATATAGTTATATAAGTAGGATTGAAAGGACTTAGGACTGATAGCTCATTTACTTCCTGTTCCTTGTTTGGTTGTGGACTTAGGGCATTCAGGTTATTTGTCCGATGGTCGTTTGAATCCTAGTTATATATCATGTATATGTGTGTAGATATAAAAGGTTACTTCTTTCATTCAGTTCAATGCCTTTGGGTAGCAAAGGTATACAAACATGTTCATATACACAAACAACATTACTAGTAAACTATAATAGGTATAGTTTAGGAAGATACTATTACTAGAACAATGAAGCATACAATGAGTCAGTTCATTCATGAGTAATACATAGTGATGAGAAACAAACATAATACATAGTGATGAGAAACAAACATAATACATAGTGATGAGAAACAAACATAATACATAGTGATGAGAAACAAACATAATACACAGTGATGAGAAACAAAACATACAAGCTAGACAGAGAAAGAACACACAATACAGCTAGCACATACATATACATATACATATACATATACATATACATATACATTACATACAGTTAAGTGAACCACTTAACGGGGGACATGGCACTACCTGTCATGACCCGTTTTGTATCCAGAATCTCCTTAATTGGGGAGCGTATGAGTTTGTGTATAGATCTATACTGGATTGACTATCCTACACCTTGCTGCTCGCTATAGTGGGACTTGCAAGTCTACGGGTGCCAAACGTCATTTCTTACGACGTCTTACATCATCGTTTTACTATAGAGTCGGTAGCAGGATACATGCCGATCACATGGTACTTTAAATAACAATTAGTTTAAAGTAGTTAGTACAGCAGTAGTTACTTAATACAACACTACAATACTATTTCATTTTCCCTTTTACATTTACTTTGTGATATTCACACAATAAACAATAATGTAAGAACTATATTTTTGGTTAATGATAGTCAAATTTGGGAAAATACACACTCTTACAAGAGACACACACACAGATACTAGATGCCTTGGTAGAAGGCTACTTTTAGTAGGAAACATAGGGTTTTCTAGGAGAGTTCAAACAATTACAAACTTTTACAAAACTTATACATTACAAACATCTTACAAATGCTTTCATACAAATACAGACACTAATATACTTATGATCTCACCAGCTTTAAAGCTGATACTCGCTTTCAAAATAACTTGTATTCTCAGGTCACCAGTAGACAGGTACCGGTGCCAGGTTCTGAGAAGATGGAGCTCGTTCAAGACTCATCTTTATTTTGATGTATATTATTTTTGGTGTCTATATAACTTGTGAGAACACACTTGTATGAAATTATATTATTAATGCAATGGATGATGTTGTTGCTTGTTTACTACTTTGCATTGTTGTGATACTATACATGACGTCCTCCACCCCCGAACGTTTCCGCCGTTCCGGTTTTGGGGTGTGGCAGTATGCCGTCCTTACTTGGATCAGTTTGTCATCGTTTTCATTGATGATATACTTAACTACTCTCGAAGTAAGGAGGAGCATAGCGATCATTTACGACAAGTCCTAGGAACCTTACGATCAGAGAAGCTTTATGCGAAGTTCTCTAAATGCGAATTTTGGATCCGAAGAGTCGAATTCTTAGGACACGTGGTTAGCGAAGAGGGAATCCACGTGGACCCTTCAAAAATTAAAGCCATTGAGAACTGGTCAGCACCGAAGACGCCTACGAAAATTCGTCAATTTCTAGGCCTCACTGGCTACTACCGTAGGTTCATTCAGAACTTCTCCCGGATTGCGAAACCTCTTACAACATTGACCCAGAAGGGCGTGGCCTTTGACTGGGAAGAGAAACAGGAGAATGCATTCCAAACGCTAAAACGAGCTTTGTGCACCGCACCGATACTATCCCTCCCCGAAGGAATAGAAGACTTCGTAGTCTACTGCGATGCGTCAAATCAAGGGCTCGGGTGTGTTCTGATGCAACGAGGTAAGGTCATCGCCTATGCTTCAAGACAGCTGAAGACACATGAGGTCAAATACACCACGCACGATCTCGAATTAGGAGCGGTTGTGTTCGCCCTAAAGATCTGGAGACACTACCTGTATGGTACGAAGAGTACTATCTTCACAGACCACAAAAGCCTACAACACATATTCAACCAGAAGGAGCTCAATATGAGACAACGACGGTGGGTCGAACTACTCAATGACTACGAATGCGAAATTCGTTATCATCCGGGTAAAGCCAACGTAGTAGCAGACGCCCTAAGTCGGAAAGAATATTCTGGTCGAAGAGTCAAGTCATTAACAATGACTATCTATTCGCATCTATCCGCACAAATTAAGCAGGCTCAGCTCGAAGCCTTAAAACCTGAAAATGTGGCGGGAGAATCCCCGCGTGGAATGGATAAGAACTTGGAAGTCAAGGGTGACGGAGCCTTATATCTCATGGACCGGATCTGGACACCGCGACACGGTAGCTTCAGAGACTTGGTCATGATGGAAGCTCACAAGACTCGATATTCCGTCCACCCGGGTTCAGATAAAATGTATCTGGATCTTAAAAAGTCGTACTTGTGGCCTAACATGAAAGCGGAGATCGCTACCTTCGTAAGTAAATGCCTTACTTGCGCCAAGGTCAAAGTCGAATACCAGAAACCATCAGGTCTACTCCAGCAACCAGATATACCTGAATGGAAGTGGGAGCGGATCGCTATAGACTTGATAACCAAGCTACCCAAGACAACGAGTGGACTTGATACCATTTGGGTCATCGTCGACAGATTGACCAAATCCGCACACTTACTGCCCATCAAGGAAATAGACAAGATGGAGAAGCTTACAAGAACTTACATTAGGGAGATCGTACGACTGCATGGTGTTCCTATATCGATTTTCTCCGATAGAGATAGTAGATTCACTTCGAGGTTCTGGCAGTCACTACAAAGCTCCTTAGGAACGAGGCTGGACATGAGTACAGCCTACCATCCACAAACCGACGGACAAAGTGAGAGAACTATCCAAACCTTGGAAGATATGCTGCGAGCCTGTGTGATCGACTTTAGGAAGGCATGGGATACTCACTTACCCCTTGTTGAATTCTCATACAACAACAATTATCACACGAGCATCAAGGTTGCTCCATTTGAAGCCCTCTATGGCCGAAAGTGCAGATCCCCTCTGTGCTGGGCTGAGGTGGGTGATACTCAGTTAGCTAAAGGACGAGTTCCTGACAGCGCTCTCACAGGTCCGGAGATCATTTGGGAAACGACAGAGAAGACCGTTCAGATTCGTGAACGATTGAAAGCCTCTAGAGACCGACAGAAAAGCTACGCAGACAAACAGAGGAAACCTTTGGAATTCCAGGTGGGAGACCGAGTCCTTTTGAAAGTCTCACCCTGGAAGGGCTTGATACGCTTCGGAAAGCGCGGAAAGCTAAATCCAAGATATATAGGGCCTTTCTAAATTCTCTCTAGAATAGGCCCCGTAGCTTACAAACTCAGCTTACCCCGCGAACTCAGTAATGTACATCCTACCTTCCACGTCTCGAACTTGAAAAAGTGCCTATCCGACGAGACTCTTGTAATCCCACTCGACGAGATCGAGATCAACGAGAGCCTCAACTTCGTGGAAGAACCTGTAGACGTCAAGGACCGAGAGGTCAAACGAACGAAGCAAAGCCGCATCCCAATCGTGAAGGTTCGCTGGAACGCCAGGCGAGGACCGGAGTTCACTTGGGAGCGCGAGGATCAAATGAAACTTAAATATCCTCATCTTTTTACTTAGTTATATTGTATTAACTTAGTTATTTGAACTCTAATTTCGGGACGAAATTCCCTCTAACGGGGGGATGATGTGACAACCCGAAATTTTCATTTGTATAAACTCTGCAGTCAAGCACTACAAATTAATAGTCAAATTCATTTTTGTGAATTTTTAGCCGGTTTAAAGTCCGTTTGGGTATTTTTAAAATAAATGCATCAAACGAACAAATAAAAGGGAGTGTCTTCTAGGAGTAATGTGTAACAAGTAAACACTTCACACCCTAACAAGGTGTTTACGGCCAAACTTGGGGAGTTTGGGCCGTAAACTCCCCTTCACCTTGAACTTTTGCATGTAGCATGAGTTTACTCCCCATTTCTCTCATTCTTCACTTCCTAGCTCAAGAACTCCCTCATTCTCTCTCAACTATCATAAGATCACCTTCCAAATCTTCCAAAATGTAAGTGTTTCCCTTGTTTGATTTGTTGTTATAACCTTTCATCTATTTGTTATACTCCATTTCATCCATGAAATCTTCACTTTTACATAGATCTTCAAGTGTTCTTCAAAACACCAAGACCACCAAGAACACACACTAGTGTTCTTGGGCCTTAAACACTCTTGCAAGCTTCCTATAAGTAAGTACACTCCTCCTAACTAGTTACTTGCTTAGAATACATGTTAAACCATTGACAACCATCAAAAACCCTCAAGAACACACGTGTTTACGGTCAAGGGATCTCCTTGAACCGTAAACACCATCAAGTGGTGTTTAAGTGCCACCAACACCTTCTAGGGCTTGTATATTGGACTAGAACCTTGCATGCATGAGCTAGAAACCCTAAAACACGAAATGGTAGGAGTGACCATGAGTTTACGGCCGTAAACACATGGGTTTATGACCGTAAACTCCAAGGGAGTGGTCCATGGATCGTAAACTCCAATGAAGGGTCATTTTGAGCCCTAGTCCCTTCCTAAGCCTTGGATACAAGCCTAGAACACTTCCTTGAGGGGTATAAGACCTTAAGACACACAATGGTACAAATTACCATGAGTTTACGGCCGTAAACTCATGGGGGAAATGACCAAAAACCGTAAACTCATTTGTTGTTACCAAATGGGAAGTAAACTCCAATGTGAGGCCATACTCTCTTTAGATACAACCGTTTAGTACTTCTAGCACGTGAATCAAAGTGTTTCCATGTATTAGGGTGTCTTTACTTGATTAATTAGTTGTTAAATGACTCATTAGATAGATTTATGTATCACTACATGTTAAATAGGATCCGTGTGTGTGTTCAAGTCCTCACTTGACACCTAGCATCTTATCCGGCACTTCCATCCAAACCACTCACTACAGGTGAGTTCATACCCCTTAATCGATCTTTTTAAATGTTTTTAAATGCTTTTATGGGGGGGGGGGAATACAAGTTGAATCAAACTAGTTATAATATCAATCACATGTGATTTATAACTTGCAAACAAATGGATTTTCTATACTTTTAACTGTTTTGTCAAAAAAACTACTTCAAAATGATTATCAAACTCTTTTACATGTTAAACTGTTTATAAAACTTATTCTTGATTATCAAATCTTTACTTCCAACTCTTTAAACTTATATATTGCCAAATCATGTCTAATGCATATATAGTTAAATAAGTAAGGTTTGAAGGACTTAGGACTGATAACTCACTTTATTTCCCGTTCCTTGTTTGGTTGTGGACTTAGAGTACTCTGTTGTTTGTCCGACTGTCGTTTGATCCTTAGTTATATATCATGTATATATGTGTAGATATAAAGCTTTTACATCAGTACCGACCCTTTGGGTAGCAAAGGTGTATATGCTAAGTTACTTATACAAAATTACTAGTAAACTATAATAGGTATAGTTTAGGAGTTACTACACATTATTTCTAATACTATGAAACATACAACGAGTTAGTTCATACACGAGTCAATGCATACTGTAGACACTACATACACTACACTATATAACTGAACATACTACACACTAGAAAGAGAGAACATACACTAATACATACTATTCATACGCACTAAACTCTATACTAAGGAACACACTATGATGAGAATCAGAAGAGAACATACACTACACTAGTACAAATAATACATACCCACTATAACTTAAATGTGAGGCACTACTTCGGGGCATGGAACCTCTTTCATGGTTCGACTTGTAACCAGAGTCTTCGGAAAGAAGAGCGTGAATTCGTGTATAGATCTATACTGGACTGACCGTCCTACACCTTGCTACTAGCTATAGTGGGACCTGCAGGACTTCGGGTGATGAATGTCATACCATCTCGACGTCTTCGATCGTCGTGTTTTACTAAGGTCGATCAAGTATGGTTACAATTATATCACATTATACCTTAATTAACAATTGGTTTAAGGTAGTTAATACAGCAGTAGTCACTAATAGCATAATGCTACAATACCCCGTTATGTCTTGGGAGAAATACTCACTTTTAAATTGAATAAACATATAGTACTTTATGGCTTGGTAGAAGACTACTTTTAATAGAAAATATAGGGTTTTCTAAGAGTTACAAACCATCACTACAAACATTTTTACAAACTTACACACTCAACCACTTACAAACTTTTCTGGCAAACAATGACACTAAAATACTTATGAATTCACCAGCTTTAATGCTGACAAACTCTTTCAAAATAACTTGTATTCTCAGGTCATGAGTAGACTGGTACCGATGAAGCTTTTGCGAAGATGGAGCACATACAAGACTCATATTGATTTTGATTATACATTTTGGTGTCTTACATACTGTTCAGAACACGCTTGTATTACAATTATTATATTAATGCAATGGATGTTGTTTGCTTGTCTTTACTATTATGCTTTGTTATGATACTGTGCATGACGTCCTCCACCCCAGAACGTTTCCGCCGTTCCGATTTTTGGGGTGTGACAGAGACGCACAGTTTTATGAATATTTTATAGAAGTTCATATCTTCTATAAAATCTTTATAATTGTCACACCCCCAAACCGGAACGGCGGAAACGTTCGGGGGCGGAGGACGTCATGTACAGTATCACAACAATTGTATAATAGGAATCAAAGCAAACATAACCATTACATTGATAAGGTAGAGTACTTACATCTGTTCAATACATAGTTTGTATGACATCAAAATGTATAACAAAAGTATAGAAGACGTGACTCTAGAATGCTCCGTCTTCTCAAAATCCTGCCGGTGTACCTGTCTTATCGGTTCCCTGAGAATACAAGTGGTTTTGAAAGTGTATCAACATTTAAGTTGGTGAGTTCATAAGTATGTTTTAGTGCTGGAAAACTCGTCTTTGTACTTTGAAAATACTTAGTGTGCTTCTCAAGAAAATCCAATATTTTCTATAGTGAATGTAATGTAGTCATGTATGTTTCTTGTATTTGTATACTATATTAGTGTCCTCTTGTATTAGAAAAACAGTGTATTGTATCTGTATTTGTATGAAAAATCCTTGTATGTATGCCTGGATATCACCAGTTGTAGTGAAAGTAGTATATTGTAATAGTATCTGTATAAGACCTTAGTCTGAAAACTTGGTAATTACCGATTGTAGGGTAAAGTAATGTACCACAGTAGTGTTTGTATGAAAACCTTGTATGAATGCCTGGTTACTACCAGCTATAGTGTAAAGTAGTGTACCATAGTTTTATTAATGAAAATAAAACCATTGAAGTAGTGTTAATCCCGTAAACAAATGTTTTAGTTATACTGTTGTGAGTTTCATATAACCATGCTAATATGACCTAGTGGCCTCTACGACGTTCTTCAGGCGTTGGTAATATGACATTTGTCACCCCCAGGCATGCCTGCCTAACTGTAGCTAGCAGTTTGGGTGTGAGATTGTCAATCCCATATACATCTATACACAAACCTCACGCTCTCCATCTGGGAGACTCTGGTTATAATTTATAGGACTTGAACCTGTACCCTGGTGGGTACCCGAAGTAGTGCCTCACAATCCTGTATTAACTAGTTTACGTGTAGTGTTATAGCGTTCTCTTGTAATTGAAACTGTATGAATACCTTGTAGTGTAAAATAATCATACTTAAATAATTATTTTAGTAGTGTATCTTTGTAGTAGTGGGTTAGAGTAGTGGTTCCCAAACTATACCTATTATAGTTTTGATTGTATGTCCTTGTTTAATGTATTGTACTTAGTAAAATAGTGTAACGAATCCCAACTATACCGACTATAGTTTAAATGTATGTTTCATAGTGAAATAAAAACATCTGCAATTTAATTGTATAAGTAATTTCCCTTATGCTCTACATATTACAAAAGGGTTAAAATATTTTTAGAAAGTGTAAAATATTTTTAGAAAGTGTAGCGAAGGGTCGTTTTGAAACAATTGCAAAGGTTTTTTTTAACATTTAAAAATATTTGTATAACACAATAAAACTTGTGTTTTACTTGTATTCCCCCCTAAAAATATTAAAAACGTTAAAAATGTAGGGGTATGAACTCACCTTGAACGTGTGTTGGCGTCGGAATTTAACGATTTGTAGAAACATTCCCCGGGTAAGCGTACACGCTAATAACGTTACCGTAAAATGAATGTATTCGTCGTCGTATTTAAATTAATAATAAATTAATTTAAATAGTGTTTTGAATAATTAATTAAGTAAATAATACTTACAAAATAAATTTGGAATGTTTGGAATAGTTGAAGTGTAAATCCGGTGGGGATATAGAGTGTTCGGTGGGGGATGGGGTGAATTCGGTGTGTTCTTGTGTTCTTGAGGGGATGCTTGAAGATATGAAGAATATATGAAGATTTGAAGGTGGGTTTGATGAATTCGGTTGAAGATTTGAAGATGGGATGAAGATTTGGGTAAAATTCTTATGACTTTTGAGAGAAAATTTGGCAAGAGTTCGGTGGCAAAAGTGAGAAATGAATTGGGAAATCGGTAAAACATATATATATATATATATATATATATATATATATATATATATATATATATATATATATATATATATATATATATATATATATATATATATGATGTGTTCGGCCTTAATGGGCCTCAAATGATGGGTGTTCGGTCCTATATGACCGAATTCCTTATGAATTCAGTCCTAATGTGGGGCACCAAAGTGTGAAATCGGTTTCTAGTCAAAATGATGAATTCGGTCCTAATGTGGGGCACCAAAGTGTGAAATCGGTTTCTAGTCAAAATGGGTGAGGAATTCAGTCATGCTTCCTTTCTTTTGGGGAATTCGGTTTTTGCTTTCATTCCTAAAAGGGATTTCGGTTTTTGATTGAATTTTGATCCCAAAAACCGATTTCTATATATATATATATATATATATATATATATATATATATATATATATATATATATTAATATATTTTATAATTTCCTTTAAATGTTAAGTTTATATATGTTTTCAAAGGCTTGGTAGTTCGTGATTTACACTAAGTGTTAGGTTCTAGTGTGAAGGGTTTCAATCCTTATTTAGACTAGGGTAAACTTTGATTTGAACTAATATGAATTTCATTGACCTTTATTGACTCGAAAGAATGGGTTGTTACATTAGCCCCCCCCCCCCCCCCCCCCCCGTTAGAGGGAATTTCGTCCCGAAATTCTTTCTATAGTGAATACATTTTGGACTAGGGAAGAGATGCGGGTACTTTTGTTGCATTTGGTCTTCTCGCTCCCAAGAGAATTCAGGTCCCCACTTGGCATTCTAGCGAACCTTCACTATCGGTATGCGACTTTGTTTTGTTCGTTTGACTTCCCTATCCATGATCTCTACTGGTTCTTCCACGAAGTTAATATTCTCATTAATCTCAATTTCATCGAGTGGAAACAGAAGAGTCTCGTCGGATAGACACTTCTTTAGATTTGACACGTGAAAGACAAGGTGTATGTTGTTAAGTTCCTGTGGTAAACGGAGTTTGTATGCTACAGGGCCGATTCTTACGAGGATCTCGAATGGCCCAATGTACCTCGGATTTAGCTTTCCACGCTTTCTGAAGCGTATCATGCCTTTCCAGGGTGAGACCTTCAATAGAACGCGGTCACCAACCTGGAATTCCAAGGGTTTTCGTCTTCTGTCTGCGTAGCTCTTTTGTCTATCTCTTAAAGCTTTCAACTGTTCTTGTATTTGTACTATCTTTTCTGTGGTTTCTCGAATGATTTCTGGGCCAGTGAGAGTGCTATCAGGTACTTGCGCTTTAGCTAGCTGTGTGTCACCCACCTTATCCCAACATAGAGGGGATCTGCACTTACGGCCGTAGAGGGCTTCGAATGGGGCAGCCTTAATGCTTGTGTGATAGTTTTTGTTGTATGAAAACTCGACCAGTGGAAAATGGGTGTCCCATGCTTTACAAAAGTCAATCACACATGCTCTCAACATGTCCTCTAGGGTTTGAATGGTTCTCTCACTCTGCCCGTCAGTTTGAGGATGGTAAGTTGTTCTTATGTCTAGCTTAGTTCCAAGAGCCTTCTGAAGTGACTGCCAAAATCTCAAGGTGAATCTGTTATCTCTATCTGAGATGATAGATATGGGCACACCATGCAGTCGTACTATCTCTCGGATGTAAGTTCGGGTCAGCTTCTCCATCTTGTATGTTTCCTTGATTGGCAGGAAGTGGGCAGATTTGGTTAATCTATCGACGATTACCCAAAGGGTGTCATGACCACCCGATGTCTTGGGCAACTTGGTTATGAAATCCTATGTAATCCGTTCCCACTTCCACTCAGGTATCTCTGGCTGCTGAAGTAAACCTGAGGGCTTTTGGTACTCTACCTTAACTTTGGCACAAGTTAGGCACTTGCCCACGTAGGTAGCAATCTCTGCTTTCATGTTCGGCCACCAATACAGTTTCTTGAGATCCAGATACATCTTATCTGAACCTGGGTGAACGAAATATTGTGTCTTATGGGATTCATTCATGACAACGTCTCTGTATCCACAAAACTTCGGTGTCCAGATCCGATTCATGAAGTAGCGAATTCCATCATCCTTGATTTCCAAGTTCTTTTCCATTCCTCTCAGAGCTTCATCTGCCACATTATCCGACTTCAAGGCTTCTAGCTGAGCCTCCTTGATTTGTGTGGACATATGTGAATGGATTGTCATGGTTAGTGCCTTCACTCTACGACCTGAGTACTCCTTTCGGCTAAGGGCATCTGCTACTACATTGGCCTTACCCGGATGATAGCGAATCTCGCACTCGTAATCATTGAGTAGCTCTACCCATCGCCGTTGTCTCATGTTGATCTCCTTCTGATCAAAGATGTGTTGAAGGATTTTGTGGTCAGTGAAGATAGGGCACTTGGTACCATAAAGGTAATGTCTCCAGATTTTTAGGGCAAAGACCACTGCTCCCAGTTCAAGATCGTGGGTTGTGTAGTTGACCTCGTGTGCCTTAAGCTGTCTCGAGGCATAAGCGATAACTTTTCCTCGCTACATAAGTACACAACCTAGTCCCTGGTTGGATGCATTGCAATATACAACGAAGTCCTCTGTCCCTTCTGGAAAAGACAATACGGGCGCGCTGCACAGGGCCTGTTTTAGAGTCTGGAACGCAGTGTCTTGTTGTTCTCCTCAACTAAAGGTTACACCCTTCTGAGTCAGGGTAGTAAGCAGTTTAGTAATTCTGGAGAAATTCTGTATAAATCGGCAATAGTAGCCAGCAAGACCCAAGAATTGAAGGATTTATGTGGGTGTTCTCGGTGCTGACCAATTCTCGATTGCCTTAATTTTGGAAGTGTCCACGTGTATGCCTTCTTCGCTGACCACGTGACCAAGGAAGTTTACTTTCCTAATCCAGAACTCGCACTTTGAGAATTTAGCGTATAGCTTCTCAGCCCGTAAAGTTTCTAGAACTTGTCTCAAGTGATGAATATGCTCTTCCTCACTTCGTGAATAGATGAGTATATCATCTATGAATACTATCACGAACTTGTCTACGAATGGTCGGCACACCCGATTCATTAGATCCATGAATACCGCGGGTGCATTGGTTAGACTAAAGGGAATTACTACAAACTCGTAGTAACCATAACGAGTTTGGAATGCTGTTTTTGGAACATCATTCTCATGGACTCATAATTGGTGATACCCCGATCTCAGGTCTATCTTTGAAAAGTAGCTGGCTCCCTGAAGTTGATCGAAGAGGTCGTCTATTCTGGGTAGTGGGTAGCGATTCTTGATAGTGAGTTTGTTGAGCTCACGATAGTCTATGCACATCCGGAAAGATCCATCCTTCTTCTTCACGAACAAGACCGATGTTCCCCAGGGTGAGAAGCTTGGTCTAATGAATCCCTTGCTAAGAAGTTCGTTCAGCTGGCTGGATAATTCCTGCATCTCTGTCGATGCTAGACGATAGGGGATTTTGCTACGGGGGTAGCTCCAGGGATTAAGTCGATTCGGAACTCGACTTGGCACTCAGGAGGGACTCCTGGAAGATCTTCGGGGAAGATATCAGGGAAGTTGCAGACTTCGGGTATGCTCTCGAGGTCTTTAACTTCTTTTTTTCGTTAACTACATGAGCTAGGAATGCGTGACACTCCTTTCGCAGGTATTTTTGGGCTTTAATGCAAGATATGATGCGAAGGTTCGTGCTGAGTTTGTCGCCATAGATAACGAGGGCTTCGCCATTTGGCAAATTGAGACGAATGGCTTTTTCCTAACAAAGGATATCAGAATGATTGGGGCTCAACCAATCCATGCTGATGATGACATCAAAGCTTTTTATGGAGACCGGCATAAGGTCAATGGAAAAAGAGTGGTCGTTTAGAGTAAGGGTACAACCTATGAATATATCGTTAGTGCTCTCTTTTCTTCCCGTTAGCCATCTCGATGGTGAATGTTTCGTTTAGTGATTGGCGTTTGTGTTTGAGTAGGTGTTTGAGTAGGTGTTTGAATTTATGGCTAACAAAACTCCTCTTCACACCACTATCAAAGAGAATGCATGCATAAGAGTTATCGAGTAGGAACGTACCCGTGACTATGGTGGGATCCGCTACCGCCTCCTCCTGACCCATGGCCAACACTCTCCCCGTGTTGCTAGCATTTCTTTCTTTAGGTAAATCCCTCTTGTAATGCCCGGTCTCACCACAGCCATAACAGGCCTGAACTATTCCAACTCCGGGGGTCTGAGGTTTAGGCTGCGCAGGCATCTTGCAGAAACGGGCTGTATGCCCCTTCCTGTTGCAGCTAGTGCATTGTAATTCCCGATAAGGCCCATTATGATGGAAATTGCATTTGTCACACCTTGGCAGATTCCCAACGTATCGACTGGGAGGTGTTTGGGTAGTAGGAACGACAGCAGGAACAGTAGCGGCGTGGACTACCACTATTTGCTGTTTCTTCGAGGGTTCTTGCGAAGTTTGCCCCTTTCTTTTATTCCAGAACTTTTTCTTGCTGCCACTCTCCTTGGGCTGTTCAGGAATGACTGTCACGGAGTCTTGGCTATCTCCATGATCTATCAGTGTCTGTGCCAGATGCTTGGCACTGTCAAAGGTAAGTGGTTTAGCCCCCAGAACATTCCATTGAGTTGGGGGAGTTAGTCCCCAAATGTACCTCTCCACTTTCTTGCTCTCCGGGGTGACCATACCGGGACAAAGTAGAGCCAGGTCACTAAACCTTGCAGTGTAAGCAACGATGTCGAAACCCTTCATCTTCAGGTTCCAGAGCTCCTGTTCCAGTTTCTGCATCTCGCCCCTTGGGCAGTATTCAGCAAGCATCAATTCTTTCAAATCGTCCCAACTTATAGCGTTAGCTACCGAAAGAGTTAGGGATTTGACTTGGCTGTTCCACCAAGTTAGAGCTCTATCGGTGAAGGTGCATGCTGCAAATTTTACTTTGCTCGACTCTGGGCACGCACAGATCTCAAATATTGATTCGGTCTTTTCGAACCAACGAGTTAAGGCAATGATACCTCCAGTGCCATCAAAGGATTTGGGTTTAGCGGTTGTGAAATCTTTGTAGGAAAACTCTTTCGGGTGTCCTTGGCTACCACCGAGGTTAAGGGGATTGGTACTAATACCGGACCCGCTAGTACCGCTCGAATTGATCTGCGAAATGGCGGCAGCCACAACGGCGGTTACTGCTGATTGGAAGACAACATGGTCAAATTGGGGTGGTGGTGGAGGTGGTGGGTTTGTCGAAGTGTTGTTTTTCTTTCTGTTGGATTTCTTTGGAGCCATCTTTCTCTAAAATGATTCAAGAGAAAATGATGGTAAGTCCTCTATAGGGGTCATGAGTCAGGTGATAATGAACGAGATATATCTAATCCTGACAGTTATAGTGTTCTATTAAGCGATTTACAAAGGAAGTCTACTAATACAAGTAAACAATCGCCATGAAATTAATAGCAACACTTGGAATGAATTTGTATAGTGTGCTTCGTGCTTGATTCCCCTATAATCACATAATGTACACAAACTATATATAACTAAGGTCAAATAGACCTTCGACTAAGTGATCCTACTCTAAGCCCACAACCAAACAAGGAATAATAAGTAAAGTTAAACCACCTATACCGAGTCTATGAAATCTTACTTATATATAACTTAGATGTATACACTTAACAATTATAGATTTATTAGTAAGAGTTCTTTGTTTTCACGTGTTTGGCTCTAGTATTGTAGTGCTATAAAATACTCATATAATATTTTAACTGTATGTTAGGTTCTAGTCTTTCCTTTGTATAGAGTTTGGTAAGTTTTAAACTTGTTGCAACACCACTATCACTCCCAAACACATGTTTGTCGTATTCCAAATAAATATAATTGATCAGGCTATATTTATCCCATATATGATTACATAACTATCCAGGTTTAACCGTAGTGTTTAACATCTAAATACTTTTGTTTTGTTCTTCTTGTGATACTATTTCTGGTATGTATGTATACTTTTATACTTCTTATAAATTACTTAGATTTTAAAAGTATACTTTTAGTTCAGAGCGCTTCGGCCCATAGTGTTTATAGTTGTATATCATGTAAGGTTTGATATACTTAGTTCACTATAAACAATGCTCTGATACCAATCTGTCACACCCCTAAACCGGAACGACGAAAACGTTTCGGGGAGGGGGGGGGGAAGGATGTCATGTACAGTATCACAACAATTGTATAATAGGAATCAAAGCAAACATAACCATTACATTGATAAGGTAGAGTATTTACATCATTTCAATACATAGTTTGTATGACATCAAAATGTATAACAAAAGTATAGAAGGCGTGACTCTAGAATGCTCCGTCTTCTCAAAATCCTGCGGGTGTACCTGTCTTATCGGTTCCCTGAGAATACAAGTGGTTTTGAAAGTGTATCAACATTTAAGTTGGTGAGTTCATAAGTATGTTTTAGTGCTGGAAAACTCGTCTTTGTACTTTGAAAATACTTAGTGTGCTTCTCAAGAAAATCCAATATTTTCTATAGTGAATGTAATGTAGTCATGTATGTTTCTTGTATTTGTATACTATATTACTGTCCTCTTGTATTAGAAAAACAGTGTATTGTATATGTATTTGTATGAAAAATCCTTGTATGTATGCCTGGATACCACCAGTTATAGTGAAAGTAGTATACTATAATAGTATCTGTATAAGACCTTAGTCTAAAACCTGGTAATTACCGATTGTACGGTAAAGTAATGTACCACATTAGTGTTTGTATGAAAACCTTGTATGAATGTCTGGTTACTACCAACTATAGTGTAAAGTAGTGTACCTTAGTTTTATTAATGAAAATAAAACCATTGAAGTAGTGTTAATCCCGTAAACAAATGTTTTAGTTATACTGTTGTGAGTTTCATATAACCATGCTAATATGACCTAGTGGTAAACTTTGATTTGAACTAATATGAATTTCATTGACCTTTATTGACTCGAAAGAACGGGTTGTTACAATAATATTGCAACAAAGTTGGTTGTCATTAAAAGTGGGATCTTGAAGATCACATGAAGAACAAGTTGTAATTTTTGGTCCCTTTGTCCCTTAGGAAGGACTTAACACTTTTGTGTTGCCTCACAAAAGTGTTATCTAGATCAAGGCTTGTTTATGCTAAATGCATGGTTGTATTGTTTATTTTTCAAGTAAATATTTTTTGTGGTTGATAATTTAGCTTTTCACAAACTCAAACGATTTGTTGGACAAAATAAACACATATGGAGTTCGGTTTTCAATATTCAAAATGAGAACATAAGATGTAACAAGTTATAACTTTAAAATAAAAAACCGGTTTTATTAAAACGTTAATAACGTCAAATTTTGAAATTGTAAAATTATAAATCTAAATGGTGATTTTATAACTTATTCAAACTCCAAAAAATCAATAATTAAAGGAAGTTTTATTAAGTAATAAATAATATTCTACATGAATCAAACAAAAACTTAATATATGATATTATCGTTAAAATTGAACCGCATCAAAATATAAAATCAGATTTTATATTTTAACCTTAAATGTAATTTTTTGGAAAATTGATACCATGATTAATTGGTTGCATGAAATTATCAAGATATCATATGTTTTTAAAACTAGAATTATAAAACATTAAAAGACCCTTTCAAACCTCAAATCTATGCAATCCATTTTGACGAACACTTGCACATCTCTTGTATGCACTTGTGAGATAAAGGATACCTTACCGCTTAGTATTATCTTTTGATGGTCGGGGTGTATTCACGATTTCTTTAACCAAGTTATAGGCCGATTACACAAGTTTCAATTTGGATGATTTGGGCGGAAATCTTTTGTGATAAAGTATACCCAAGCAAGAGAGTTTCCAGGCATAGATGGGAACAAAGATGTCTAATTAAATTTGTTATTAGCGATCCCAAAAATCTAGGAATTATATAGTAAGATATAACTGATAACCGATATCTACTGGGTTGGATTCAAATGGATGGGATAAAGGATACCTAACCATTTATTTGTTTTGCAAGTTGGATCGTAGACTTTGATGCTTAATGTTTTTGGAAACTAAAAGGGTATTAATTATTAAAGAGTTTAAATATTGAAAATACTAAATGAATTTTGTTAAATTTTGTAGATGAGAACCAAATCTAATCTCACCACCATGCATTACTTTGAACTTAAAGATCTACGAGAGATCATAACATGCGATGGGTACAATATCATTGAATGGACTCGTTCATTAAAAGAGAATCTCGAGAGAGATGAGAGATTGTACGTCATTAAAGGCCTTATTCCTAAACCACCTTCTTTATATGATTTACCTGCACATGATGTATGGTGGATACACAAATGTGATTCTGATGATGTCTGTGAGACTATTAAAGGTACAATCATTCCTGACTTTTGGAAAGAGTTGGAAGGCTTGGATGCATTTCATATGTATCGTCAGGTTACAAAGATATTCCACAGATGCAGTGACACGGTACGAACCAGTTCAAACAATAGAAGAAACTAAGGCTGAAAAGAGTCACCCTGTGTGCTCTAAGAGGCCTCAAGTTTATGAAAGGAACACCTTTAGGCCCAAGAAATCCAAGAAGACCCACATTGCCGGATCTTGTTTCTTTTGTGGAGAAACTGGACATTGAAGAGGAACTGCACCTCTTATCTGGAAAGAAAGTCTGAAAGAGACTAGTACTTCATGTATCTACTAGATAGAACCCATACTTTTCATATAACACTCGAGTACTTGGTACTTAAATGTTAATCTAATATTTATAAATGGATCACAAATATTTATAGAAGAGTAACCAGCTGAGCACAACCAAGTTGGAACTGAACTCTTGGAGTTTAGTTTATTAATTATGCTAGGAACATAATGTACTTGTATTGTGAAGCAATATTTGTTTTGGAACAATGTATGTTTTAATTTAGCTTGTCTAGATATACGCCTCAGTTAATTTATGAATGATTGACTATTTACTTAAATCGTTTTTCATAACAAGTTCTACATTCAAAATACTTTTAAGTTAAACTTGCTTTGAATCAAATTTATTTAAAACATTGTTATCTTTATTAAATAAATGAAATTCACATATTTCAACTTAAAGAAAAGTATATCTGAAGGAAAATAATGTAGCTTATTTGACATATGTGAAATCTATTTATATATAAAAGATTTCTAAGGATATTTTCACTTAGTAGTAGATAAAATAAGTTATTAAGGGACTATACACTGTGATGTATGACTTTCTTTCCAATGAATGTCTAATATATTTAACGCAAGTTACCAAATCAATCTTATTAACCACTATAGTAGTTATTGTAACAACCATTTTTATTGTTTCATAGGCTTCAATATAAACAAGTGTTTATAAAATTCGAAGTATAAATATATTACCCTTTAGCCCAAGAAAAATAGAAAAAATAAACTGAATCGTCGATAGATTGTAAAAATGAGTGCGCCAAAACATATATATATATATATATATATATATATATATATATATATATATATATATATATATATATAATGTACACGTCGTCTAGATCCCGAAAATATAAATTTCATAGAGATATGATTTTTATAAGATATAAAAGTCAGCCGCGCACAAGCAATGTCTGACGTAAAAATATATGATGATAGTGTTTGAATTTTGGGTAAAGTCACTAAAAGGAAAACCGTAGTACTCTTTAAGATAAGAATTTTGGTCAAAAGAACACTAAAATCGGAGTCCATACGAGAGAGTTATAATTTTAGCAAAAATCATTAAATCATATTAAAATCAGTGCTAAAAATAAAGTCAGATTTAGCCGATGGAGCCTAAAGGAAAGTTATAGTTCTCATCGACAACTACACGTGGAAAAAAAGAACGTTGAAAATGGAGTCTGTATGAATAAGTTATGGAATTTACAAAATCTGCTATTTACGCCCCGCGTAGTTCGCGCCAGGGGCGCGCCGGGTGCTCGACGCGAACTTCTAGAAGGTGAAAACGTGGACCGCAGAGAGGACGACACGTAGCAAAAGTGGCAGGGGAGACGTAGCCTTAAAATGTGCGACGTGCACCCCTTTTTCACGCCACCCACCCCAAAAATGGCATATAAAAGGGCAACAACCCTCATTCTCTCCCTTACACCTCTCTAATCGTTCTTTCTCGATAAAATCTCGATACTAGCCTATTTTCCTTTGTTTCAGGCCTGCAATGAATTCCTACGACACCCCTTGGTACTCATCTGAGTAGTAGCCTTCGAGTAGATCCTGAGTCAGTATTTTGTCTGCTTAGATCCCGGTTATCACACCCCCTGCCCGACCTTTGACGGAAACACCGAGCAGTGTGACGGTATAACGAGCGCCAATCTGACTAACCTGAGAATACATGCATTTTGAAAGTCAACATAATGTTGGTGAGTGCACGAGTTTTTATTGTTGAATCTTTTTAAGAATCATTTTCTTTGAGAAAACCTTTCTTTATTATTGACCTAACTTTCTATCTTTTTAGGATATCTAACGATCCTAGCATCTTTTCATTAGGATATCTTTTATAAATCCTATTTTACTATATTTTTAGGATATCTAACGATCCTAACGTATTTTAATTAGGATATCTTTTATAAATCCTAATTTGCTATCTTTTTAGGATATCTAACGATCCTAACGTATTTTAATTAGGATATCTTTTATTAATCCTAATTTACGATCCTTTTAGGCTATCTAACGATTCTAACGTATTTTAATTAGGATACCTTTTATTAATCCCAATTTACTATCATTTTAGGATATCTAACGATCCTAACGTATTTTAATTACCATTCCAAGCGTCCCTAATGGTAATCTAAACTCTAAGGAAATTTTAATGTATTATCCTGAGCCCTATAGTCGACGCTATGACCGTAAATGTACCCCAAATCACGACGCTTCATCGGACGTCGAATAGTAACTTACATGGAAGGTATTATGCCGGGACTGTAGCTAGCAATCACAGGTGGGGTTGTCATGGCCCCGTAAAAATCTATACATAACTTCCTACCTCTCGCAAGACTAACGATAATAGGTATTGCAAATATGTCGAATTTAATAAAGGATTTTGGATGAATAACCAACTCAATAACGCATTAACCCTAGGCTTTTATCTTTTATCTTTTAATATCTTATCCTACCATAATTACCCCTATGCACACATATATATATATATATATATATATATATATATATATATATATATATATATATATATATATATATATATATATATATATATATGTGCATAGGGGTAATTATGGTAGGATAAGATATTAAAAGATAAAAGATAAAAGCCTAGGTATATATATACATATATATATATATATATATATATATATATTTGATAATTATATTTATGATCTCATAATTATCTGATATATATAAATCGTCATATACATACCCTAATTATGGTTATTTTAACAGGATATTTGGGCAGAGTAATAACTAAGTACTGTGCATATCCTAAATCTTGTCTAGCGTAACTCCTAGGTAATAAGGTTTCCTAGGGATTTAGCCATTATAACATCTAGGTAACACCTACTCCTAGATTATTTGGCATTATAACGTTTAGACATAAGATCATAGCATAAAACTAGGCATAATATCTACAGTTATACTATCCTAAGGCATCTAGCTTATTATAAAATGATTTGACATTTATAAAATAAATATTTTTATAAAACCATTTGATAAGCATGTATTCCCCCTGAAAACATTTAAAATAGTAAAATAGGGGTTGTGAACTCTGTCGAGTAGCATATCGAGAAGCACCCAAACCGCTGCAACCGGAGTCTCTTGCCATCGAGAGGGTATCGAAGTATCGAGAGAGATTGTTTGGAGATTGGGTTGAGATGAAAAAAACCAGGAAGCAAGCACCTCTATTTATAGTGGTGGTGCGCGTCGGACACTCTCCTGCGTGGCATGCACTCGCTTCGTGGCCTATCCAAATCTTGCCACGTGCCACCCTTCTGGTGGTCCACGTTTCCAAATCTCTGACGAATCTTGGGGTCAGATGTGCGCAATGGGAATGACACACACATTGACCTGCACCCTTAATTCATTTTTTAAAATTTATATTTTCCTCATATGAACTTTGTTTCTTACACTCTTTATATAATTGTGTAGCTCTTTACTAGAACTACAACTTTCCTTTAGGTTGCATCGTCAAATTTTAACTTTCATTTTTAACCCACATTTTTATCTTTATAAAAATTGTATCTCCTTCATACGACTTCCATTTTTTCCCTTCTTCCTTTCAAAGTTCTTATCTCATGCTATACTAAATATTTCCTTTTTGTAGTGTAAGCCGAAACTCCACCAATATCTTTTTGCCATTTTGACGTTAATAACATTATTAACATGGTTGATTTCTATTCGCCATAAAATCATAATTCTTCCAATCAGAGTTAGATTTTCTCGATGTTGATATTTTTGGAATCACTAGGTCGTGTATTATCTAAATACACTAAGAATTTTTACTTTTTGATTACTTTATTTTCGAATCAACTTTCCATATTATCCTTTAATATGGGAAGTCTTTATCATTATGAGTCGATGCTAACTCCTACTAACAATTAATGACAGAAAACTCTCAATTGTTACATTCTCCCCATGTTTTAGGAATTTCGTCTTCTAAATTCGAGTCTTATCTAAACTTTAACCGGGGAGACTGTTTTATTATAAAGGAAGTCGATTAACTAAATTTCCTTTTTAGTTTTCTATTTCTAATTCTTTAACTTCATCCTTAGCATCTAAAATTTACTTTTTTGAAATCCTACCTGATCCTATTCTACACCTATAGGAAACCTAAAATTTCTATCAAATTTTGGTTAAGGATTTCTCGAGGGATTTCTATGTTTTAATTCATCATTTCAAATCTACTATAAAAATGAACTCTTTAAAACATTAAACTTCGAGGATTCCTATTATCGTCAGAAAAATCTTACAATTATTTTTTGTTGGGTTTCCTTTCCCTCACATTCCTATTTCTATTATTTTCAGTATTCGTTTATTAGATTTGCTGACTCTTGCAGGCATCTGTAATATGTCCTGTCTTTCCACACTCCTTGCATTAGAAATCTTTACTTCTACCGAGCTGGTGCAGTCCACACTTACAGCATCTCCAACCCACTCCTATTTTCCATTATTTCCCCATTTCTTTCCACATTCTTCTCCAACCCTACCCCATTTATTCCCCCATTTTTGAGGAAAAGAATAGTATAACACCATATTTGGTGTTATACTATTTATTTCCCCCAAAATGGGGATGAACTTTGAGTTGTCGATTTTAGTCCCTCTTTTTTATATTTATACATTTCTAGTTTATTTTTATCTACTAATTACAATTTAAATGTAATATTTAATACTTATAATATTGTGTTATATGTTAAATTATATTAATTAATTAAAAATATAAAGTTTGCTTTTTGTTTATCAAATTCATATTAAAATTTAAATACATATTGAAATTTTGAAACATGATAATGTATTTTACAAAAGCTTATGATTAAGTGTTATAAATATAATCTTATTTATTTAATATTACTGTAATGAAAAAATATTGATTATATATTTGTTAAAACCAAATTAATAGAAGGGGCGTGTTTGACAATTTATAGAAGTTAAAAGAACGGAATATACTTTTTGGGGGTAAAAATGGAGTAAAAAATGGAGTAAGGTCGGAGATGAAACACTATTTTCCCCATATTTTACTCCATTTTTTTGGGGGAGGGGGGGGGGGGGGGAATGGAAGTGGGTTGGAGATGGTCTTACTGCACAAGGTAAATCTTCCCAAGTATCCTTTTTGGGGAACAACCATTGGAGGCTTCCTTTCCTACTCTCTCTTATACAAGGGTCGACTTGGTCCTTCCTTGTTGATTTTCCCTATTTTCTTCCAAATTCCCAGGCCTTAATCATGCCATCTAGGACTTTGGTTTCCCTAAAGTGGAATGTTAGCTACTTAGTCTCCTCGAAGGTGTGGGGCTTGTATGCTTGTATCTGCTTCCTGACATGATGTGATAGTCCTTGGAGATATGAGTTGATTTTCTTGCTCTCTGAGCCAATCAGTTCTAAGCATACCATGGCTAAGTCCTCAAAGTGTATGGTGTAGAAGGCTAGACTGGACTTCCTAGTGCTTAACTGACTGAATTCATGTTCTACTCGGGCCATATCTCCCATAGAACATAATTCTCTTATCATTTGCCTTTTCAACTCTTCCCTAGAGATTGCATAGGCTGCATCTACTCCTAAGGCTTTTACCTGGGTACTCCACCAGATGAGGGCCTTTCCCATAAGTGTGCAAGTTGCAAAATTTACCCTAACCTCCTTATTACACCTAATCTATATCCTTTTGATCCGATGGATCATATCATTTACTTCTTCATCTCCATAGAAGGAACCTGGCTTACTACGAAGAAATCTTGGTAGGTTTGACTACCTTCCTTGCTGCTTCCTTCTCCATGGTTAAATTTGAGGTTCTCCAATGCATCAGTGACTTGGTGCTGAATCATGGTTTGGATGGCGGTTACGTTTAACAAGTTTAACATAGCAGGGTTGTTTTCCTGAAACAACGAACGAGAGGATTATTGGGTTTTACCTAAGGGGTCAATTCTATTCCCTATATTTAGGGTACTTACAGTTTCTCTCTTAGCAACATGTCTACTTATCACTTTTATTATTATTTTCTATTTGGGATTTTTGGATTTACTGTTGGTAACATACTTTTGGTTGCTTTCCTTGCAACTTACTGATTATAGCATGATGTCATTGCTTCCCTAGCAACTTACTGTTGCTTTCCTAGCAACTTACTAATCATAGCATGCTGTCGTTGCTTTCTTAGCAATTTACCGTTGCTTTCCTAGCAACTTACTGTTGCTTTCCTAGCAACTTTCTGATCATAACATGTTGTCGTTGCTTTCCTAGCAACTTACTGTTGCTTTCCTAGTAACTTACTAATCATCCCAAGGAAGTTCCTTCTTCCTTGTCATAAATTTTGACTCCTAAAGGCTTTTATTATTTTATGGAATCTAGAGGGACAAAATTGTCAAAAAGAAAAAATCTTTCTTGTGCGCACCGGGCACATGATCCGCGCGTCACGTATAAATAGCAGATAAGCATTAAAATCGATTTTTGGCTTCATTCAAACATTCCTTCTGTCTTTATCTACTTTGTCTCTATTAGGGCCCGCACGTACGACACACACTTGGCACACCTACTTCCTTTCGTCGATTTCTTCATTTCGTTCGATCTCTCTACTGCCAGGTAACTCCTATGCTTAATCATAACCTAAATTGTGGGCTAAATTTCGAGTCTTTAAGGTTTTTAGAGGATTTTATCAATTTGTGAATTTTGGTTGTATTTTGTGAAATTGATGAGTAATATAGGATCCTATACTACCGATTTTTCTTCCAATATACTTAAGTTTTGGTTTAATTCTTCTATTAATTCTCATTTTGAGTCTTTAAATTTTTGAATATTTTGAACTAAAATCGGAATTTAATGTTGTTTTGGACGAAATGAGAAGCCTATACGTGTTCTAGAGGACTAACGGAACATCCCTAAATGATTTTTAGGTTGGAAATTAGACGAAACAACGAGTTGTCATGCCTGATGTTCTTCGTGTTCTTGGGACGCGCCACACAGATGTGTGTGCGCAGCGTGTACTCGCATGCATCATGCATCTGGCGCATCTTCCCTATCATAATCAAAATTTTAAGTTATCGTAACTTATTTCTAACTGCCTCTTTGCATTTTGTTGCAAATATGTCGAGACGAGGTCGACATCCTATGTGCAGTTACCTCCTAACTGGCCAACACATCCTTTCCTAAAGTTCCCCAACGACCTTCCTGATCGAAGAACTTTCATTTCTCACCTTATCGCCATTTTGTCCAAGAAGCGCAGCATTCCTCAGGCTTTTTCTGGGAATGTGGTGGGTAGTACCGGTTTTGCGGCTCGGCTGGTGCCGTTTCTCACACATACACTGTGGGATGATAACGGTCTTGAGCTTTTCCTCTGTCAAAAATGGAGGCGGGTCATTGGGATTTGGGAGGTGATATACCAGGAGCTCTGCTAGGAGTTATATTCGACAGTCAGCTTCAACAAGGAGTCAAGGCTCTGGGCTTATCGATTAGTGTTTTCTTTTCGCATGGGAGGCGTATCCTGCTCCTGCAGCCTTATAGAGCTAGGGAGACGTCTAGGGATTTACACTGCTGAGGAGACTCTGAGTCCTCATTTATATGCATTCTTGGATAACTGTATCATTTCTCCTCCACATGAGTATGACTACATGCAGGTTTGGGCCCATGATCCGGGGACCTATGTCTCCCAGTCGGCCAAGGAGAGCACCTTCCGTTCTCCTATTTATCGGTTGCTTCACCGACTGGTCGCGTCCACCATTTGTCACAGAAAAGAGTGTAACAAGGTCCTTCTGGCAGAGCTTTTCTACATGTGGTGTATCACCCAGACTGAGGTTTGTCTTAATCTCCCTTTCGCCCTTGCTCTTTACTTATCTGGCATGGGTCTAGGTACAACGTCCTCGATCATGATTTGCGGGGGTCACTGGGTTACTTGGTTAGCCCTATCCTATGGGGTTGACACTAGTGTGATGGTTCCTATATCTATCCAGGAGATGAGTACTACCGCTCTCGGAAAGATGCGGGTTTTGACTAGGGAGGCGGGGCAGTCTTGGAGGATACCGGAGGATGACATCGTCAAGCCGATTCGACAGGTGGAGCCGAAGGTCATTCCCGAGTTTGCCTTTGGGAAGCATCATAGACCTAGGCACATGAAGCTTGATTGTCTGAAGCCTACTTTTGATGACGTGATGCAGTGTCTTGCCGTTGCACAGGAGGAGCGCCGTTCGATGATGGCTTTGCTTGTCGCGGTGATGCGACATATGGGGATGGACCATCCGCCCTTCCCTAGTATGGATCATGTTTTACCACCCCCTTCCCAGACATGCGACACTGGTCACGATGGTACCGGTACTTCAGGCACACGCCCCGGAGATACTGACGATGATGACGACGATGACGATGATGAGGGGATCAAGACGGAGTCGGAGAGTAATGAGGAGTAGATTTGTGGGTTTATTTTGTATTTTGATGATGTATTCTAACATATTTTGCTCGGTTTAGGATTGTATTTATATATTTATGGTTTTTATCTTTTATTTGTCTACCCCAATTCAGTTGTTGTATTGGTTCAGTCAAGACTAAGCATAGTTGATCAGGCTATGCTTAGGAGTGACTCAACTTCTGCACACTAAATTTTTCCTGGATATTTACCTTTATGTGTTGTGTTTCTGTATATTTGGGATTGGAGATTTATTTTTGTTTTGTACTTCTAGACTATGTATGGTTCGCCCAGGTAAGAAAAGTCGATGGGCTTGACCATTTTGGCATATAGCTGTTCTGAAATCCAGCAACCCAATGCGACAGTTCCAATCTAGTCACCTTTCCAATACATAATCTATCGATAAAAAATTTTATAGTATAATTTTTTTATAGGTTTGAGGACAGACCCAATCAGAGTATATGACCTAATCTATAGTCGTAATTCCTAAAGAAATACTAAGTCGCTATTCCTAAGGAAATACTAATTAGCTATAGCAAAAACCTATGCTCTGATACCATCTCTGTCCCATCCGCTGCCCGACCTTTGTCGGAAACATCGAGCAGTGTGACGGTATAAAGAGCGCCAATCTTACTAACCTGAGAATACATGTATTTTGAAAGTCAACATAATGTTGGTGAGCGCATATTTTTTGTTTTGAATCTTTTTAAAAATCCTTTTCTTTGATAGAACCTTTCTTAATTATTGACCTAGCTTTCTATCTTTTTAGGATATCTAATGATCCTAGCATCTTTTAATTAGGACAACTTTTATTAATCCTACTTTACTATCTTTTTAGGATATCTAACGATCCTAACGTATTTTAATTAGGATATCTTTTATAAATCCTAATTTACTATGTTTTTTTACGATATCTAACGATCCTAATGTATTTTAATTATGATATCTTTTATTAATCCTAATTTACTATCTTTTTAGGATATCTAACGATCCTAACGTATTTTAAAAAGGATATCTTTTATTAATCATAATTTACTATCTTTTTAGAATATCTAACGATCCTACCATATTTTAATTACCTTTCCACGCATCCCTAATGGTAATCTAAACTCTAAGACAATTTTAATATATTATCGTGAGCCCCTATAGTCGACGCTATGACCGTAAATGTACCCCAAATCACGACACTTCATCGAACGTCGAATAGTAACTTATATGGAAGGTATCCTGCTGGGATTGTAGCTAGCAATCGCAGGTGGGGTTGTCATGGCCTCGTATATATATATATATATATATATATATATATATATATATATATATATATATATATATATATATATATATATATATATATATATATATATATATATATACCCTAATTATGGTTATTTTAAAAGAATATTTGGACAGAGTAACAATTCAGTACTGTGGATATCCTAAATCTTGTCTAGCATAACTCCTAGGTACTAAGGTTTCCTAGGGATTTGGCCATTATAACATCTAGGTAACACCTACTCCAAGATTATTGGGCATTATAACCTTTAGACATAAGATCATAGCTTAAAACTAGGCATAGTATCTATAGTTATACTATCTAAGGCATCTAGCTTATTATAAAATGATTTGACATTTATAAAATAAATTTTTTTATAAAACCATTTGATAAGTATGTATTCCCCCTGAAAACATTTAAAACAGTAAAATAGGGGTCGTAAACTCACTCTAGTAGCGTATCAAGAAGCACCTGAACCGCTGTAACCAGAGTCTCTTGCCATCGAGAGGGTATCGAAGTATCGAGAGAGAGTGTTTGCAGATTGGTTTGAGGTGAAAAAAACAAGGAAGTAAGCACCTCTATTTATAGTGGTGGTGCGTGCCGGACACTCTCCTACGCGGCGTGCACTCGCTTTGTGGCCCATCAAACTCTTGCCACGTGTCACCCTTCTGGTGGTCCACGATTCTAAATCTCCGACGAATCTGGGGGCAGAGGTGTGCGGCGGGCATGGAGCGCACATTAACGCACACCCTTAATTCATTTTAAAAAAAATCATATTTTCTTCATATGAACTTTGTTTCTTACCCTCTTTATATATTTGTGTAACTCTTTCCTAGAATTACAACTTTCCTTTAAGTTGCGTCGTCAAATTTTAACTTTCATTTTTAACCCATGTTTTTATATTTTATAAAAATTGTATCTCCTTCATACGAATTCCATTTTTTCCCTTTTTCTTTTCAAAGTTCTTATCTCATGATATACTACGAATTTCCTTTTTGTAGTGTTAGCCGAAACTCAACCAATCTCTTTTTTCCATTTTGACGTTAATAGCGTTATTAACTTGGTTGGTTTCTATTCGCCATAAAATCATAATTCTTCCAATTAGAGTTAGATTTTCTCGACATTTATATTTTTGGGATCACTAGGTTGTGTATTTTCCAAATACACTAATAATTTTAACTTTTTGATTACTTTATTTTCGACTCAACTTTCTATATTATCCTTCAATATGGGAAGTTTTATCACTATGAGTCGATTCTAACTCCTAATAACAATTAATGATGGAAAACTCTCAATTGTTACACCGATTCTCATCAATAGTACTCTGTAAGTGAGCTACACTTACTCTGTCTCTGTGTAATTTATAATTATAGTTATAAGTCGTTACTTGGAACCAATAATTAAGATTTCTCCATAATTTGAAGTTGTTATACTGATTAATCTACTTACGTGAGAGGTTTCTAGAATGGTCATGTTTGCTTGGTTGTTGGATTTCAGAAAAGCTATATGCCGAAATGATCCTGCCTCCCAATTGTCTTGTCTGGCTGATCCTTACTTGATACATGTATCTGTATTCACTGGGATTCGTGATAGGTCTAGCCTACGTTACCAGATCGTCATAGAAATTAATATGTTATAGTATTATAGGTTAATACTCGTTAGACGTGCTACCCGTCTGTTGGATCACTAATCGGATCGCCCAGTTCCTGTTAATAGTCTAAGTAACTGTCCTGGTGAGTTCATCTCACTATATTATGTAATTGAATAATTAATAAAAAAAAATGAAAAATTTGGTTTTAAAATTTAGGACGTAGCAAGTTGGTACCAGAGCCCTAGTTTGAGAGAATTGGATGAACACTCGTGTGACTTTAGACTCAAACTAAGGATCTGAATATCTTAAACAAAATTTTATAAAAGAAATGGTATAAAGAGGATAAGAATGCAATGCATACTGTCAGCCGAAGCTTAGAAAGGAAAGTAATTCCCAAAATATCCATATTTGTTATGTTTGCTGATATATGAAATGTTAGAAATACATGCTAATATGTAGGTTAGGGATCTTTTTGGGAATTGCTGTGACATCCCCATTTTCACGGCCAGTAAAGACCGATGTTGTTTATGCTTTATAAAAATCAGAGTACTTCTTTTAATAAAAATGTTACGGAATTTGTTCCCAGTAAAACATGATAAATACGTTATCAAAGCATTTCCGAAGACATGTATTTTTATTCATTTTTAAAACATTTGGGATGTAATCGTCAATACAGAAACATAAGCATAAACAGAACTTACATTCATTTACACTAGTGATCTACATCTTTTAAATAAGCTGTGATAGAAATAAGCTGGAGTGGGTCAGGTTGGGAAACCTGGTGAGTACATAGGGTTTTCAACCTACAATAATATAATTATTATGTTTAAACATCAAACAATCAACCCAATTACCCATCCCCATTATCTTCTTTACTCTTAAGGATCTACCCTAAGAATTAACTATTCCTCGTTCATTCATTCCTAAGGATCATCCTAAGGAATCGGCACGAAGTCCATCGTCACCGGGGGTTTAGGCACTAAGTCTGCATAGTCGCCAGGGTTTATACAACAGACACTAAGTCCACATAGTCACCAGGGTTTTTGGCACCAAATCTGCATGATCGCCAAGGTTTAGGCACCAAGTCTGCATGATCGCCAGGGTTTAGAGTACACCGGGTGAACACATCGTTCACAACACCTACAGGTTGCGAGCCTGCTAGTGTTCCACTGGAGTGTCTAGAATAGTCCGTGGTTGTCATCCATACTCTACTAGATGACGGGGACATCATTTGGGAAAAAGGCTTCTCACATCGTTCACCTCTCACCCTTACCTCATGGTCTATATCACCTCTCAACTCATCATCCAACTCATATTTCATCTACCCATGTTTTACCCAACATATTATGTAGATATAAATACATATACAGTTTAAATCATATAAAACTTGTATAAAATCGTTCCTACAGCATAGATAGCAAGTATACAGATAATATGCATACATAACACGTAATTTATATAAAATACTTCATATCTATGTGTAAGATGAAAGTAACTATGCACTCACTTGTTAAGGTGGTGATTCTGAACTCAGACAGCACTTCGTTATCTCAAAACAATTTTCCCTTGACAAAACCTAGTATCAATACCACTAAGGTTTAGTCTAACGTTAACCGCGACTAATTAATAGCCTAGCTATTATTACTATTATATAAGCGTTATACAACACTCTTATATAACTCATAATAATAGCCCAAATAATTATTTTAAGGTCCTAATAATGTTACTATAATTATTTAAAAGCTATATTAAAAATTGCATAGGCGTAGCTCACTTACAGCGGGTTTTATAGAAAACTGGGCTTCGCTTGGAGCAGCGTTTCCGAACCGAAAGACCCTTTTTCTCGGGACTTCGGGAGCCTCGGGGCTTCCCTTGGGTGCTAGGGGTTTTACCTAGGGTTTAGGAGGGGGTTAGAACCCTTAGAGAGAGAAAGAAATTAGAGAGAGAAAAGATTTTTGGTGTGAGAAGTCGGAACACCTCGCAGCCTATTTATAGGTGCCTGATCTCGGACTTACGTTGGGCGTAGCTCGGATAAGGTTGCCATCTTCGCACCACCTGGCTCGCACATCGGATGGATAAGAACCGAATTACGCTGGGCGTACTCGGCCTCGGACACGGGGCGTAATTGCGAGGCTACGTGGCGTGATCCGAAGCGAGGCCTGATCAGCGATGGATGGTCCAGATGTTGCCACGTCATCACAGTTTCGCAAATTCAAGTGCAATCTTTAAAAATTCGTAACTCTCGCGTATGAGCTCCGTTTTTGACGTTCTTTATATCCACGCGTAGGCGGGAACGTACTCTACAACTTTTGTTTAGACTCCGTCGGCTAATTTTGACTTTATTTTACTTTTTTTTAACAGGCCGGGACAGGATTGGTCCGTTAAAAATTCATAAATTCTTCATCCGACGTCCGTTTTCGTCTGTCTTTTTATCGTTACGCTACTACTAATGACATCTTCGATTATCGTTTAGGTTGTGTCGGCTAAAAATTGCTCGATCTAATATTCGAACTTCGGGTTGTACACCACTAAGCCGAAACTTCGAAAAATCATAACTTCCTCATACGAAGTCAGATTTGGGCGTTCTTTTTATGGACGCTCTCGGTTTAACATATTCTACGGCTTTCGTTTAGATCGCAAAGGCTAAAAGTCGTTCTATCGTAAATTCACTATTTACGCTTCCCAGCGCCGTGCCGGTTTTGCCGTAAAACTTCAACGGACCATCACTTCTTCGTTATAACTCGGATTTCGACGTTCTTTATATGTCCGGAACCCTTGTAACATATACTACCACTTGGTTAAGATTATTCCTTCTAAATAATCTTCCATCAAAAACTCATTTTTGATGCTCATTGTCTCTAAATTGACTAGCTTGGATCTACGGGCGTTACAATTATCTCCTCCTTAGGATGATTACATCCCGGAATCATCAACGAAACAGGGTTGTATAATGACTCCTTACATTATCACTTCATCCTAGGTAATAACCGTAACTTCTATGTTGCTTTGAACGAGTATTTAACTCTTGGACTCCTTGACTGCAGGCGGTGCTCGATCTTGCACCTGCTCCGTTAGACTCCAAATTATGGCCTTCAAGTCACAATCTCGATCCTTACTGGAGACTCCTTCTTCTTCTTAAGATAAGTTCTTTTATTCCTATAATGGATCGATGTGTCATATTCTAATGACCTATCATCGTAGGTTGCAACGCTTAGACTCAGGTCTCTTAGAGTTAAATTCCATAACAGACTATACCTTCCTTCATGTTCTAAAGTGATATAATCACATCTTAAAAGGTAGCATTCCTAGCTACAAGCAACTATCGTGATACCTCTACTGATCGCTTTGATTGTCTTTCACATCAAGTTTCTAGCTTAAGTCAGATGCTACATCGGACTTGGTTCTTTGAACCATTTAACATACTCGTCTTATTCGGACTCAATTTGATATGACCGCTAGGGTCGGAATAACAACAATCTTCTTAGTCATTACCAAAACAATGGTAACGACATACTTGAATAAAATGGTATCAATAAGTAGCTTCTTGTTAACCTTGTGACTTTCCTGATCCAAACGTGAGTCCTGTGCTTCCGGTAGTATAGGCCTCTACTACCTTTCACACCTACTCATACTCGTCACAAGTATTGTCTCGCAGTTCTCCAAGTCATTATCACAAAAAACAATTTTAACACATACAAATGTGTCCAAACAATCATATAATTTTCCCTAGACTCTACTAGGACTTCTTCCATGCATATCTTCAATCATCAATTCTGCTTCAACTCGGTTGGTGATGGAAATGTCAGACGATGGGATAACTTCATGGATTATACAAAAAATCTTTCTTTCTGCTAATCGAAAGTGTACTTCTCCCATACTAGAAGTATTATTTCTTAGACGCGTTCTAAAGGCAAGATATCACTCTTACGATATCTTCCGATAGGTACCACTCAGTATCGTAAGCTTTCTCATTTCCTCCATTTAGTCAATTCACTACGAGTCTTCACCATGATGTTTTGCACACCAAAGTAGTTGTTTGGTGTGTCGAGACGAGAATATCGATAGAGGAAGGTTTAGACACGTATTCCTCCTTATTACTTCGAAAAATTACATGCCAGTTCTAATATCGTAATTAAACGTTTAGAAATCTGAACACATAAAGTTTCCAGATCCGGTCGGAAACAGACCATAGATCCGATCAAACGATAGCATCATAAAGCATCACAAATCATTTAGCATATAAAAGCAATTTTGACATCTTCCCTAAATGAGCTAGTGCCCGTGTCTATTCAGGTGTACTTTCTAAAATATATTAGACACACTCCTTACGATCATCGCTTAGCATTCTAAGTTTAAGTCTAGAAATAAATCCATATTCCTAGTTCGCTTAAACTAATGCTCTGAAACCAACTGTGACATCCCTATTTTCACGGCCAAAAAAGACCGATTTTGTTTATGCTTTATAAAAATCAGAGTACTTCTTTTAATAAAAATGTTGCAGAATTTGTTCCTAGTAAAACATGATAAATACGTTATCAAAGCATTTATGATGAAATGTATTTTTATTCATTTTTAAAACATTTGGGATGTCATCGTCAATACATAAACATAAGCATAAACGAAGTTACATTCATTTATACTAGTGATCTACATCTGTTTTAAATCTCGCAGTGTAATGTAACTTCATATCGACACCTGTGATAGAAATAAGTTGGAGTGGGTCAGGTTGGGAAACCTGGTGAGTACATAGGGTTTTCAACCCACAATAATATAATTATTATGTTTAAACATCAAACAATCAACCCAATTACCCATCCCCGTTATCTTCTTTACTCTTAAGGATCTACCCTAAGAATCAACTATTCCACGTTCATTCATTCCTAAGGATCATCCTAAGGAATCGGCACGAAGTCCATCGTCACCGGGGGTTTAGGCACTAAGTCTACATAGTCGTCAGGGTTTATACAACAAGCACTAAGTCTGCATAGTCGCCAGGGTTTAGGCACTAAGTCTGCATAGTCGCTAGGGTTTATACAACAGGTACAAAGTCCGCATAGTCGCCAGGGTTTTTGTCACCAAGTCTGCATGATCGCCAAGGTTTAGGCACCAAGTCTGCATGATCGCCAGGGTTTAGAGTACACCAGGTGAACACATCATTCAAAACACCTACAGGTTGCGAGCTTGCTAGTGTTCCACTGGACTGTCTAGAATAGTCCGTGGTTGTCATCCATACTCTGCTAGATGCCGAGGACATCATTTGGGAAAAAGGCTTCTCACATCGACCACCTCTCACCCTTACCTCATGGTCTATATCACCTCTCAACTCATCATCCAACTCATATTTCATTTACCAATGTTTTACCCAACATATTATGTAGATATAAATACATATACAGTTTAAATCATATAAAACTTGTATAAAATCGTTCCTCCAACATAGATAGCAAGTATACAGATAATATGCACACATAGCACGTAATTTATATAAAATACTTCATATCTATGTGTAAGATGAAAGTAACTATGCACTCACTTGTTAAGGTGGTGATTCTGAACTCAGACAGCGCTTCGTTATCTCTAAACAATTTTCCCTTGACAAAACCTAGTATCAATACCACTAGGGTTTAGTCTAACATTAACCGCGACTAATTAATAGCCTAGCTATTATTACTATTATATAAGCGTTAAACAACACTATTATATAACTCATAATAATAGCCCAAATAATTATTTTAAGGTCCTAATAATGTTACTATAATTATTTAAAAGCTATATTAAAAATTGCATAGGCGTAGCTCACTTACAGCGGGTTTTATAGAAAACTGGGCTTCGCTTGGAGCAGCGTTTCCGAACCGAAAGACCCTTTTTCTCGGGACTTCGGGAGCCTCGGGGCTTCCTTTGGGTGCTAGGGGTTTTACCTAGGGTTTAGGGGGGGTTAGAACCCTTAGAGAGAGAAAAGATTTTTGGTGTGAGAAGTCGGAACACCTCGCAGCCTATTTATAGGCGCATGATCTCAGACTTACGCTGGGCGTAGCTCGGATAAGGTTGCCAGCTTCGCACAAGTTGGCTCGCACATCGGATGGATAAGAACCGAAGTACGCTGGGCATAATCAGCCTCGGACGCGGGGCGTAATTGCGAGGCTACGTGGCGTGATCCGAAGCGAGGCCTGATTGGCGATGGATGGTCTAGATGTTGCCACGTCATCACAGTTTCGTAAATTTAAGTGCAATCTTTAAAAATTCTTAACTCTCGCGTAAGAGCTCTGTTTTTGACGTCCTTTATAGCCACGCGTAGGCGGAAACGTACTCTACAACGTTCGTTTAGACTCCGTCGGCTAATTTTGAATTTATTTTATATTTATATTTTTAACAGGCCGGGACAGGATTGGTCCGTTAAAAATTCATAACTTCTTCAACCGACGTCCGTTTTTGTGTGTCTTTTTATCGTTACGCTAATATTAACGAGATCTTCGATTCTCGTTTAGGTTGTGTTGGCTAAAAATTGCTCGATCTAATATTCGAACTTCGGGTTGTACACCGCTAAGCCGAAACTTCGAAAAATCATAACTTCCTCATACGAAGTCAGATTTGGGCGTTCTTTTTATGGACGCTCTCGGTTTAACATATTCTACGGATTTAGTTTAAATCGCCAAGGCTAAAAGTCGTTCTATCGTAAATTCACTATTTACGCTTCCCGGCGCCGTGCCGGTTTTGCCGTAAAACTTCGAAGGGCCATCACTTCTTCGTTATAACTCGGATTTTGGCGTTCTTTATATGTACGGAACCCTTGTAACATATACTACCACATGATTAAGATTATTACTTCTAAATAATCTTCCATCAAAAACTCATTTTTGATGCTCATTCTTTCTAAATTGACTAGCCCGGATCTACGGGCGTTACAATTGCCGGTTAGAATTGCCTGATAAATTAGATGCCTTGTAGCCTAGGGATTTGCTTGTTAATTTCTGCTTAGAACCTATATTAATATTAATTAGTTATTCGACAAATATATTAGGTTACATTCTCCCAAATCTAAATAGTTTTAGATTGCTTGATTTGGTAATATTACGCAGCTCTTGTCTGAGTCCAACCGTTTGTAGTGTCACATCATTCAGTCGACACACTGTTTGATTTTAGCGGCATGCAATTGTATTCGTCCAATAATTAGTTAATATTAGTAGAAGTTCTTCCTCAGTCGATAGTAGAGTGAAGCGGAAGGAATCCTAGGAGGAGAATCTAGGAAATATAATATGGCATATAATAGGACGTCGGTAGGAACGTAAAATCCTAGAAAAGAGTAGGAAAGAGAGTAGTTAGACCCTTGAACACTGTGTGTGTGAAAAGGCATGCTTATAGAGAGCATAGTAACTTGGAAATATTGGGATAATTCTTGGAGTGAGTATAAATAGATATGGAAAGTAGTATAAGGGCCCATAATACCGGAAGTATAGGGTTCATACTTGAATCAAGAAGAGTCACAAGATTATTAAGAAAATAGAGAGAATCGATCGTTACCCCGAAATAGTTTATAGATTGGTACTAATCTAGCCCCGACTATATCTCCAGAATGGTAATGATCACGAAGGGAAGCGGTTCGGGTTCTAGATCTGAAGGGTCAGGACCAAGCGAGACTGACATTCGCGACTGGATAGAAGCAGCAGTAGCAGCCGCCATAAGAGAAATGGTTCCAAATATATTCAGATCTATCAAGACCGAACTAATCGCCATGTTTAATAAATGGAATGCCATCGTAGCTAGCACCGCCACCTCAACATCCACTGCTACCATTGTTGATGCACCCTCGCCTACAGAGAAGGAGATGCCCTATAGAGAGTTCAATAACACAAAATCTCCAGAGTTTGAAGGTGTCAGAGATCCAATAGCTACAATGAGACGAATCTCTGATGTAGAAGGATGCTTCTACACTTGTGCATGCCTAGAAAACTTGAACTTTAGGTATGCATAAAATCTCCTACGTCATGGGGCGAAGGATTGGTGGAACTTTTTCACAAAGGATTATTCACTGTCGGAGAAGAGAGCGGTGACTTGGGAGCAGTTTTTTGAGAAGTTTAGGAAGGAGTATGTTCCATTGATAGAAAGGGAGTGGCTAGCCCAAGAATAGTTGTCGCTTAAGCAACCAACAGAGTCAATGACTGAGACCACCAAGATATTCATAGAAAGGGCCCTACTCTGCCCATAATATTCGTCCTCAAAATAGGTGCAAGTGTCTCGGTACCTGAGCATACTCAAGATCGATATCAGAGAGTTGGAAACTTAAGTGAAGGAAAAAGGCAAACTCCAGGAGGATGGAGATTGATTTGGAAACTTAAGCGAAGGAAAAAGGAAAACTCCAGCTCCATCCCAGACCGCAGCCAAAAGATCCAAGCACACAGATTTAAGGTCTGGAGGACAGAAAGGTCCTAGGTATGATAGGTGTGGAATATCACACGAAGGGATTTTTCGTGCTGTAATATGCTATAATTGTGGCAAGGAAGGACATTACAGCCGAGACTGTAAGCAAGGAGCACAGGGAGTGCGCATCTATTTCCACTGTAACCAAATGGGCCATATCAAGAACAACTATCCTCTTTTGAACCCAACAGGCGCAATACAAGCTCCAACACCTACAACATTAAGGATAACCGACGGAAAAAGAGGCGGAGTTGAAGCCCCAATGGTCAAAGGGCGAGCCTTTCAACTCATAACAGAGGAAGCAAGGGAAGCAGCGAAGAACATGGCTGGTTGTTCTTCTAATCGAGGGAAAGCTCCAACATGAGTGAGATCATGTCGTAGAAGTTAATGGAACTCTTAGGGTTCAACTAATGTAATAAATGTACAATGACAATATTATAATAAATATGGGATGTTTACTTTACACCTAGTTGCTAGTGTTAAGGATAGTCAAAATGTATGTGTTAGTACATTTCCAAACAACTTATGCTTATCCTATTTTAAGGAAGTCACTTGTGAAGAATACAAGTAGTAGTAGTATGATAGGAATGTCAAAGGTCATTGGATATGACAAACATGATTTTCCTCAAAGTGAAAAAGGATCAACCAATTGTATATGCAAAACCGGCTTAATCTTCAATCAGTGACAAATAGTGGCAGATAATGGGTCGAACCTAAGTGGGGGAGAACCGAACCTTAGGGAAGAAGTACAAGTAGCAGCTCAACTTTTGACTACAACGCCAATATATACGAATAGTAGCACAATTAGGTGGAGATTGTTAATTTTTTCGTAAGGAATATGACCCAAGTAGATAGAAGTTTTCATCTAGGCCTAGGGTAAAGAAAAAAGAAAGTCTCCTACTAAGATTATGCATAGGTTATGAGCTTCTTACTTCTTAAGGAAAGTCTTGTCTTTCCTCCCAAGCATCAGATAGGATTTCGTAAACCCGTTAGTTAAATTTCAGGTTGCTAGGAAACCTGAACTAGGCAGATAAGCTACCTACAATCTAGGATCGTAAGTGGTTTAAGGGTACGACATAGAAAAATATCATAGGACACAAAGTCAAAACAGTACACTGTAAGCCTTTTTAAAGGTACGTTCCGAAAAAGTAGATTCTGTTAGGATGTCGTAGATGAATTCCCTAGTTAATCACTTCATAACGAGTCAACTGTGTCGACATTACACGTATGAAGGTGACCTTTCGTCATAAAATATTAATTCAGAGAGTCCTAACCTCTAAGGTAGAAATTGAAGTTATATGAGACGTATAGATGCTACAACATCGACTTGATGTCAATAACTCCGATAAGATAACGTCTCGGTGCGATAGGAGCATGATTTCGGGGACGAAATCTTTGAAAGTGGGGGAGAGTTGTAACACCCCATTTTTATCGTTTCATAGGATTCAATATAAACAAGTGTTTATAAAATTCAAAGTAGAAATATATTACTCTTTAGCCCAAGAAAAATAGGAAAAATAAATTGAATCGTCAGTAAGTCGTAAAAATGAGTGCGTCAAAACATATACATATATATATATATATATATATATATATATATATATATATATATATATATATATATATATATATATATATATATATATATATAATCTAGAAGGTACACGTCGTCTCGATCCCGAAAATATAAATTTCATAGAAATCCGACTCCGTATGAATTAGATATGATTTTTATTAGATATAAAAGTCAGTCGTGCACAAGGAATGTGTGATGTAAAAATATACGATAAGAATGGTTGACTTTTGAGTAAAGTCACTAAAAGGAAAACTGTAGTACTCGTTAATATAGGAATTTTGTTAAAAAGAACACCAAAATCAGAGTCCGTACGAGAGAGTTATGATTTTTGCAAGTCACTAAATCATATAAAACTAAGGGCTATAGATAAATTAAGAATCAGCCGATGGACCCTGAAGTAAAGTTGTAGTACTCGTTAAGAGCTACGCATGGAAAAAAACAACGTCGAAAACGGATTCTATATGAATAAGTTATGGAATTTACAAAATCTATGATTTGCGCCCCTAGTGCGCGACGCACGCTTTTAGAAGGTGAAAACGCAGACCACAGAGAGGTTGACACGTGGCACAAAGTGGCTGGGGAGACGTAACCTTAAAATGTGCGACGTACACCCCATTTGCATGCCGCGCACCCCAAAAATGGTTTAGAAAAGAACAGTAGCCCTTATTGTCTCCCTCACACCTCTCCAATCGTTCTCTCTCGATAAACTCTCAATACTAGCTTATTTTTCCTTTGTGTCTTGCCTCCGATGAAGCCCTACGACGTACTAATATGAGTAGTATCCTGCGATTTGGAGATCCCGAGTCATTTTTCTATCTGCTTAGAGCCCGGTTCTCATCAATAGTACTTTGTAAGTGAGCTACACTTACTCTGCCTCCGTGTAATTTATAATCATAGTTATAAGTCATTACTAGGAACCTATAATTAAGTTTTCACAGTAATTCCAAGTCGTTATCTGATTAATCTACTTACGGGAGAGGTGTTTGGAATGGTCACGTTGGCTTGGTTGTTGGATTTAAAAAAAGTTATATGTCGAAATGATCCTGCCTCCCAACTGTCCTGCCTGGCTGATCCTTACTTGATATATCTATATGTATTCAATGGGATTCATTATAGGTATAGCCTACGTTACCAGATCGTCGTAGAAATTAATAAGTTATAGTATTATAGGTTAATACTCGTTAGGCGTGCTATCCGTCTGTTGGATTACCAATCGTATCACCCAGATCATGTCAATCGTCTAAGTAACTGTCCAGGAGAGTTCATCTCACTATATTATGTATTCCAGTATATATCCATGTATGTTAGAATATAGGAACTAGCAATGTAGAGCCCATAGTATAGTTTTCTAATTGCCTGTAGATTCAAATATGTAGTATCTATGTGCATGATTATTGATATGCTTATAAATTATTATGATTTAGTTAGGAGATGATGGCGAAATGAAAAATAGGTCAGGAGCCTATAGGCCCACATGTTAAAGAAATGGTACCTAGGCCGAAAGTACACATTGATACATGTTAATGAAATGACATGTGGGTCGTAAGTACACGTAGACTCGTGTTGAAGACAAAATGGCATGTAGACCATAAGTCTAAAATATGTATATTATTTATATACATGTATAAGTATTGTGGTATATGATATATTGGGGGAACTCACTAAGCGTGGCGCTTACCCACTTTTTATAAATGTTTTTTTTCAGGCACTTCATTGGTATGTGAGAAGGGAAGGTTCAACTGTACTCATGCGCATTCGCAATCATGTTCACATTATACTCTGATGTAATTGAATATTTAATAAATAAAAATGAAAAATTGGTTTGAAAATTTGGGACGTAACAATTATAATTATATTTTACATGGTAAAGCATAATTATGAAATATTTTGTTGAGCTTTCAAATATAAAGTTAAGATACCAACCAGTAAGAACTATCTAAAGCCTTAATGATAAGAAATGGTGAATTAAATCTTACTTTGTATGATTTACCTTCTAATTGATAGAAATGTCCTCCTTTTATTTCCTTGGGATTACACCTATAACACTATCAGTTGTACCTTGAGTACAAATACCAACTAATAACTAGATAAAACATTTTCTCTATATGATTTTGTATGGAAAGGTTCCATCCCTATCTTATTTAAATATTTTGTAGATTTGAAGCCAATGTTGGACTAAAGCTTCTAAACCTAAAATCTATTCAATACATATTTATATGATACTCCAAATGTGGTTTAGATTATTATATGTAAACCCATCAAAAAAAGTTCTATTATTCCTTCGATAGCTGACTTAGCAAAAAACAAGATTCTAATGACAAAGAGAATGGGAGATACTTGGAACTTAAAGTAGCTAAAGAACCATAACCTGATATAGTAACAGTTGGCACTATGTAACACCCGTTCCTCAAGTATATTTCTTTATGATTTTAAAGTTTAGAACTTTTGAGAAATAAGTTTTGCACAGGGCATAGATTAGGAATTACGCAAGGTGTAATTCATTAAACTCATGCGAGTATCTTATGCCCTCTGCAAGGCGTAACCTTGGTTACTCAGGAGGTAGTGGCGCAGATTGAAAATCCTAATTTTCAGGGTTTTGAGCCATATTTAAGGACATTAACCCCTTGAGACCTTTCTTATGACCAACCTCCATCCCCTTCAGCCCCATCTCGAAACCCTAGTCCCTTGGAGAGAGTTTTGGAGCTTGAGATTGATTTTTGGTGCATTTTGATTTTGAAGGAAGGCCATTGTAGAAGTTGTGGTGAACTCAAGCATGTGGATCCAGATTTTGCATCCTTTTGTCCATCTTCTGAAAGTATCAAGTTCAAACCTTGATGAGTGCTTTGTTAAATCTGGCTAGTTTATGATTTTATGTCCTTTTTGTCCCATATTCTTGGTCTTTTTGGGTATTAACTACTCCAGACATTTTGACTAGCATTTCTAGATGTTTTGGAGTGTATTAAGTCATAAAAATGCATTCTTGGCCCCTTCCTTCCATCTATGCATGATATGTGGATCATGAGACTGAGTAAATGGTTAGGTTTTTGGATTTGAGCTCTGTTTCACCATGAAAAGGAATAAAGTTGGATACTTTATCATTTAGAAAGTTCATCAGGGCCAGATCTGAGTTTTGAGTGAAATGTCTTAATATATTAAGTGCTTAAAATGAGGATAGGCTAAAAGTGTTGTACGCGGGGCGTAATCTGGGCTACGCCCAATGTAGGACTATTTCCACCTGATTGTGGTTAAGGATCTACACCCTACGTAGAGACTTGGAGTACGCTATGTGTAAGTAAACAAAAGGTTGACTGCTGTCTTTTTGACCAGTTTGACTTTTATTCAATTGTGAGGGGTTGAGGACTTAGAGGGGCAAAATGGTCTTTTTCCTAAATGAGGATTAATCTTGGTATTTGGAATTATTGAGTTTTAATAGTTACCTTAATTGTTAATTAGGGCTATTTTTTGGATATTATTAGTAGGAGGAGTCTAGTACCAGCAGTTCGGTGCGAGGTTTATCAGTCTTTTGTGAGAGGTGAGTCTTCTTACTATATTGCCTATGTCATAGAATGTATGTATGCTCACCAGTTGGGTCTTACTTTATATTTTATGTTATGTGTTATCCGGAGTTGCTGATAACTCCCGGGCGTGATGTTAGCCCGTTGAGACCGCTGATAGTCTCCAGAGTTGCTGATAACCCACCGGGCGTGCTGTTAGCCCAATGAGACTGCTGATAGTCTCCAAGGATACTGATAACCCAATAGGTGTGTTGTTAACCTATTGGGATTGCTAATAATCCCCAAGGTTGATGATAACCCGCAACTATTTATTTTATGTTGTGATGTATGTGATATTCTAGGAAACTCATTAAGCTTCGTGCTTATAGTTTTTGATTAAATGTTTTTCAGGTACTTCAGATTATCACAGGAAGTTGAAAGATTGATTGTACACATTCTCCTGTAGTATAGTGTTTCTGCATATTTTGATACTATGATATTTTAGGATGACGGTATTTGATACTTATGTTTTCTTGATGTGGATTTTATGAACATTTCTTTATATAAATTAAAAATGAAAATTTTTGTTTGGAAAATGGGATGTTGCAATTTGGTATCAGAGCTCTGGTTTGAGGGATTTGGATGAATGCTCATGGGATTCCAGAATCAAACTAAGGATCTGGGAGTTTTCATAAAAATGATTCAACGGAAACAAAGAACTTCAAAGGTGAAGAACAGGGTGAAGCAATGTGTACAATCGGTCAGAGCTCGAGCGGTGATTTTCCAAAATATCTCTACTTGTTTTATATGTTGTGCCGAGTTTTTATATTATGAGCTGATAGAACTGCATACAAGATGATAGGCTAAGGATACCTTAGGAAGTATGTGGTAGGGTTTCCTGATTTGTGATACCTTTAGCCTAGGAGGTTGCTTTTTAGGGAATGAACATATCCTTGTGAATTGCTTTGTGTATGTTGCATAGTTGTACATAGTTAGGATTTTATAGCCTTAGAATGCCTGGTTTAGCCTTAATTTATGTTCTTTGTTTGGTTGTGGACTTCAAGAAGAATCATTTATTCGACTGTCTATCGGGTTATGAGTTATGTACAATTGGTGTACGCGAAGCAATTGGCAAGAGTACCAGAGATCCCTGCGAGGCAAAGTTGTGGTTGAGGGGTAGCCTAGGATGAGTGTATGGGTGCTTAATTGTGGTCCTGGGGAACCTATAGGTGTGTAGATACATCGGAGGGATAGCGTTCTTGTAACTTAGGGTCTTCGGAGGACAACCTTAGTCAAATACAGATAGGTGTGGAAGGTAGTATTGGGCCCGTACTAGTAAAAGCACAAGACCCGTACGCGGTTCAAGAAGAAATCTTGGGGCATTAAGGAACTTTCAGGATTGTGAGTAGTGTTTGCGTGTGCTTTAGCCTAATTTTGTTTGTTTTTTATGTATTTCAGTATGGCGAATACCCGAGGTTCAGGCTCCAGCAACCCGAAGAGGTCGGGTACCAGTGATGAGGATATCTGTAGGATCATTGTCGTTGAGGTGACCATGACAATTAGGGAGACTATTCCATAGATGTTTGGGTCTATCAAGACCACTATGATTGAGCTGTTTGGCGAGCACTATGCTTCCGTCACTGAGGTTGGTGCTGCCACAACCATTGTCGTTGTTGCTACTGTCAGACCGTATGGGGTGATTCTATGTTGTACCGGGAGTTCAACAACACGAAGCGTCCTAATTTTCATGAGGTCAAGGACCCGATTTATGCTATGATACAGGTATATAATATGGAGGGATACTTCTACCCTTGATCATGTCTGGAGAACTTGAAGGTTCATTTCGCACTAAACCTCCTTCGCCTGGGAACGAAGGATTGGTAAAAGTTCGTGACATCAGACTATTCACTCACAGATCGTTCCGCTGTGACTTTGGATCAGTTTAAAGATATTTTTAGTGATGAGTTTGTGCCTACGGTGCTGAGGGAATGATTGAACCAGGAGTTCCTGTCGCACAGACAAAAAACCGATATGGTGACTAAGATCACCAGGATGTTCCATGAGATGAGTCTTTTTTACCTTGAGCACGTGTCCTCTGAGAAGGCGCTTGTGAGCTGGCATTTGAGCATCCTGAAGAAGAATATTCGTGAGTTCATGGTGAACACATAATATTGGACATTGGCTGAGCCGCATAGAAATGCCAGGAGGAGGGAGATTGAGCTGGAGACCAAGGTGAGAGAGGTTGAGGTAGAGACACACAGGAAAGATAGGAAGCCAATACAGTCACAACCGGTGACTAAGCGATTCAAAACCATGGATACTAGTATTGGAGGTCAGAGGGGCCACACTTACAACAAGTGCAAAAAGGGTCATGATGGTCCCTATCGGTCAAGGATGACTTTCTATATGCATGGAAAGGAGGGGCACATCGTGAAGGATTGTCTGAAGGGATTTTAGATTTGCTTTAACTGCAACCAGACGAGCCACATGGAGGCTGGGTGTCTACAAATTGCATCGAGGATGGTTCAGGATCTTTCTAGGGGAAGGCAATGACCTCAAAGGCTCGTAGGAGAGCTTTCTAGCTGACAGTAGAGGAGGACAGGGTGGCTTCAGACGTCGTTGTTGGTATGTGTTTCTTTACATTTCTGTTAATTTATTTTATATATGCTGATGATTTTGCTCCTATTAGGTAATTTTGTTGTGAAATTTGTACCTACTTTAGTGTTGTTTGAATCGGGTGTGTGTCGGTCCTTTGTGTCATCTTCCTTCTGTCTCAGTTTTAGTATTCCACGTAAGGCCTTAGATTGACCATTGAGGTCTGTATAGAGGATGACCATGCAGTATTAGCTACTGATGTCTTCTAGGGTTTTGTATTGTAGATTTTTGGTGTTAGATATCCGATCGATCTTATTCCTATTGCGATGGTGGATGTTTGTGTTATCGTGGGTATAGATTAGTTGAGTTGGTTCAAGTATTTGATTGACTGTGAGTGACAGTTGGTGATGGTTCAAGACCCAAGTGGGGGAGTGCTTACCATCTACGGTGAGGTACTAGGGTTGACTCAATGTTCTGTTATGCCACCAAGATAATACACTTTCTGCGGCATGGGTGCATGGGTTATCTTGCATATGTGGTTGGTGCATGGGATAATGCGAAGAAATCGGTTTCGATCTCTAAGGTTCTAGTAGTGAGTGACTTCCTTGACTTTTTTTCCTAAGGATTTACCTGGTGTGCCTCCTGAGAGGCATATGGAGTTTCAAATTGACCTGATCCCTGGTGCGGCTCCAATTGCCAAGGAGTTGTCCTCTAAGCTTTAGGAGCTGTTAGGCAAGGGATTTATACAGCTGAGTAGCTCGCCGTGGGGAGCACCGATCCTTTTTGTCAATAAGGATGAAGGTTTACACTAGATGTGTATTGATTACCGAAAGTTAAACAAGCTGACAATGAAGAACCATTATCCGTTCCCGAGGATTAATGGTCTCTTTTATTAGCTACAGGGAGCATCTTGGTTTTACAAGATCTATTTGAGGTTTGGGTACCATCAGGTGAGGGTTCAGGAGGAGGATATATCGAAGACAGTCTTTTAGACTCTTTATGGACATTATGAGTTCACAGTGATGCCTTATGGGCTCACCAATGCACCAACACTATTCATGGACCTCATGAACCGGGTGTGTAGTCCTAAGTTGTACCGGTCAATGATTGTTTTCATATATGATATCTTGGTCTATTCTAAGACCATGGAGCAACATGAGGATCACCTTCGCGAGATTTTTGGAGTTCTGCGAGCAGAAAGGTTGTATGCTAAGTTCTACAAATGTGAGTTCTAGTTGTGCGATGTTCATTTTATGGGACAACTCGTCAACCAGGACGGTATCTTGGTTGACCCGGACAAGATTGATTCGGTTATGTGGTGGGAGGTTCCAAAGTCTCCCTCCGAGATTCAAAGTTTCCTTGGCTTGGCAGGTTACTACCAGAGGTTCATTTGAGACTTCTCCAGGATTGTAGTTCCTCTTACCAAGTTGATGAGGAAGGATCTTGTGTTTAGTTGGGGGCCTGAGCAGCATGCATCATTCGAGACTCTTCGCTTGAGGCTTTGTGAAGTGCCAATACTTACCCTTCCAGAGGGAGTTGAGGATTTTGTGGTTTATTGTGATACATTTATCATGGGTTTGGGTGCTGTTTTGATCTAGAGATGGCATGTGATTGCGTATGCTTCGAGTCAACTGAAGCCTCATGAAGCGAAGTATCCTCCTTATGATCTTGAGTTGGGGGCATTGGTCTTCACCCGCAAGATTTAGTGTCGTTATCTCTATGGGGTTTTGTGTACAATCTACACTGACCACAAGATTCTGCGATATCTGATGGATCAGCCTAACCCGAATATGAGACAAAGAAGGTGGCTTGATGTAGTGAAGGACTACGATTGTGAGATTTTGTACCACCCCGGTAAAGCCAACGTGGTGGCCGATGCTCTGAGCTGTAGGGCGGTTAATGATCCAATTTGCGAGGTATGTTTGAGGATGACAGTGGTGACTCCAATTTTAGAAATGATCACAGATGTGCAGTCTTAGGCCATCATGGAGGAGAATCCGAAGATCAAGAGGGTGGTTGGGTAGGTTTCACCTTTTGACATAGACAGTTGAGGATTGTTGACACTTAGTGGTGGAGTTTGGGTGCCTTACACTAGTGGAGCTCAACAGGTTTTAAAGGAGGAGGCCCATAAATTGAGATTTTCCATCCACTTAGGATTTACAAAGATATATATTGACCTGGTACATGGCTATTGGTGGCTATGCATGAAGAGAGATATAGCCTGGTTCGTTGAGCGGTGCTTGACCTACCAGAAGGTCAAGGCCGAACATCAGCGCCCACATAGCAAGTTGCAGCCTTTGGAGGTCCCATTGTGGAAATGGGATCAAATTACGATGGACTTTATTACATAACTACCTAGGATTGCCAAGGGTTTTGATGCCACCTGGGTGATAGTGGACCGTTTGATGAAGAGCGCTCACTTTCTGGATATATGTCAGAGCTCTTTCGCCGGGTAATTGGTCGAGGTTTATGTTTGGGAGGTGGTAGCTCGACATGGTGTACCTATTTGTATCGTGTCTGATCGGGATGTCTGTTTCACTTCCAGAATTTGGAAGAGGTTTCATGAGGAGTTGGGTACCCACTTGCACTTCAGTACCGCCTACCATACACAAACAGACGGGCAGAGCGACTGGACTATTCATACGCTTGAGGACATGTTGAGGTCCTGTATTATTTATTTTGGTGGGAGTTGGGACTCATACATCCCATTGGTTTAGTTCTCCTACAACAATATCCATCATGCCAATATTAATATACCTCCCTTTGAGCTTCTATATGGGAGGAAATCTAAGACCCCTATTTGTTGGGGAGAGGTCAGACATAGGGTCATGGGGAGCACTGAGATAGTGCTCAAGACAATTGAGCTTATACAACAGGCTAGGTATAGGTTACAGACTACTCAGAGCCGCCAGAAGAGTTATATGGACCGACGACATTCTAACTTAGAGTTTCATATTGGGGATATGGTACTCTTGAAGGTATCAAATTGGCAATGTGTTATCCGATTTAGGAAACAGGGCAAGCTGGGTCCCATGTTTATTGGTCCTTTCAGAGTAGTAGCCAGGGTAGGTAAAGTGGCCTACAAGTTGGAGTTGCCAGGGGAGCTTAGTCGGATTCATGACACCTTCCGTGTTTCTCAATTGAGGAAGTGTGTGGCCGACGATACAGTCATGGTTCTGTTGGAAGATATCCAGGTCGATGGTCGCTTAAATTACATGGAGCGGCCGGTTGCAATTTTGGACATGAAGTCGAAAGCTTTGTAGAACACGGCAGTGGGATTGGTCAAAGTTTACTGGCAACATCGGAAGGGCCCCGACTCGGGAGCCCAAGGCTGAGATGTGTGAGCATTACCTCGATCTATTCACAACTGAAGAGTTCGAGGACCAAGTCTGATTCAAGTAGGGGAGAATTGTAACACTGTTTCCTCAGGTATATTTCTTTAAGATTTTAAAGTTTATATTTTTTTAGAAATAAGAGTCTACAAAGGGCATAGATTGGGAATTATGCGGGGTGTAATTCATTAAACACATGTGGGGATTTTATTCCCTACGTAGGGCGTAACCTTGGTTACACAAGGCGTAGTGGCGTGTAGTGCAAACCCTAATTTTATGGGTTTTGATCCCTATTTAAGGACCTTAACCCATTGATACCTTTATTATGATCAGCCTCCATCCCCTTTAGCCCCCATCTCGTAACCCTAGTCCCTTGGAGAGAGTTTTGGAGCTTGAGCGTGATTTTTGGTGCATTTTGATTTTGAAGGAAGGCCATTGTAGAAGTTGTGGTGCACTCAAGCTTGTAGATCCATATTTTGCTTCGCTTTGTCCATCTTCAGAAGGTATCAAGTTCAAACCTTGATTAATGCTTTGTTAGATCTTGCTAGTTTATGAGTTTATGTCATTTTTGTCCCATATTTTAGTCTTCTTGGGTATTAACTACTCCAGACATTGTAAGGCATTTCTAGATGTTTTGGAGTGTATTAAGTCATAAAAATGCAATCTTGGCCCCTTCCTTCCATCCATGCATGAGATGTGGATCATGAGAATGAGTAAATGGTTTGGGTTTTGGAATTGAGGTCTCTTTAGCCATGCAAAGGAATAAAGTTGGAGACTTTATGATTTAGAATGTTCATTAGGATCAGATCTAAGCTTTGAGTGAAAGGTCTTAATGTATTAAGTTCTTAAAATGAGGATTGGCCAAAAGTGTTGTACCCGGGGCGTAATCTGGGCTACACCCAACATAGCCTGATTTCCACCCGATACTGGTTAACGCTCTACGCCATGCGTAAGTCAATAGAAGGTTGACTATTGACTTTTTGACAAGTTTGAGTTTTGGTCAATTGTCAGGGGTTGAGGACTTGGAGGGGCAAAATGATCCTTTGCCCAAATGAGGATTAGTCTTGGTATTTAGACTTGTTGAGTTGGAATAACTACCTTAATATTTAATTAGGGATTTTTTGGATATGATTAGTAGGAGGAGTCTAGTATCAGAATTTTGGGTGTGAGTTTTATCAGTCTTCTATGAGAGGTGAGTCTTCTCACTATATTGCCTATGTCATAGTACGTATGCTTGTTGACCAGCTGGGTCCTACTTGATATTTTCTATTATATGTTATCCGAAGTTGCTGATAATTACTAGGTGTGATGTTAGCCCACTAAGACTGCTGATAGTCTCAATGGTTGTTGATAACCCACCGGGCATGTTGTTAGCCCACTGAGATTGCTAATAGTCTCCAAGGTTGTTGATAACCCACCAGGCATGATGTTAGCCTATTGGGATTGCTAATAATCCCCAGGGTTGCTGATAACCCATAGTTGTTTATTTTATGATGTGTTGTATGTGATATTTTGAGGAACTCACTAAGCTTCGTGCTTATAGTTGTTGATTAAATGTTTTTCAGGTGCTCTAGATGATCGCGGGAAGGCGAAGGATTGATTGTACACATTCGCCTGCAGTTTTGTGTTTCCGCACATTTTGATATTCTGATATATTGGGATGACTATATTTGATACTTATGTTTTCTTGATGTGAGTTTCATATACATTGTTTTACCTAAATTAAAAATGAAAAATGTGGTTTGAAAAGTAGGATGTTATACACTAGTTTTAACAATGGATTGTTAAACTTGAATAATAGCTATTAACAAACACAAATTGTTTGCATTAGTGGTAGAAATCATTTTTGACTTGAGAAATGTGGAGTCTCTTATTGATGAGCTTTTATTGATGGTTTCTGGCAAATCCATCAAATACCAAGATGCTATGTAAGATCTCGAATCTGATAAATAACTTAGAGTCATGAACATGAGATGTAATCCATGTATGACAATCAAGTATGGTCTTAATTAACCTTCCTCCCCACATCTAGGCTAGAAGGACTAAATGATTCTTCTAGAAAGAATATATTACATGTATAACTATACACATTTAAAGCAAGACTTGTTAAAAGGGATTTTCTCATACTCATGAAATTGACTATGATCAAACCTTTTTCACAAGTAGCTATGAATAGATAAACAAGGATATTATTTACTATAAATTCATATTTTTAATATGAGATATAGCAAATAGAATTCAAAAAAGTCAATTTTCCTTAATAGACATCTACTAGAAGATATCTATATCTATTAGCATGGAGGTTTTCTTAATCCATGTTATCCTAGCAAAATGTGTAAAGCTTGAGATCCACTTGTGGATATAAAGCAAACATCTCAAGGTTGCGATCATAATTTCAATATATAAAATCACAAGGTATGTTTTTATATCAAAACAAACAGAACATGTGTGTTTACTAAGAACTAATGGGAACATACTAACATTCCTAATCTTGTATGAATGAGACATAGTTAATCAAGAGAAATTACATTCTGACCATGCCAGGCCTTTTCACATTGACTCAGAATGTGTTTCTAAAATAAAAGACTTAGGAAAGACATGATACGTTATTGGAATGTAAAATATATAGAGATAGATAAAATGAATATTAAAAGTTTTATATCTTTATGCATATATTGACAATATCTTGAAAAGGATCAAGATAAAAGATTCCTTTGGAGAAATCTTGGCATGGTCACATGGCACTAAGTTTGAGCCAGCCTCAAAAGGACCTAGATCATAGGCTTGAACTAGTCAAAATGATTTATATTCGATTTTATTGGCAAATTAATCCATCATTTGTGCCTTATTATGCATAAGGCCTGGTATGTGATAATGTTGTGAGCATATCATAAGATACAATTTGATACATGGTTAAGTCACCAGATGACTATATGAACATTCTAAGAGTACTTTGGAAGAACTAAAAGGATGTATATGAGATAATTAGTTTACAATAAAATCTTCATGTAAAGAGCTACATAAGAATCTGATTTCTAAACAAATATAGATAATTATGAATTAGAATTGGATTATGACTTCATTGTGGGATGAAGAGTAATTTCAGTTGGAGAGAGATCCAAGCAAAACAAAATGACACAATCTACTACACAATAATAATACACTACTTTAGAAGTTGAGATCAAATATGATTGGATGAAAGAGATTATTGAAAAACTATGTTGATTTCTTCCATTCAAGGATCACATATAAATATTTATTCTTTTGAGAGTATACTTAATCAAGCTAAGAGACTCTATGTCATGAAAGAGCACCAATCATATACTCCAAGATATCTAACTAGACGTAGAGTAAAGTCAAATATGGAGATGATAGTATTCGTAGAATTCACACAAATTAAGTTTAGTCAAACCTAGTAATATACCCCTTGTTCTAAGCTAAGTATGAATGTTCACACTTCAGCTATAAGACTTTATTATTCTAGAAATGGGATTTCGATTTCGATTTAGTATTTGGATATTTGAACATCGTGATAACAACTATTATATATAAATTTTTGATATACTAGGATATGATCATAATATCAATACTCGTTGTGTTCAATATTAACATGTTTAATCCATGAATAATCTTATTATTCTAAAATTTCATAGTTGGTTGTAATTGTGGGAGAAATTATGAAGTAAGACTAATATGCATTGGAGTGGTTGACTTTCACCAGATGAAAGTAGACAAGTGGTATAACCAAGTTTCATAGGTACTTGTCAGAGAACTACTATTGAACTGACCCACATTTAGAACATCTCATGTATTGCTATCATGAATGATACTTTATTGAAAGGTACTATCTTTGTATCCTTAACACCTAAGATACATAGTGAGAATTAAGTGTAAGGAGTACTGTGCTTTGATATGGTCAAATGTTGGTCCTTAACTGGGCAATTATAAAAGCCATTTTCAGGTATGGTGTTAGCTATACAAGAGGATTATGTAGTGAATATGGGATTTGTTCCTCTTATGTATTGAGAATTAGACATCAAAGGCGCCTTACCAAAAGTTGAAAACCATATGAGATTGATTGTGATCCGTATATCATATTCAAAATGATGTATATGGCAAAAGAGATAACTGATAAACTTACCTTATATACCAATTGTAGCTTTAAGATTTTTGGGAATTGTGTGTTGATAGAATGGTACAAAACTTGTATGTTGTTAGGGGCAGTGAAATGTTGCTAGACGTTCACCACTGTCTATATAAGTCTAATATGAGTCTTGCGCAAGTGGGAGATTGAAAGATCTAGTATGCTCAAAAATCATATTAAAGTGATATTACTAACTAACATATGATACTAATGGGTCACACTAACAACAACTTGATATAATTGACTATTTATTAAAAATTGGTTTTAATGAATATTTAATAATCTCTTATAATTAATTGGAAATTATTTATTTCATGGAAATAATATTTTTCATTAGCAATTAACATAATATATCATATGGTATGATATATTAAGTCATATACATTATTTTTGACTAGAAAGATTTTTTTGTCTTTTAGATAAAAGTTAAAGTTAATATATTATAAAGAGTTATAAGAATTTTATAAACTTCTCTTATCTTTTTATACAAAAAAGATGACCTAGTGTCTAGGAAACAAGACGTGGTCTTTTGCATATAATAAGGAAAAGTAATCATGGCTTAGGAGGCATCGGAGACATGTAGGCCTTAGGGTATGGAGTTGTAACATCCCAATGATAAGATACTTCTAATTTTGACCTTAAGTATGAAGATTATTTGCATTTTAGCCCTTATGCATGGAAAAGGTTGCAAAATGGCCCATAGTGACATTTTTGTAAAAAGTGAGCAAAAGGCACTTACGTTGGGCGTACAAGCTTCGTATGCTGGTCGTAAGTCCTGTTATACATTGATTCATGATATGCTGAGTATGGGATATATCCATAGGATTTTATGATAGTTGCTGATATGCGTAGACCGGTAGATTTGTAGGACTACCTATGATTTTTGTCTGCATGATTATTTGTCTGTTGATTTTTTTTGTTATCTGTTATATGTCGACATATTGTGTTGGGTTGAGACTTCAATACTTTGTGCATGAGTCAACAGAATGGGGGTATTCCAGCCTAATGGTTGAGTGGAGCCGAGGGTATTCCAGCCCAATTACTGAGTGTACCTGCTGTATATTGGAATTCTAGTCTGATGAGTGAGTGAACCTGTTGTATATTGACATTCTAGTCCGATGACTAATTGAGACAGGGGTAATCCAGACCAATGGCTGTGGACCTGGGGGTATTCTAGTCCGATGATTTATTGGACACAACATGCTTGTTTGTATATGATATGTGCTTTGAATGGTGGTACTTTTGGGGAAACTCACTAAGCGTTGGCTTATAGTTTTTGGTTATGGTTTCAGGTACTTCCGAGGATCATGGGAAGGCGAAGGCCTGACTGTACACATCCTGGTTTTATGTTATTGATCTTGGGAGACTCTGTTTTGAACAATGTTTTGAAAAAAATGGTTTTGTAAACACATTTATTAGTAAATGGGTTGATTTAAGAAGTTAAAATTGGTTGTGATTTTTGAGACGTTACAAGTCGGTATCAGAGCCTTGGTTTGAGCGAATTGGAGGAACATCCATGTGAATCCAGTCTCAAACTAAGGAACTGCAAGGATTCTAAAAATGATTTTCAAAATTGTTTTCAAAAATAATCAAGAAAGGATGTGTTGTGTACAATCAGTCGAAGCCAGTAAGTAGACCCCAAATTTTACATAACTAAGATTTTGTTGCCTAAGAATGTTTGATTTAGCCTTATTTCATGTTCCTTTTTTGGTTGTGGGCTTAGGGTATAATCAAGTATTCGACTGTCTATAGGATCCAGCGTTATGTATGATTGTTATACACGAGTGCTGCAGGGTTGGTGGAAGTTTCATGGATGAGTTATGTGGAGTCAGCCGACCCGTTGAGGGATGTCTAGCCTTTCTCTAGGAAGTGAGAATAGGGTGTATGCTTATTCTAGTAAGTGTTGCTAGGGTTGTTGTGATGATCTTCTGAGATAAATACGCGTAGGTGCGGATGATAGTATGGGCACATACTACTGGAAGCACATGACCCATACGCATAAAAGGGAAGTCACAACCCCTAGGGTTTTATTGGGGAATGGTTGTCATGGTAATATATGTGTTTTATATGATATCTCCTTGGTTTATTTTTAGTATGGTGGTTAGTAGGCGATTCGAGTCAGGATCCGGACCAGGAGCCGAAGCAGGTGGCCAGGATGGGCCAGGATTGATTGAGGACCGGGTGAGGGTGATAATTCATAAGGAGGTTGTTTATGTTGTTTGAGGGTAGATACCAGAGTTTTTTTGGGTCTATCAAGACCGCTATGATAGATTTCTTTGATGACCGATACGCTGCGCTTTCTGAGGCTGATGTTGCTGCAGCCACCGCAGCCGTCACTACGACAATGATTGGCGCTGGGAGAGACTTCCAGTACCGGGACTTCGACAATATGAAGCCCTCGGTGTTTTATGGGATGCAGGATCCAATCATCGACATGAGGTGGCTCTCAGATGTTGAGGGATGTTTCTTTACTTGCCCCTGCCCAGCTGACCAGAAGGTCAAGTGCGCTCTGAACCTTCTTCGGTCTGGAGCGAATGATTGGTGGAGGTTGGTTAATTGTTCGTACACCCCAGAGTAGTGAGTTGCAGTATCATGGGAGCAGTTCGCTGAGATGTTCCGCTCGAGATATGTTCCATTGGTAGAGCGGGAGAGGATGTCCTAGGAGTATTTAGATTTGAGACAAGGGACCGAGTCGATGACAGAGATCACCAAGATGTTTACACAGAGAGCTATGTTTTTCTCTAAGTTTGCTGCTTCTGAGCAAGCTCAGATGACCCGATACTTGAGCATGCTCAAGACGGACATCTATCAGTTTGTGTCTCCGTAGCGGTATTGTTCACTGGTGGATTTGTAGGAGGCCGCTAGGCCGCGGGACATCGAGATGGAGCTCCAGACGAGGGAGCAGAGGCGGGCCCCAACACAGTCACAACCTTCAGAGAAGTGGTGTAAGGTCGTTGATGTTATTTCTTGGAGTCATAGGGGCCGCACTTGTGGGAAGTATGACAAGGTTCATGATGGTGCTTGCCGATCTTCTTTTGGATGACATAAATTTGGCAGGTAGGGCCACATTACGAGGGACTGCCGTCAGCAGGCTTCAGTACCTAACACCAGGATTTGCTATCATTGCGACCAGGTTGGCCATGTGAAGGCTAACTGTCCCTTGCTTGCTGCTAGACTGGTGCAGGCTCCAACGCCGGCTACTATGAGTATCACTGATGGGAGCTAGGGCAGGGCGGAGCCCCCAAGGGCTCGAGGTCCTGCTTTTCAGCTCACAACGAAGGAGGCGAGGATGGCACCTGACGTCGTGAAGGGTATATTTCTATTTATTGTTATGTCGATTATTTTAAGGTATGCTTATGTTTACGGTTCTATTAGGTACCTTCCTAGTGAACTCTTTTCCTGATCTTGTGCTTTTTGACTCAGGTGCGAGTCGGTCTTTTGTATCCCAGACGTTCAGTAGGGAGTTCGATATGCCTATTGGGGAGTTAGAATGTCCGTTGCGGGTTTCCATCGCTAACGAACACGGGGTTTCTGCATCTAGAGTGTATCAGGTTTGTGTATTGGAGATCTTCGGGGTGCCTTATCTGATAGATTTGATCCCTATCCCCATAGGGATGTATGCGTGATAGTGGGTATGGATTAGATGAGCAGGTTTGGTGCTATGATAGGGTACTAGGGTTGGTTCATGGTTTTGTTCGGCAGCTAGGCTTGGCAGTATATTCAACATGGGAGTGCATGTTATATTGCTTATGTGATTGATACTCGGGTAGAGGAGTAGGTCTCGGTTTCAGATGTGCCAGTTGTTAGGGAGTTTGCCGATGTATTTCTGTAAGAGTTACCTGGTGTGCCTCCCAAGAGTCAGGTCAAGTTCAGGATTGATCTAGTGCCAGATGCGGCTCCGATTGCCAAGGCCCTATACCGCTTGGTACCGCCCGATATGCAGGAGCTGTCCTCTTAGCTTCAAGAGTTGTTAGGGAAGCAGTTCATCAGACCGAGCAGTTCGCCGTGGGGAGTGCCGATACTGTTTGTCAAGAAGAAGTATGGTTGACACCGGATGTGCATTGATTACCGAGAGTTGAACAAGCTAACGGTGAAGAACCGTTATCCCTTTCCATGGATTGATGACCTCTTTGATCAGTTGTAGGGTGCAACTTGGTTCTCCAAGATCGATCTGAGGTGTAGATATCATCAGGTGAGAGTGAGAGAGGAGGACGTGGAGAAGACCGCATTCCAGACTTGTTATGGGCATTATGAGTTCGTGATGATGTCATTTATGCTAACCAATGCTTCTGTAGTGTTTATGGATTTGATGAATCGAGTGTGCAGGTCGATGCTCGACCGATCTGTTATTGTGTTCATTGATGATATCTTGGTGTATTCCAAGACTAGAGAGTAGCACAAGGAGCACCTTCGATAGCTTTTGGGAGTATTGAGGCAGAAACGGCTGTATGCCAAGTTCTCGAAGTATGAGTTTTGGTTACGAGAGGTCCAGTTCCTAGGACATCTCGTTAACCAAGACAGGATTTTGGTCGATCCGACCAAGATCAAATTCGTGATGCAGTGGGAGGTTCCAAAATTTCTCTCAGAGATCAGGAGTTTCTTGGGTTTGGCAGGATACTGTCGAAGATTTATTCAGGACTCCTCCAAGACCGCAGTACCCCTCACTCGTCTGACGGGCAAGGGAGTGGATTTATGATGGGGCCCTGAGCAACAGATTTCTTTTGAGACACTACGACAGAGGTTATGTGAGGCCCCAGTGTTGACCCTTCCAGAGGGTGTCAAGGATTTCGTGGTGTTCTGTGATGCATCCATCACTAGTTTGGGGGCGACCCTTATGCAGAGGGGACGAGTGATTGCTTATGCTTCTCGGCAGTTGAAGCCGCGTGAGGCGCGATATCCTACTCATGACTTGGAGTTGGGGGTAGTGGTGTTTTCCCTCAATATTTGGAGACATTATCTTTATGGGGTCTGATGTAATGTTTACACAGATGACAAGAGTTTACGATATCTTATGGACCAGCCGAACCTGAAAATGAGGCAGCGCAGGTGGCTGGACAAGTTCAAGGACTGCGAATTCCTTTATGATCTGGGTAAAGCAAATGTGGTAGTGGATGCCTTGAGCTGCAAGTCGGCTGGATCTTAAGTTGGAGAGATATATATGAGGATATTCGTTGATTCTCCACTTTTGGGATTGATCAGAGAGGCTCAGGCAGAGGGAGTTAGGAATGATAACTGGAAACATGAAAGGATCAGGGGCGAGATCGACAGGTTTGTCACCGATTGTCGGGGGTTGTCGACCCGATGTGGTCGGGTTTAGGTTCCAGTTTCTGGTGGGATCAGGCAGATACTCATAAGTCTCGTTTTTTATACACTCGGGAGCCACCAAGATGTATTGGGATTTGAGATTGAGTTACTGGTGGCCATGTATAAAGAGGGAGATAGCTTGGTACACTGGGAGGTGCTTGAACTGTACGATTGTCAAGGCTGAGCATCAGAGGCCGTGTTGCAAGCTGCAGCCTTTAGAGGTTCCCATGTGGAAGTGGGAACAGACCACCATGGATTTTATCACTAAGTTGCTGAAGACTGCCAAGGGTTTTTGATGCTATATGGGTCATCGTGGATCGATTGACCAAGTGTGCCTAGTTTTTGGCCATCCGGTAGAGATCTTCGGCCGAAATGTTTGCCGATGTGTATGTCCGGGAGATTGTTGCTCGTCATGGGGTTTCGGTCTCCATTGTTTCAGACTAATATGTTCGGTTCACTTCCCTATTTTGGAAGAAGTTCCACGAGGAACTGGGCACGAGGCTAAATTTCAGCACTGCTTATCATCCGCAGTCCGACGGTCAGAGTGAGCGGACCATCTAGACGCTTGAGGATATGTCGCAGGCTTGTGTCATAGATTTTGGTGGGAGTCGGGATTCCTACCTACCTCTTGTAGAGTTTTCTTACAACAACAACTATCACTACAACATTGGTGTCCCACCTTTTGAGCTCTTGTATGGTCGAAGATGTCGTACCCCAGTATGTTGGGGAGAGGTTGGTTACAGGTTCACGGGAAGGACCGACGTAATCCTTCAGACCACTGAGCTTATTCAACAGATGAGGTAGAGGTTGCACACAACTCATAGTCGGCAGAAGAGTTATGCTGACCGACGTCGAATCGAGTTGGAATTTCAAGTCGGCAATATGCTATTACTGAAGTTCTCACCCTAGATGGGTGTGATACACTTCAGGAAGAGGGAGAAATTGGGTCCCCGGTATATTGGACCATTCCGGGTGATCGCCAGAGTAGGCAGGGTTGCCTACCGGTTGGATTTGCCGAGTGAGGTCAGTCGGATCCACAACAGTTTCTGATGCGTTTTGAGCATTCCAACACTCCTAAGGTGTACATGCAACCCTAAATACCTTGGATCTATGTTTTTTTATTATACACGGAAACTTTCATTTTCCAAGGTATTACCCTAACTAGCATACAAAACTTTGATACTTGGGTAATAAAACAAGTTAGATAACATGCCTTTTGTTGTAGCTTGCTATCCTTGATGTATTTGGCCTTTAAGAACTTAGCACCAATAGTGTGAATGCCTAAAATGGAATCACAACACACCTAGGACAAAGGATAACTTGTGAGAGAATGGCTTGCTCTAGAAATCGGCTCTATGACTCTTCTAAAGATCACTGGTGTCTCTAGCACTAATTTCACCAACCAAGGGGTTTCTTATATATTGTGACACAACTAGGGTTACACCATGCAAACCCTAATGTGCATGACTTTCCAAATTCCTTAGGCTCTTTGGGTTTTAACCTCCATGGAGTATCCATTGGTCACCACATGGGTTTAGCCCAACATAAAGAACTATGGATCATAAGCCCACTTTATAAGAATGAATGATTTACACAATCAATCCCCATATATTTAATTAGTCTCTTTTGATCACTAAATTAATTCCAAATTAATTCTTGATCAATACTAATTAAATAATATCATTTCATATTAATATATTAGAACTTATAATATATTAATAAATCATAAATAACCTCTTCACAAAAGTCCATCCTATCAAATTATCCTGATGATATGCAACCCAAATTGACCATGCTACTCTCCGGTCAAGTACATACCAGTTATAGCTATGGACTTAGACACTAATCCAACAGTCTCTCACTTGGATAAGTCTAATAACTATTATTGCAAGTACGACTCCACAACCTGACTAGCAATCGTCGCTTTTAAAACCCGCTGTCGAACTCTGATCTAGTCAATGACGCGCCCATTAGATAAGGAATAATATATTCCTCCATTCTACAAGATATCATATGGAATGATACATGGATTATAATCATTCTCTCTGTCCATCTGTTGTTTCCCGATTTCCAATTTACGACGACCGACTTATTAAACAAATCAAATCAGTCCAGGCTCGGTCGAGCGCTTAGGGGTGTCATCACTAAATCATCGAGGGGCCCACATATATCGCTTTTATCCCTCCAAGGGTAAAAGGAATGGATAAACTTCGACTCATATGCTTGCTCTATCTACTCATCAAATCACACACTATGATATGTTTTATAACACCGAGTTACCGGTGCGTTTACATATCATCAATGTGCAACCGACTTGTAAACTGCAACTCATACCTCTCCGTTTGAAGAATATAAGATATTATCGTCTCATGATCACTCGTGATAAAATCCATGAAGTGATTCAAATGAGCGTGGGTTGAATCCAATACTCGAATTTTATTCCAGGAGTACTCATGAACACTACAACCACCTTGTCCTAGAAAAACTACAGACCCATTCATGACAGTCTTGCCTCAATACCTACTTCCAAAGTAAGATCGACTATGGATGGTTTGAATAACCTAGTTCTTCGGGAAGTCAAAACATGCAAAGTGAAACACAATAATAATACTAATCCTATATGGCCCAAAAACTTTTGAGTCATATTTATTACTTATTATCTATTGTATAATGTTTCGAATAGTCAACTTAACACTTGAATTAAAACAATAGTTATGTCATGCTCCTAGCATGCACACCATGTTTGTCTAAACAATAGTTATGCCATGCTCCAAGCATGCACACTATGTTTGTCTATGGTCTTTACTTTGTGAAATAGATCAATTGAACACAGCTTCAACGAAACTCATTTCACATTTCCAAATCTTTATCACGAGTGTAAGAATTCTAAATTCTTGTCACTGCCAAAATGTGATAGATTCTAAACTATCATCCAGTGATTCCTTTATAATGTCTAGGTACCAAAAGTCACAGAGAGTTGACCAACGATATTAGAAAGTATTCCTTTGGAGATTGTTTCAAGAAAATTCCATGGAAGCGAAGTCTCAAATTCAAAGTACATTCCTTTGAACATCCTTCTTGTATTAAGTTTTCTAATCTTTCACAGATTTAAAGAATAACATCCACTTATGGAAACATTTCCATATTCCCATTTTGACTATCACTTCTGAACAAGAGTTACCTCTTCTCAGAGTATGTCTATATGGTCCTTTCCAAAATTTTAAAATATACTTCCATCTGTCCATGAGCAACCAATCTTTGGTAAACCTCAGATTTTCCTTGACAATTGCTTAACCATTTTAGTCATATCCAGTTCTAGACCTTTTTCCCTCTTAATGCCCTAGGCATTTGGAAAATTTAGAACGGATGAATATTACAACACATATAATCGATCCTATATATGAAGCATATGGGACACGATTCATGATGTCTCACAGAAAAACATGATACTGGATCAGTCTTGTGTTATAATATTTCTATTTCTATTTGCCATGTTCTCATAATTCGAAATATGAAAAGGAATGCCGTAATCATAGTCGAATTTTGAGAATGCAATTAACATTTCCATATATAGAATTTCCTTATGTTGAACCATTCCAACATAACATTCATATATATACTTGACTAAATTTGATTAAAATCTCAATCTAAGCTTTTAGAATTGAAATGAAGTATGAATTCATCTCCCTTAATTATAGCAAAACAACTTTTCAAACCCTACAACTTGCGAATTGAAACTTTTGTTTTCTATAATTAACATTGCTAACTTGCAACATTCATCATAATTGATTATGCTCCCACTAGCATAATAATCATTACTTTTACTAGCATAACATTTATGCTCCCACTAGCATTGACATGTACCCAGAAATCAGCTGGACTTCTAGAAATCAATACTTATTGACTTTCATTACCAAAGTTCAGATTTCTGATACGAGATGCTTTGATAAGACTTTATCTAGGCTTCTTAAACTCATACACCTTTCCTTAGACAGTTCACATGTGTGTCTAAACAATTTAAGAACTTACAACAATAAGTCTCAAATCTTTAGACTTTTTTCCATTCCTCACAATTCGAATTATGAAAAGGTATGCCGTAATCATAATCAAATTTGAGAATGCAAATATCATAATTGTTATCTTCTTAAAAATCTATTTAGTGAAAGCGTTTCCTCACCATCATTTTCATGAGTCGGAGAGAAACCTTATGACACTTAGATTTTATGGTGTATGTGTTCCTATCCATGTGAATTTGTCAAACCATAATCAAAAGACAAGGTTAATGACAAATCCAAACTCATATGGATTGGACTTGTTCAATCTTAATTTCTTGCCACTTGGCAGCACAAGGGCCTACCATTGCTTCCAAGTTGTTATGCAAACAACTGAGAACTCATAGAACTCACATGTATAGTCAACTTTACTGGAATGGGCACAGAAACAAGAATATGTCAACACAATAGGTTACAAACCTCAAGTCGTGTGCCAGTGATAAACAATAGGTTTTATTCTTCACTTAACTCACATATACATGTGAACAAATAATTAGTCTTAATTTCCCAAAGATGAAGGTTCTCATTCATCACACAATACAAGTTGCATGATTCCAAGTTTCTATCCAACTGAAACTTGGGTAATGAGAATCTTTCCTTATTTGGTAAATTCTCGACACTACCACAAACGAAAGAATCAAATCCATTTTCCTAATATTTCTATCAATAGAATCATATAAGCAACAATTTTCACAACTGCCATTGTAAGGAAATTTTAAAAATAAGATAAATTTCAAAATTTTCTTTATTTATTAAAATTGCGGAAAACTTATCCTTACAATGCAAATACAAGTGAAAATATGTTTTTATCTATTCCTAAGCAATCTATCATAACTCTTAAGCAGCAACTCACGAATCTGATCATCGAACCATGCGATCGAAATCCATCTCTTCGCGATCAGACTCAACATACTCTTCCTTTAAGCTTCCTTTCATTTCTTCGATTCTTTAGAACATCAAAATGTAATTACATTACATCATGTATTAAGAATCTCCAAATAGGAACTTAATAGAGTTAGATAGTGGACTTACCTGAAGCAGAGTCAGACACTCTGACTTTACCATCCGTGTGGTCCTTCAGGTAGATACGGCAGCTTCGCAACCAATGCCCCTTCTCTTGGCAATAGAAACATATAGACTCTTTGGAATTGTACACGGGACTATCTCAGACTTAGCCTTTCTCTTTACCATTTGGTCAATCGGGTTGACTATGGCCGATCCCTTTCCATTGGAAAGAGAAAGCTTTTCTGGACTTTCAATGTTACCATTTTCAATGTCCATGGAAGTTTGGGGAGTAGATCTTCCAGTCAAATTTGATGTACCAGTGCGCCAAATCATTGCTGATTCAGCAACAACAAGCAAATAGGTAAGATCGATAAGGGTAATGTCGTGGTCTGTCACATAGTAGTCCTTAAAGAACCCACTATATGACTTAGGAAGTGATTGAAGAACCCAGTCAACAACCAGCTTCCTTGAGACTTCGACACCCAACTCTCCTAGCTTGTCAATATGTGACTTCATCTCCAAGACGTGAGCACATACAAACTTTCCTTCCAGCCAATAGGGCTTTGAGTGACCAAGACCTTGTAGGTTAGGGAAAATTATTGGAGGAGGTGTAGGAAATGAAGTTCCACTATAGCACGAAGAAGGGATTAATCTTTCACCTTGATCGCTTTGTGGAAAATCATCTTTATAAAGAAAGTTTATTCAAAAGATTCGGGAAGACCATTGTTGTCTGAACTTAGACATTTATAAGGGAGAAATTCAAGTTTAGTTGATTTTAGTCCTTAATATAACACCCAAATGAAATATTAAGGCTAGGACCCAACACAATATTTTACAATTTGGAAGAGGGATGCTGTAATCCTATTGCAAAATATTTGAAGGTAGGTAAATAACGATTTACCAATTTCCACCACGAAAAACGAAAAAAAAAATTTAGGTTTTAAGTGGACTGAAACTCCTAGATCCTTTGAGATTCATTGAACAATTCAATGGCATGTTTAAATCTCGATTGTGCCCTTCAAGTTTGTGACTGGGATGCCGAGGATCACAAACAAGGTGTGAATAACCATGCAAATTAGCTTGGTACACCCAATGTTACAACCACCTAATCAATGTGCCGGTTAACCACACACGCTCCATTGATCTATGGTTAACATCAAGCTACCCTTTGACACGCACTGTCAGCCCCAGATTAGTGTGCCGGTTAACCACACGCGCTCCACTAACGACTTAACAAGGTGCAAAGTGCAATTTCATGGGTTAGCACCAAATTCACATTTTCCTAAGTAACTAAGATTGGGAATTTATAAGTGCTTAGTTACTAAGTAATTCATTATACTTTTAATGAGAATTTAAATGTCCTCTCAAACCCGTTCGGCTAACGACCCTCCACCAGTCAAGGAAGCGGTGGGTGAGAGTGGACACCCATTAAACTTCCATTTTATAGGCAGTAACCTTATACCCCCTTATAGACCGGCTTCGTGAATGAGGCCTACTAACGGTAAGACTGACTTTACTCTTATACATATATATATAAATATTAAACCTATAATATTATAATAGGATAAGGGTTGAATTTTAAACTTTTAAAACTCTAGGGTTTGGAACTAAAGTATTCAAAAAGTAAAACTTTACAAATTCCAAAACATGAGGGAAAGTTTTGAATTATTCAAAAACTTTTGGAATCCATAACATATGAGTTTAATATATACTTTAATGAAAAGACTCTTGAAAATCCATAACTTGAGGACAAGTTATGGAGTTCATAAAAAGATTTATGGAAAAAGACTCTTTAAGACCATAACCTATGAGTTTAATGAGCTCTTTAAAAGAAAACTTTTCACATTCCATAACTTGCGGACAAGTTATGGTGTACAATAAAGGCCATAAAGATCATCAAATAAACTAACAAGCATGTCAAATAATGTCTATGATCTAGATTAAACTCATATGAACAAGATAATTCATATCAAACAAATTTAATGTAATTAGCATAATCATATAAACTGATACAAAACATGAAACTTTGACAATTATCTTATAAATTGGATAAGCATAATCATTACCACATCAAAAATAGGTTTATAAGTTCAAAAATAGCTTAGGGTAATGATCCTAGTCCTATTCTAGCCAAAAACATCGAAAATATGCATTCTGGAGCACCAACTCGTCGAGTGCAAGAACAAACTCGGCGAGTTGGTCAAAATTGTGTTGGGACTCGGTGAGTCCCCCAGTGGACTCGGCAAGTCGACTGTCCAGAACAACAGAAAATCGATTTTTCAAGCTTAAACAACAAGTAGCATCAAGTATAATTGAAAACAACCCTAGGCTCTGATACCACTGATGAGTTTTGAGCATTCTAACACTCCTAAGGTGTACATGCAACCCTAAATACCTTGGATCTATGTTTTCTGTATTATACATGCAAACTTTCATTTTCCAAGGTATTACCATAACTAGCATACAAAACTTTGATACTTGGGTAATAAAACAAGTTAGATAACATACCTTTTGTTGTAGCTTGCTATCGTTGATGTATTTGGCCTTTAAGAACTTAGCACCAATAGTGTGAATGCCTAAAATGGAATCACAACACACCTAGGACAAAGGATAACTTGAGAGAGAATGGCTTGCTCTAGAAATCGGCTCTATGACTCTTCTACAGATCACTAGTGTCTCTAGCACCAATTTCACCAACCAAGGGGTTTCTTATATAGTGTGGCACAACTAGGGTTACACCATGCAAACCCTAATGTGCATGACTTTCCACATTCCTTAGGCTCCATGGGTTTTAACCTCCATGGAGTATCCATGGGTCACCACATGGGTTTAGCCCAACATAAAGAACTATGGATCATAAGCCAACTTTATAAGAATGAATGATTTACACAATCAATCCCCATATATTTAATTAGTCTCTTTTGATCACTAAATTAATTCCAAATTAACTATTGATCAATACTAATTAAATAATATGATTTAATATTAATATATTAGAACTTATAATATATTAATAAATCATAAATAACCTCTTCTCAAAAGTCCATCCTATCAAATTGTCCTGATGATATGCAACCCAAATGGACCATGCTACTCTCGGGTCAAGTACATACCAATTATAGTTATGGACTTAGACACTAATCCAACCGTTTCCATGTCTCTCAGTTGCGGAAGTGTGTGTTGGACAGTGAGACAGTGGTCCATTTGGATGATATTCAGGTCGATGAGCACCTGAATTATATTGAGAGGCCAGTGGCTATATTTGAGAGAAAGATGAAGGTCTTGCGCAACAAGGATATACCTTTGGTAAAGGTTCAGTGGCAACATCGGAGAGGCTCCGAGTGGACCTGGGAGCTGGAGGTGGATATGCAGGAGTATTATCCTAAGTTGTTCGAGACGGTCGACTTCGAGGATAAAGTCTAGTTCAAGTGGGGGAGAATTGTAACATCTCAATGATGAGGTACATCAAATTTTGAACTTAAGTATGAGGATTATTTGCATCTTAACCCTTGTGCATGGAAAAGGTTGCAAAATAGCCCATAGTGGCATTTTTATAAAAAGTGAGCAAAAGGCACTTACGTTGGGCGTACAAGCTTGGTACGATGGGCGTAAGTCCCTCTAAGGGGAAACAAAGTTGTTTGGCGTACCCTGGGCGTACCATGCGTACGCCAGCCGTAACTCGTCTGGACAAAAACCCTAATACAAAGGTTTTGGACCCTATATATTCAACCTTGATTCCCATCCCCTCACCCCACTTTCAACCTCCTTTATCTGAGACATTTTCTTGAAAACCCTAGCCCTCTTTATTGTATTTTGATACCTTTGAGTGTTTTTTGTATGTTCCAAAGGAGGAATAAGGTTGCGGTGAATGTTAGAAGCTATAAGCAAGCTTGGATCTAGAAGTATTGCATCATTCTCGGTCTCCAGAAGGTAAAAGTTCCCACATTGATGATTAAGTTGCTAGATCAAGCTTGCATAATGATAATATGATATTTTGTCCCAAAATATGGCCTTTCTTGTGTATGTCATGCTTTAAAACGTTTGTGCTGTCCTTTTGGACATATTTCCATGTCTTGAGTCATAAAAATATGATCTTGGCCCCTGATATTCTTTAATGCAAGCCATTAAGAGCTTTAGTGGTTAAGATAAGTTAGGGTTTTGTTGTAGGGCTTGATGTAGACATGTAGAACCATAAAGTTGTAAACTTTATAGCTTGGGATGCCATTTGGGCCTAAGGCTGAAAGTCGGACATAGTGACTTAAGGAAATAAGTCCTCAAAAGGAAGTTGTTAATACATCGCGTACGTTGGGCGTAATCTGTTGAACGTCGGGCATACGCCTACGAGAGCCCGATCTGGATTGCGTGTATACGGGGCGTACGAGCCGAGTATGCGGGGCGTAGTCGGTATGGGTTGAATTTTCTTGACCCTTTGACTTTGACTTTGACAACGGTTGACCAAGTTTAACTTAAGGGTATTTTGAGAAACAGTGAGTCTTGGTCTCTATCTATTAAATATATGACATGTAGAGCCGGTATTTGGAGCAGTTTATTGTTCATCTTTTTGTCAGACTATGAGGTGAGTTCGCTTCACTGTACTTACGGGTCGAAGGCACCAAGGCTGACCCATTGGATTGATATCCTTTTATACATTGATTCATGATATGCTGAGTATGGGATAGATCCGTAGGATTTTATAATAGTTGCTGATATGCATAGACCGATAGATCTGTAGGACTACATGTGATTTCTGGCTCCATGATTATTTGTCTATTGATTTTGTTTTTTATTTGTTATATTGTGACATATTGTGTTGTATTGAGACTTTACTACTTTGTGCATGAGTCAATAGACTGAGGGTATTCCAGCCCGGTGGCTGAGTGGACCTGAGGGTATTTCAGTCCGATGACTGAGTGGACCCGCTGTATATTTGTATTCCAGTCCGATGACTAAGTGGACTTGTTGGATAATGACATTCCAGTCCAATGACTGATTAGGCCAGGGGTAATCCAGATCGATGGCTGTGGACTAGGGGTATTCCAGTTTGATGACTGATTAGACCCAACATGCTTCTTTCTATATAATATGTGTTTTGTGTGGTGGTACTTTGGGGGAAACTCACTAAGCATTGGCTTACAGTTTTTGGTTATGGTTTCAGGTACTTCTGAGGATTTTGGGAATGCGAAGGCGTGACCGTACACATCCTGGTTTTATGTTATTGATCTTGGGAGACTCTGTTTTGAACAATGTTTTTAAAACAATGGTTTTATAAACACTTTTATTAGTAAATGGGTTGATTTGAAAAGTTAAAATTGGTTGTGATTTTTGAGACGTTACAGGAGTGCTTACAGTGTTAGGAAGTCTTGGGGTAATATTTTAGCTTTATGAAGGCTTTCATCCCTTTATTTTTTAGAGGCTAAAACCGTAGCTTGCATGCCCTCCCTCATTCTCTCTAGTTTTTGCTAAACACTTGAAGTTACTTGCTTGCATTTTGCTCTCTTTAAATCATACTTTTGCTATGCACTTCAAGCTTAAGAGTTTTACAAGACTAGCATCTTAAATCAAGTTAGATTATTGTTGGTGTCTCAAAGGTTCATCCATTCTCCATCAACTTTCTAACCTCCCCTTGAGGATTCAAAGACTACAAAGGTTATTATGTTCTTTTTCTTCTTTAGTTGTTGTTTTCTTTCCAAACTTTGCAAGAAGATTCTTGGTGGGTGTAAGCTAGCTTATGTTATTTTTTGAAAAATCAAGTCTTCCGTTTGCCAATTTTCTAGTTTATGAATTGTTGAGAGAAAAACTTAGAGATACACTTGAACAAAACGGTAGAACAAGTATATTGCGGAATAGTTAATCTCAAAGGATCTGAAAGCTCAACAATAATATTAATAAGTTAGAGTTAAATAGTTAGAGAGTTAGTTGCGGAAATGTAAAGAAATAGAAATGACGACAATTGTTATATCAAGAAAACACACAAGTTGATTCATACAAGGAATGCATTCAAACCGAGTTAATAACGTAGATCAAACTTGGTGATTAAGTCTCAAAGACTTGCTCCGAAGAGAGGTTATAATCAGTTATGTTCCAGTAACAAGTAAGAAGTGAAGAGTAGAAAGATAGAGAAATAGAGAAGATAACTTCAGAGAAATGTATTTTGAATAGAAGCATAAATTATCCGTACTGGATACAAGAGAATAAGTCTCTATTTATAGAAACTCAGAAATGCACTAGATTACATCTCTATATGTAGCCATGCAAGGCATACTGGATAATAGAGTGTATTACAATAAAGACAAAAGAAGTAATCTAGCTAAGTTGACTGCGGTAGCAAGAGTCCGGTTGCGGTTGCTGATGAAAAGACTGACTGCGGTAGCAAGAGTCCGGTTGCGGTTGCTGATGAAAGGACTGACTGCGGGTGTTGAAGTGGCTGCGGTAGCAAAGTTCAAGAGGGTCACTTTCATGATTCAACAATTTCCCCCTAAGCGACCTCTTTAACTTCGGTTCAGCTATCAAGTTTGAGAAACTTGATCAGAATCCCAAAAACTTCCTGATGTTTTCCAGCCAGGTGATTCTTCTTGAGATCTCGAACTTGACTTCTGCGGTGGTGTGCTTCGATCTTTCGACTGCGGTTCGGAAGATGTCAAGTTGTTTTCTGGTGAGGCGATGCATGGCAGTCATAGGAATGAAGTATTTGACATTGTCGGTCTTCCTTTTGAATATGACTCCAAGTTCAGGAAAGTTTGTTGCGCCTAGAGATCTTTCTTGAAAGCCTTCAGTAGGCATTGGCACAAGTTCAAGAGGTGGGAGATCAAACTTCTTGAGGATGGTGGGGTAGATATCCGCATCTATCTTGGCAAAATCGCAGACAATTTCTTTCAGAAAAGTGTTGGCCTTTTCAAGCGCAATTTTCATTTTGGGGTGCTTTTCTGATTTGTTCCGGATTCATGAAAGGAAAATCTGCCTGGCTGCGGACATAGTCATGTTCCCTTCTTGTGAGGGTGTACTGGATGTATTCAGCCTTCATAAATTTCCAGACTTTGTAGTTCTTGACTGCGGATGATCTGTCGTTAGACCATATGTTCTCAATGGAGGAGGCATGTTTAGCGTGAAAAAGACTAAGTCTCTCAAACTCCATTGGCAGTCTCTTGTGGTCAGGAAGGATGCGGTCGAATTGCTCAAATACTGTGAAGTACTTGGCATTTGGAGAAATTGGTACATCCCAGTACCCGTCCGAGGGAGGTTCAGCGTAGGTAAGGTGGGGTCGATAGTCTTCATCCAGCAACCTGCGGTGAGGATTGATCCAAGAGTTTATCAAGGATTCATCCATCATGGTATCAAAACCGCATTCTCTCCAGATAAGCTCTGCCAATTTGGCTGCCTTCCAGTCATGTTTTCTTTGTGCGGTGGCAGGAGAGTCTGTTGAGCTTGGAGATGACTTGTTCTCCGCAAGGTTTTTGAAGTGGGGAGGAGTTTCTGGCTTGTTGGGAGTGAACTCCTTTCAAGGTGAAGTGTGAGGAGATGGAGTATGTTGAGATGGTTGCGGTGAAGGCTGCGGTGTGGGAATTTTTTCTGTGGTGATGGGGGGACTCTGATGTTGAGAAATGGATTCAGAGTGATGGACTTCCTCTTCTTCTTCTTCTTTACTTCCCCCTCTTGAGGGATGCATCGGACGAGCTTCCTCAAGCCATTGCTTAAGTCCATCAACCTTGGCACAGACTTCTTGGAATTGAGCTTTTAGAGCTTCTGCCAATTGTTGATTGTTAGGTGTGGAGGAGCTGAAGAGCAGCTTGTGGATTTCCTTTGTGAGCTGGAGGATCTCTGGACCATGGAAGTTGGAGGACAGGGATTTCTGCAGTCTGTTAATTGTGGCTTGAAGAACAGAGATAGTGGACTCATAAGCAGTATGAGTCTCATCTATCAATTTCTTAGACTGAGAGGCTTGATTCGTGATGGCCGCTTGGAGATCCGTTTTGATTGCGGTCACCTCAGAGATGAGGCGTTCCGCTGCAGTCATAAATTCCTTGTGGTCCGCCTTGCGGTTGTTGTCAAGGGACCGGATTCCCATCTCTACTTTGAGAGAGATTCTTTCAGCAGCCATGCGTTCCCTTGTTTCCGGACGTTCAATATGTTCGATCAGGGACTGCAGTCCTGGAGTATCTTCAGGTTGCGGTTGAGTGGGCTTGACCGCAGCCAAAATCTGATCAACTTTGGCTTGTAGGTTTAGGAACTCTTTTCTGGAGACCGCATTCTTCTTCTTTTTCTTCTCTTCTTTAGGCTTGGAAGTTGAATGGTGGGAACCGTTGGACTCCTCTTCCTCATCAAACATCATTAAGTCATCATCTGAGGGGCTGGGCTTGTTGACCTCTTGGATATCTTCATCATCAAGACCAAAGGTGGGTGCAAAACTGACTTCGACTGCAGTACCTTCGTCTTGGGATTCACGGACTGTTGGAGTGGGAATTGGATTGGGGGTTGGAGTAGGAGGGACGTTGGAGGTACCCGTGGCTGCACCTGAAGCTTGAGCTTTTAAAATTGTTTCAGCCATCTCATCCATCCAAGCTTGAATCTTTTGAATGGTGGCTACGGTACTGGCATTGCTGATGGCATTTGCCCAATACTTAGCCACGAGCTGGATTTCCTGCTCCTTTTGCTGCTGCTGCTTGATCTGTTGTTCCTTGCGGGCTTGGAATGCCCTTCTGAATGCAGCATATTTCTTTTTATCTGACTCGGTTACTGGTGTGTACCGTAACCAAGAATCATTTGAATCTTCACCGTCAAATCCTGAAAAACGCACCGAAGTGTCCTTCGGGTCCACGGATCCTAGCACATTTGTGCTCACCGTGCCTAAACCACCTGTAAAAGATGTAAGCAGAGTAGGATTTCCTGAGCTTCCTCGGTCTCCTTGACCCGTGGTCAAGTGTGGCCTCGGCTCAGTTCTGGCATGGGCGGAAGAAGTGCCCTGCGGGTGGGAAGGTGTTTGTAGTGTATGGGGTAGATATCCGCATCTATCTTGGCAAAATCGCAGACAATTTCTTTCAGAAAAGTGTTGGCCTTTTCAAGCGCAATTTTCATTTTGGGGTGCTTTTCTGATTTGTTCCGGATTCATGAAAGGAAAATCTGCCTGGCTGCGGACATAGTCATGTTCCCTTCTTGTGAGGGTGTACTGGATGTATTCAGCCTTCATAAATTTCCAGACTTTGTAGTTCTTGACTGCGGATGATCTGTCGTTAGACCATATGTTCTCAATGGAGGAGGCATGTTTAGCGTGAAAAAGACTAAGTCTCTCAAACTCCATTGGCAGTCTCTTGTGGTCAGGAAGGATGCGGTCGAATTGCTCAAATACTGTGAAGTACTTGGCATTTGGAGAAATTGGTACATCCCAGTACCCGTCCGAGGGAGGTTCAGCGTAGGTAAGGTGGGGTCGATAGTCTTCATCCAGCAACCTGCGGTGAGGATTGATCCAAGAGTTTATCAAGGATTCATCCATCATGGTATCAAAACCGCATTCTCTCCAGATAAGCTCTGCCAATTTGGCTGCCTTCCAGTCATGTTTTCTTTGTGCGGTGGCAGGAGAGTCTGTTGAGCTTGGAGATGACTTGTTCTCCGCAAGGTTTTTGAAGTGGGGAGGAGTTTCTGGCTTGTTGGGAGTGAACTCCTTTCAAGGTGAAGTGTGAGGAGATGGAGTATGTTGAGATGGTTGCGGTGAAGGCTGCGGTGTGGGAATTTTTTCTGTGGTGATGGGGGGACTCTGATGTTGAGAAATGGATTCAGAGTGATGGACTTCCTCTTCTTCTTCTTCTTTACTTCCCCCTCTTGAGGGATGCATCGGACGAGCTTCCTCAAGCCATTGCTTAAGTCCATCAACCTTGGCACAGACTTCTTGGAATTGAGCTTTTAGAGCTTCTGCCAATTGTTGATTGTTAGGTGTGGAGGAGCTGAAGAGCAGCTTGTGGATTTCCTTTGTGAGCTGGAGGATCTCTGGACCATGGAAGTTGGAGGACAGGGATTTCTGCAGTCTGTTAATTGTGGCTTGAAGAACAGAGATAGTGGACTCATAAGCAGTATGAGTCTCATCTATCAATTTCTTAGACTGAGAGGCTTGATTCGTGATGGCCGCTTGGAGATCCGTTTTGATTGCGGTCACCTCAGAGATGAGGCGTTCCGCTGCAGTCATAAATTCCTTGTGGTCCGCCTTGCGGTTGTTGTCAAGGGACCGGATTCCCATCTCTACTTTGAGAGAGATTCTTTCAGCAGCCATGCGTTCCCTTGTTTCCAGACGTTCAATATGTTCGATCAGGGACTGCAGTCCTGGAGTATCTTCAGGTTGCGGTTGAGTGGGCTTGACCGCAGCCAAAATCTGATCAACTTTGGCTTGTAGGTTTAGGAACTCTTTTCTGGAGACCGCATTCTTCTTCTTTTTCTTCTCTTCTTTAGGCTTGGAAGTTGAATGGTGGGAACCGTTGGACTCCTCTTCCTCATCAAACATCATTAAGTCATCATCTGAGGGGCTGGGCTTGTTGACCTCTTGGATATCTTCATCATCAAGACCAAAGGTGGGTGCAAAACTGACTTCGACTGCAGTACCTTCGTCTTGGGATTCACGGACTGTTGGAGTGGGAATTGGATTGGGGGTTGGAGTAGGAGGGACGTTGGAGGTACCCGTGGCTGCACCTGAAGCTTGAGCTTTTAAAATTGTTTCAGCCATCTCATCCATCCAAGCTTGAATCTTTTGAATGGTGGCTACGGTACTGGCATTGCTGATGGCATTTGCCCAATACTTAGCCACGAGCTGGATTTCCTGCTCCTTTTGCTGCTGCTGCTTGATCTGTTGTTCCTTGCGGGCTTGGAATGCCCTTCTGAATGCAGCATATTTCTTTTTATCTGACTCGGTTACTGGTGTGTACCGTAACCAAGAATCATTTGAATCTTCACCGTCAAATCCTGAAAAACGCACCGAAGTGTCCTTCGGGTCCACGGATCCTAGCACATTTGTGCTCACCGTGCCTAAACCACCTGTAAAAGATGTAAGCAGAGTAGGATTTCCTGAGCTTCCTCGGTCTCCTTGACCCGTGGTCAAGTGTGGCCTCGGCTCAGTTCTGGCATGGGCGGAAGAAGTGCCCTGCGGGTGGGAAGGTGTTTGTAGTGTATGGGGTAGATATCCGCATCTATCTTGGCAAAATCGTAGACAATTTCTTTCAGAAAAGTGTTGGCCTTTTCAAGCGCAATTTTCATTTTGGGGTGCTTTTCTGATTTGTTCCGGATTCATGAAAGGAAAATCTGCCTGGCTGCGGACATAGTCATGTTCCCTTCTTGTGAGGGTGTACTGGATGTATTCAGCCTTCATAAATTTCCGGACTTTGTAGTTCTTGACTGCGGATGATCTGTCGTTAGACCATATGTTCTCAATGGAGGAGGCATGTTTAGCGTGAAAAAGACTAAGTCTCTCAAACTCCATTGGCAGTCTCTTGTGGTCAGGAAGGATGCGGTCGAATTGCTCAAATACTGTGAAGTACTTGGCATTTGGAGAAATTGGTACATCCCAGTACCCGTCCGAGGGAGGTTCAGCGTAGGTAAGGTGGGGTCGATAGTCTTCATCCAGCAACCTGCGGTGAGGATTGATCCAAGAGTTTATCAAGGATTCATCCATCATGGTATCAAAACCGCATTCTCTCCAGATAAGCTCTGCCAATTTGGCTGCCTTCCAGTCATGTTTTCTTTGTGCGGTGGCAGGAGAGTCTGTTGAGCTTGGAGATGACTTGTTCTCCGCAAGGTTTTTGAAGTGGGGAGGAGTTTCTGGCTTGTTGGGAGTGAACTCCTTTCAAGGTGAAGTGTGAGGAGATGGAGTATGTTGAGATGGTTGCGGTGAAGGCTGCGGTGTGGGAATTTTTTCTGTGGTGATGGGGGGACTCTGATGTTGAGAAATGGATTCAGAGTGATGGACTTCCTCTTCTTCTTCTTCTTTACTTCCCCCTCTTGAGGGATGCATCGGACGAGCTTCCTCAAGCCATTGCTTAAGTCCATCAACCTTGGCACAGACTTCTTGGAATTGAGCTTTTAGAGCTTCTGCCAATTGTTGATTGTTAGGTGTGGAGGAGCTGAAGAGCAGCTTGTGGATTTCCTTTGTGAGCTGGAGGATCTCTGGACCATGGAAGTTGGAGGACAGGGATTTCTGCAGTCTGTTAATTGTGGCTTGAAGAACAGAGATAGTGGACTCATAAGCAGTATGAGTCTCATCTATCAATTTCTTAGACTGAGAGGCTTGATTCGTGATGGCCGCTTGGAGATCCGTTTTGATTGCGGTCACCTCAGAGATGAGGCGTTCCGCTGCAGTCATAAATTCCTTGTGGTCCGCCTTGCGGTTGTTGTCAAGGGACCGGATTCCCATCTCTACTTTGAGAGAGATTCTTTCAGCAGCCATGCGTTCCCTTGTTTCCAGACGTTCAATATGTTCGATCAGGGACTGCAGTCCTGGAGTATCTTCAGGTTGCGGTTGAGTGGGCTTGACCGCAGCCAAAATCTGATCAACTTTGGCTTGTAGGTTTAGGAACTCTTTTCTGGAGACCGCATTCTTCTTCTTTTTCTTCTCTTCTTTAGGCTTGGAAGTTGAATGGTGGGAACCGTTGGACTCCTCTTCCTCATCAAACATCATTAAGTCATCATCTGAGGGGCTGGGCTTGTTGACCTCTTGGATATCTTCATCATCAAGACCAAAGGTGGGTGCAAAACTGACTTCGACTGCAGTACCTTCGTCTTGGGATTCACGGACTGTTGGAGTGGGAATTGGATTGGGGGTTGGAGTAGGAGGGACGTTGGAGGTACCCGTGGCTGCACCTGAAGCTTGAGCTTTTAAAATTGTTTCAGCCATCTCATCCATCCAAGCTTGAATCTTTTGAATGGTGGCTACGGTACTGGCATTGCTGATGGCATTTGCCCAATACTTAGCCACGAGCTGGATTTCCTGCTCCTTTTGCTGCTGCTGCTTGATCTGTTGTTCCTTGCGGGCTTGGAATGCCCTTCTGAATGCAGCATATTTCTTTTTATCTGACTCGGTTACTGGTGTGTACCGTAACCAAGAATCATTTGAATCTTCACCGTCAAATCCTGAAAAACGCACCGAAGTGTCCTTCGGGTCCACGGATCCTAGCACATTTGTGCTCACCGTGCCTAAACCACCTGTAAAAGATGTAAGCAGAGTAGGATTTCCTGAGCTTCCTCGGTCTCCTTGACCCGTGGTCAAGTGTGGCCTCGGCTCAGTTCTGGCATGGGCGGAAGAAGTGCCCTGCGGGTGGGAAGGTGTTTGTAGTGTATGGGTGACGTTCAAAAGGATGGAGATCAACTCCTCTGGTGAAAAGAAATGCAGTCGGGAAGCCGAGGAGACCTTAGGGCGTGCACCAGTATCATCCCCTTGGGAGTGAACTGGGGGGGAGTCTCCACGATGTTGTGAATCATACTCAGTTTCTGAGTCTGACTGGAAAATGATGGTGGTGTTGAATGGGTCTGCGGCCACCCCAAGGACTACTGGAGCCTTTTGAGAGGCTTCAGCATCGGTCCGGTCACGCATTTGGCTAGGGGAATCGGTTTTTCTTTTCTTGACGATAGCAATCGGTTGCCTATCCTCATCAGAATCACTGCTAGATGGAATTGGGGTAGGTTTGGTTTTTCGTTTCTTCGTGGGTGCGGTTGGTTTGGGAGTGTTTTTCTTTGGGGTTCTCTGCTTCTTGGTTGCCAACTGCTTTCTTCTTTGAGAAAGATTGGATAGTGTAGTGGCAGAGGGGACTGCGGTACCGTCAGGGTTTATAATTGCGGATATTTGAGGAAGAGGCGGGGTAGGAGGGTATGGGGCAATACCTTCCGTAGCCTCAATGTGGTCTGAAACATCAGCAGTCTCAAGACCAAGGGTTGAAAGAATGTGAGTAGGGAGTCTGCGGATTGGTCCAAACACAGATTGATTGGAAGAGGGATTGTACCTTTTGAGATCCTTAGTGACAAAGAAATTGATGTCACTACCCATATCTAGTCCAACGTCCGCATGTAGGTCTGATATGCAGAGAGACCAGAATCGAGCAAATGTGAGCTCTGTTGGGTTCTCCTTTGGGCTCTCCTTGGGAATGTACTGAAGAAAGTCGTCCCAAAGGATCTGCCCGTAGTTGACGTCATGTCCGGTGAATATGCTCCATACTAATTCCAAAAGCTTTAATCCCATGTTGTCAATGCCTCCGGTTCTGCCAGATAGACAGCGGATGACAAAGTGGCATACGAACTGCCAAACCGTAGGTAGCTGGTTCTTCTTGAACTCACCAATCCCTCTGATTGGTTTTTGATACCCCATTTGATAGAGTGCAGATGTAACGTCCGCCATTGAAGGTGAGAAAAATTTGATGGATGGATGAACCAGAAGATTAATGGCAGATAAGAACTTTTCTTTGGACAAGATGACCAAAGAATCGTTAATGAGGTTGAGGTGAACTTCTTGGGGGTTTTCTAGTGGGCGATAAGCAGAAAAGGCACACTTGAAGAGAGTTGAAACTGGAACAACATCTGTGAATGCGTCAAATGGACCAAATAGGGGATGGTTCTTCAGAAATTTGATCATAAGCTTGGTTGGAGCATTGTATGAGGGATGATCTTCAAACACTGCTCGAAAGTTGCTTGATGCGATTGTTGGAGTGTCTGATCCAGTGGGGTTTACTGAGCCTGAGGCCTTAGATTGCTTCTTTGATGCACCTGATTTCACCATTTTTGAGGGCTTGAGAGAAGAAGTAGAAAAACAGAGTTCTTGAAGTTTTTTTTTTTGAGAGAGAGGGAATAATCGATGTTCAGAAAGCGTGAAGTGAATTTGGGGAAGAAGATGGGTTTACAAAGGGTTGAATGATTTTAACCCTAGGTAAAAGATAAAGATAGGGTAAAATGTCGTTTGGTATTTGGGGGGAATCTTTGAATTTGGGGTTAAATCTCATCCACAAATAATTAAAACGGTTTAAAAAAGATTTGGGAGATTTACTAAAAGGGGTTTGCATTTAATGAAAAGCCAGGCCTCAATCGATGTGTCAGGTGATCATGGGGGTGATGGGAGAGGAAGTTGTAACGGATGGGACGTATTAGGGAGAGGAAAGGACAAATTAAGGATGAGTTTATGGGAAAACGTTCTTTTTGTCATCATCCCTAAAATAGGTCTGACACAAGGATTATGCATAAAGAGAATGAGACAGTTTCTAAGGGAATGTTTTTTTTTATTTAATGTTTTATTTAATGAAGGATCATTAAATAGCACACAAAAGATTTAGGAGTTGATGAGACAGTTGAGAAATGAGTAATGTGATCGCGGATGGAAGCTGCATTGCGGTTGGAAACGTCATCGCGGATGGAAATTTCATTGTGGTTGGAAAGTCATCGCGTATGGAAATTTCATTGCGGTTGGAAAGTCATCGCGGATGGAAATTTCATTGCGGTTGGACAAGGAAAAGACTGCAGTGAGGAACTGAGGAGAAACACTTGTACAAAGATTAGTAATAACAGACAATAAAGACCCATGAGAGATAAGTATAATATATGGTTGCGGTACCTAGACTGCGGTACCATAACCATCTATCATAGATAACTCTTAATTAGAACCGCAACGGAGACCAAGGATGGTCTGCGGTAGCTAACAACTCAAAAAGAATTACGGGTCTGGATTCATCATTCCTAACATTTGCAGGAAGGTGTTAAGCTTTGTGGAATCGAGCGCTTTTGTGAACACATCAGCAATCTCTTCATGAGAAGGGACAAAGATGAGTTCAATGTTACCTTTTAAGATGTGGTCTTTGATGAAGTGATATTGTAGTTCAATATGTTTAGCCTTGGAGTGCTGAATTAGATTATGAGAGATAGCAATAGCACTTTCTGAGTCACAATAGATCGGTATCCGCAGCATTCTATACTCGTAGTCCATTAGTTGAGTTTTCATCCAAAGGACTTGAGAGCAACAACTGGTTGCGGCCATATACTCAGCTTCTGCAGTAGAAAGAGAAACACAACTTTGTTTTCTTGAAGACCAGCTGACAAGTCTTCCACCCAAAAATTGACATCCTCCTGAAGTACTTTTGCGGTCTAATCTACATCCGGCATGATCCGCATCTGTGAAAGCTTGCAGGCTGAAGTCATTGCCTGCAGGGTATCATAGACCAAGAGATTTGCTTCCTTTCAGGTACCGTAGTATCTGTTTGGCTGCGGTCATATGTGACACTTTTGGGTCCGTCTGATATCTTGCACATACACCAGTTGCAAAAACAATGTCTAGCCTGCTTGCGGTGAGGTACATCAAAGAACCAATGATACCTCAATAAGTCTTGTGATCTACAGATTCGCCTGCAGGATCAGCAGAGATCTTATAACCGAAGGCCATGGGGACCTTAGCAGAAGAACAGTTGTCCATGGAATATTCTTTAAAAGTTCAGTGGTGTATTTCTCTTGATGAATGAATATCCCTTGCGGAATTTGTTTCACTTGAAGTCCTAGAAAGAAATTGATCTCTCTATTCATGCTCATTTTGAACTTGTTGGTCATGAGCTTAGCAAATTCATCCACCATGCCTTGATCAGTCGAACCGAAGATGATATCATCCACATATATTTGTACAAGCATAAGGTGGTCACCATTAGCTTTTCTAAATAACGTGGGGTCAATCACTCCTCTCTTGTACCCGGATGAGATGAGAAATTCAGAAAGAGTCTCATACCATGCTCTTGGGGCTTGCTTCAGACCGTAGACTGCTTTTTCAAGCTTGTAGCAGTGGTCTGGGAATTGAACGTTTTCAAACCCTGGAGGTTGCTGAAGATAGACCTCTTCTTTTAGTTCCCCATTGAGAAAGGCACTCTTAACGTCCATTTGGTGTACCTTGACGTTCTTGTGGGCTGCTTATGCAAGGAAGATCCGGATAGCTTCCATGCGTGCTACCAGAGCATACGTTTCATCGTAGTCAATGCCTTCAAGTTGACTATACCCCTTTGCAACTAGCCTTGCCTTGTTTCTGACTACCGCACCAGATTCATCCAGCTTGTTTTTGAACACCCATCTAGTGCCAACAATGGAGTGACCACGTGGCTTTGGAACGAGCTGCCAAACTTTGTTTCTTTGAAATTCTTCTAGCTCTTCTTGCATTGCAGCTATCCAGTCAGGTTCAAGCAATGCTTCTTGTTGGGTTTTGGTATAATACAACATCCTATGGTGCACATACAACCCTAAATACCTTGGATCTATGTTTTCACTAATTATACATGCAAATGGTTTCCAAGGTATTAATCTTACAACTAGCATGCATTTAACATAAAATTATAATATACTAGTTAGCATGACATACCTTTTGATGGAGCTTGAATCAAATGACATGTCCAAGATCCCGACTAGCAATCCAAAAGTCCATCCTAACAAATTGTCCTGATGATATGCAACCCAAATGGACCATGCTACTCTCGGGTCGAATACATACCAATAATAGTTACGGGCTTAGACACCTAATCCAACAGTCTCCCACTTGGATAAGTCTAAAACTATTATTCAAGTATGACACCAAGATCCCGACTAGCAATCGTAGCTCTTAAAGCCGCTGTCAAACTCTGAACAAATCAAATGACATGTCCATTAGATAAGGGATCATATATTCCTCCATTCTAGATATCATATGGACTGAGACATGGATTATAATCATTCTCTCTGTCCATTTGTTGTTTCCAGATTTCCGATTTATGACGACTGGCTAATTGAACAAATCAAATCAGTCCAGGCCCGGCCGAGCACTTACGTTTGTCATCACCAAATCATCGAGGGGCCCACATATATCGCTTTTATCCCGAAGGTAAAAGGAATGGATAAACTTCGACTCATATGGCTTGTTCTACTACTTGTTGAATCATACACAAAGGCACGTTTTATAACATCGAGTTACCAATGCGTTTTCGTGCAATCAATGTATAACCAACTCATAGTAACAACTCATATCTCTAGGTTTGAAGAATATAAGATATTATCGTCTCATGATCATTCGTGATAAAATCCATGAAGTGATTCCAATGAGCGCGGGTTGAATCCAATACTCAGAACTTATGAGCACTCATGAGTGTTGTAGCCCTTTGTCCAACATCTTAGACCTCTACAAGCCAACCCATGACAGTCTTAATTCATATCTACTTCCAACATATGACCGACTGTGGATGGTTTGAATAACTTAGTCATCCAGAATAATGACCTAGTTTATTCTGGAAGTCAAACATGCAAAATGAAACACAAGAATAATTGAATCGAATATGGTATCAAAACCTATGAACATAAACTTTATTCATTGTATACTGTTTCAGCTATCAACTTTATTCTTGAATTTAAAACAATAGTTGTCCCATGCTCCAAGCATGTACACTATGTTTTCTAAACACTAGTCATGCCATACACCAAGTATGCATACTATGTTTGTCTATGATCTTTACTTTGTGAAATAGATCAATTGAACATAACTCCAATGATCCTCTTTTCATAATCCCAAATCCTTACTGCAAATGCAAGAATTCCAAATTCATGCCATTTACTGAAATCTGTTAGATTCTAAACTTATATGCATTGATCCTCTTGTAATGATTATGCACAAAGTCAGATAGACTTGACAACAAACATTACAGATCATTCCAAAGGAGATCAACTCCTTGGAAACATCCTTCTTGCATTAAGTTTCCTAATCTTACACAGATTGAATAATTTCTAACTTTGAAACATTTCCATATTCCATTTTGACTATCACTTCTGAACAAGAGTTTCCTCCTTACAGATTATGTCAATATGGTCCTTCCAGAATTATCATTATACTTCCAACTGTCCTTGAGCAACCAATCTTTGGTAAACCTTAGATTGTCCTCGACAATTGTTTAATCCTTTTAGTCATATCCAATTCTAGACCTTTTCCCTTCTTAATGCCCCAGGCATTTGGAAAATTTTAGAAAGGATGAATATAGCACATGCAATCGATCCTATATCCGAAGCATATGGGACACGATTCATGATGTATCACATAAAGACTAAACCAGTCTTTTGCTATAATATTTCCATTTCAATTTGCCAAGTTCTCATAATTTAGATTATGAAAAGGGATGTCGTAATCATAATCGAATTTTAGAACGCAAATAATGGACCCTATATTAGAATTTACTTATGTTGAGCCATTCCAACATAACATTCATATATATACTTGACTAAATACGATTAAAACCTCAATCTAAGCTTTTAGATTTGAGATGAAGTATAATTTCCTCTCCCTTAATTATAGCAAAACAACTTTTTCCCAATTGAAACCTTTTGTTTTCTATAATTAACATTGCTAACGTGCAACCTTTATCATAATTATCATGCTCCCACTAACATGATGATTATTAGCATAACACTTATGCTCCCACTAGCTTTGACATGTACTCAGAAATCAGTTGAACTTCTAGAAAAAACAATACTTTATTGACTTTCTTACCAAAGTTCAGATTTCTGATACTAGATTGCTTTGATAAAACTTTATCAATATCATACACCTTATCTTAGATAGCTCACAGGTGTGTCTAAACAATTTCAGAACTATGAAAAGGGATGCCGTAATCATAGTCTCAATTGTTTAGACCTTTGCCACTTCTCACAAGTCCATGTTAGTGTGCCGGTTAACCACACAACTCCACTAACGACTTTGAGAATGCAAATATCACAATTGCTATCTACTTCAAATCTACTTGGTGGAAGTGTTTCCTCACCATCATTTTCATGAATCGGAGAGAAACGTTATGACCCTTAGATTTAATGGTGTATGTGTTCTTATCCATGTGAATTGTCAAAACCATAGTCACAAGACAAGGATAATGACAAATCCAAACTCATATGGACTGAACTCAATCTTAATTTCTTGCCACCTGGCAGCTCAAGGGCCTGCCATTGCTTCCAAGTTGTTGTGCAACCAATTGAGAACTCTAAGAACTCATATGCAAAGCCAACTTTAACTGGAATGAGCACAGAATATGTCAACACGATAAGTTATAAACCTCAAGTCGTGTGCTAGTGAAGAACTTCAGGTTTTATTCTTGATTAGTTCTTGAGACTTTCAAGACCTTTAAGACTCCCACTGTCCTCTTGACATATAAGACTTTCTTGTCAGATATTCAAGAGATAGTGTGGATTCTAATCAAGACAAACACTTCACACAATTGGCCTTAGTTGGTCTTTGTTTTATCCAAAACATCACAACTTACCAATTTCAAATGTACAAGAGTAGAAAACTTTTACTCTTACATTTGATAAGTGTTTTAAACCTTCTTTAAGACATGTCACTCAAGTTACAATCTTAGAGTATAACTCTAAGAATTGTTTTTGGAACGAAGTATGAATCATCTTCTTGATTTAACCACTTCAATAATTCATAACTCCTCTTCTTAACTATCAGAATGAACTTAGAGGATGAATTGTGATAAGGTCTCAAAATCATTAAGATGGTCTTAAAACATGATACTAAAGTACTCTCCCATCTTTTCAGATTTGAGAAACTTTTATCTTTCTGCCTAAATTGATTCTTCTTATTCGCTCTGCCATACATTGGAACCTTTTCCAATGTCTTAGAATTACACTTAAGCTTGTAAGTATAACCATATTTACTGAGCTATAGTAAATTATGACGAATAGTCTTATCGATCTTTTGTGGTGGACTCTGACCAGTGCACAAGAATGTGTACCCGATCCCTTAGTCCTTCACTTGACTCACACACGCATGTGAACAAGTAGTTAGTCTTAATTTTTCCAATGCTCGAAAGTTCTCATTCATCATGCTATACAACTTGCATGATTCCAAGTTTCTATCCAACTGAAACTTGGGTGATAAGAATCTTTCCTTATTTGGTAAATTTAGACACTACCACAAATGAAAGAATCAAATTCATATTTCCACTCTTGCTCTTAATGGAATCTTATAAGCAACACAGATTTTCACAAATGCCATTGTAAGGATATTTTAAAATAAATAAAATCAAAAGATTTACCTTTTATTTTAAAACTTTACGGAAAAACTTATCCTTACAATCCATATGAAAACTTGTTGTTATCTATTCCTAAGCAAAATATCATAACTCCTAAGAAGTAGCTCAAGAATCCGATCTTCAAACTATGCGATAGAAATCCATCTACGTGATCAGATTCAGCATATTCTTTCTTTAAGTTTCTTCACTTTTCTTTGATTCTTAAAACATCAACATGTGACCCAGTCACATCATGTATCAAGAATCTTAGAATAGAAACTTAGCAGAGTTAGATAGTGAACTTTACCTGAAGTAGAGTCAAACTTATTGACTTTAACATCCTTAGGTAAATTTGGCAGCTTCGCAACCAATGCCCCTTTCTTTGGCAATATAAACATATGGACCCTTTGGTAATGGGACTATCTCAGACTTAGCTTTTCTCTTTACCATTTGGTCAACCGAGTTGACTATGGCCGATCCATTTCCATTGGGAAGAGAATGCTTTTTTGGATTCCCAGTGTCATCATTGTCAATGTCCATAAAGTTTTTAGGAAGTTGATCTTAGCAAATAGATAAGATCATTAAGGGTCTTGTCATAGTCTGTTTTATAGGTGTTCCTAAAGAACTCACTATGTGACTTAGAAAGTAGTTGAGCCACCAACTTTCTCAAGACTTTGACACCCAACTCTCCCGGCTTGTCAATATGTGACTACATCTCCAAGATGTGATCACACATAGACCTTTGCTTGCCAATAGGGCTTGAGTGACCTTAAACTTTTCAGGAACTTGTGGGTTAGGGAGAATAATTGGAGGAGGTGAAAGAAATTATGATTTCCATGGGACATCATCTTCATTTAGGAAAGCTTGTTTCAAGAGATTTGGGAAGATCATAAATGTCTAAACCAGACATCTTTTGGGAGATATTCAAGATAGTTGATTTAAAGTCCTTAATATAACACCCAATATGAAATATTAAGGCTAGGACCCAACACAATACTTTTATAACTTGGAAGAGGGATGTCGTAATCCAAGCTATAAAATATTTGAAGGTAGGCGAATGACGATTCACCAATTTCCACCATGAAAACGAAATATATATTATTAGGTTTTAATTGGTTTTTGAAACTCCTAGATCTTTGAGATTCATTGAACTGTTCAATGGCATGTTTCAATCTCGAGTGTGCCCTTCAGGTTTTGTGACTGGGATGTCGAGGATCACAAAACAAGGTGTGAAGTAACCATGCAAATTACTTGGTACCCTTAAGTGTTTACCCCTCAATCGATGTGCCGGTTAACCACACACGCTCCATCGATACTATGATAAACATTAGGTTACCCTTTTCCTACCTTGTTAAATACGAGTTAGTGTGCCGGTTAACCACACACGCTCCACTAACCGACTTAAACAAAGTGCAAAGTGTAATTTCATGGATTAGCACCTTATTCACTTTTTCCTAAGTAACTAAGATTGAGTATTTATAAAAGGTTTAGTTACTTAGTATTTATCATTAATACTTTTAATGAAGGAAGAATTATAGTCCTTGTCCTACCCGTTCGGCTAACGACCCTCCACCGGTCAAGGAAGCGGTGGGTGAGAGTGGACACCCATTAAACTGCCATTTTATAGGCAGTAACCTTATACCCCCCTTATAGACCGGCTTCGTGAATGAGGCCTACTAACGGTAAGACTGACTTTGTTCTTATACATATATATATATATATATATATATATATATATATATATATATATATATATATATATATATATATATATAAGTATTAACTCTTAATATTATAATAGTATAAGGGTGTATTTTAAACATTTAAAATACTTGGTGGTTTAATCTATTAATTAAACTATACTCTTAATTTAATTAAACTTAAACCATGTCTTTATGGAATTATTAACTCTTTTAATTAGACACTTTAATTAATTTAATGAAGTCCATAAAGTTTGAACTTTAACTTTTAAAATTCTTGGGTTTGGAATTAAAGTGTATATGGGGTTTGACTTTACAAATTCCAAAACTTGAGGACAAGTTTTGAACAATTCAAAAAACTTATGGTTTCCATAACTTATGAATTTTAAAGTGGTTTAATGGAAAAAACCCTTCAAGTTCCATAACTTGTAGACAAGTTATGGAAGACTTTAAAAGCATTAAAAATGTGACTCTTCATTTTTTCATAACTTATGGAATTTTTATGGGTTTTAAAATTCATAAATGTGACTTTTCATGTAACTTGAGGACAAGTTACAAAAACACATATTATGAACAACTTCAAGATTAATTTGGATTGAAAACAACTATCTCATAATTTTTCCTATTAATCTAAACAAAATCATAAACATGAACATTCATAATCAACATTTTTCAAGCATCATATAAACATGTATAAAACTTGAAACTTTGATTATTATCCTTTATTTGGATGAGAATAAACATTACCATAGTATCAAAAAACAAATTTTATGAACAAAAACACTTTGCGGTAATGATTCTAATCCAAAACAGGCGAAAAAACTCGAAGATAAGCTGTCAGGGGGTCCAACTCGTCGAGTGCATGAACCAACTCGATGAGTTGGACGAATTTGTTCATGGAATCGTCGAGTCCATCACTGGACTCGTCGAGTCTGCTGTCCCGACAGCAAAAAATTCGATTTTTTTCAGTTTTTTTTCAGCAACTTGCATCAAGTATAATTGAAAACAACCCATGGCTCTGATACCACTGTTGGGTTTTGGTATAATACAACATCCTATGGTGCACATACAACCCTAAATACCTTGGATCTATGTTTTCACTAATTATACATGCAAATGGTTTCCAAGGTATTAATCTTACAACTAGCATGCATTTAACATAAAATTATAATATACTAGTTAGCATGACATACCTTTTGATGGAGCTTGAATTCTTGGTATATTTGGCCTTAAAGAGCTTAGCCCCAATAGTGTGGAAGCCTCAAATGGAATCACAACACACCATGGACAAAGGATGAACTTGAGAGAGAATTCCATGCACACAAAAGACACCATGAACTCTAAAATGATACAAGTGGCGATTTTTGGCAATCAAGTATCTATTTATATGTGGGATTTCTAGGGTCATGGTTATAACCCAAATCCATACCCATGGGTTTTATGATCCATGGTTCATGTGGCCCAACTCTTTATGTATCCATACATAAACTTGGTCCAATATGGATCATAAGCCCAACACATATAAATATAACTAATTATCATAATTAGTCCCCATAGATTTAATTAGTCTCTTTCGACCACTAAATTAATTCCAAATTAATTCTTGATCAATACTAATTAAAACATATGATTTCATATTAATATATTATTACTTATAATATATTAATAAACCATAAATAACCTTCTCTCAAAAGTCCATCCTAACAAATTGTCCTGATGATATGCAACCCAAATGGACCATGCTACTCTCGGGTCGAATACATACCAATAATAGTTATGGGCTTAGACACCTAATCCAACACTTCTTTGATCGTTCTGGGCTCTATCGAGGACATGAATGTTGCGTAGTGGCAGTGGTCAGATAGGTCCTGGGAAGATCGAGTTTGGATGCCTGCGGATGGGTTGCCGATGATTTGACCTGGTGGGTGGTCCTTCGTCCATACATGTAGATGGGGCTGCAGATGATCAGCAGCTGCGGTAGAGGGAATATCTTGAATATTAGAAGAAGCTGCGGTGGGGGATGGCAGTTCCCCCTGGATTTGAGAACATCCTGCTGAATCATCTTGGTTTGTTGGAACGAGAGTGGAGTTTTCTTGAACGGTTGGGAGAGGTTCCCCCTGGATTGCTGATGGGAGTTCCTCTGGAACCTGAGAAGGTTCCCCCTAGACTGCGGATGGGAGAGTGATAATCCTTGGATCGGTGCTGGTGTCAATGTTTTCTATGATTTCATCAACCGAATCCGAAGATACGTTTGATGGTATTGCTTCTCTGTGGATGGGACTTTGAACAGCATCAGGTACTGGAACCTCGACAATTGTTGCTTGATCCGGAGTAGAGCTTTCCCCCTCAACCGGAGAGGTGAAAGTATTGAGAGATGATACTTTAGATAGAGATGGTCCAGAGACATCAACGTGTTGTTGTTGAGCTGCGGGTGACACAAGAACCTCGGATAGTTTCGCCGTTTCAACGGGATCGAAAAGATCATCATAATTGACTTCAACGAGATTCAAGGGTCCTGAAGAAGCAGGAATGTCACTCTCCATGATTGCAGTGGTTTCAGTGGATGGAGGGGCGTTGCGGATGTCAGAATCATCAAATTTCACATCGAAGCTTTCAATGATCAGCCTTGTACGCCTGATGAGCACTCGCTAAGCAACCTTGTTAGTGGAATAACCAAGGAATATGCCTTCATCAGACTTCGGTGCAAATTTGTTAAGCTGATCGCGGTTGTTGATCACGAAACATCTACAACTAAAGATATGAAAGAAACGAACATTTGGCTTGCGGTTGTTTAAGCCCTCATATGGTGTTTTATTGAGGCGTTTGCACACAATGCTTCGGTTTTGGACAAAGCATGCGGTTGCTACAGCTTCAGCCCAAAAGTATAGAGGAAGATGAGCAAAGTTAAGCATGGATCTGGCTGCTTCTACTAGAGTGCGGTTCCTTCTTTCAACTACTCCATTTTGTTGCGGTGTATATGGGGCTGAGAAGTTGTGAGTGATGCCCTTTGACACCAAGAAACTGTTGAGAAGATGATTAGTGAACTCAGTGCCATTATCACTGCGGATGCGTCTAACTGGAAGCTTGATCTGAAGTTCGATTTCTTTGATGAAGTTGATGAAAATCTGCGGTGTCTCTGATTTGATTCTGAGAAAGAAGACCCATGTGAAGCGTGTATAGTCATCAACAATAACTAGTATGTATTTCTTGTGGTGAAGACTGACTACGGTTGATGGACCGCAGAGATCAATGTACAATAGCTCCAGAGGTTCAGAAATAGAAGAGTCCATTATCAGAGGGTGACTTGCTTTGGACTGTTTACCACATTCACAAGTCGGACAGAGAGTATCGTTGCTAAATTTGAGAATAGGGAGACCTCGGACTAGTTCTCCTGTGACCAAGTTGTTGATGTACCTGAAGTTGAGATGAGCTAGCTTGCGGTGCCATAGCCAGCTGACTTCTGATACAGCTTTGGACAAGAAACATAACTGCGGTCTGCCAATGATCAGAGAGACATCTAAGGGGTACATGGTACCTTCGGATCGGGATTTGATCAGGCATGTGTTCCTGTCACTTGTCATTACGTAACAAAATTGATCATCAAATTCAACACGATGTCCTGCTTTACATAGTTGGCCAACACTGATCAGATTGTGTTTGAGGCTTTCTACATAAGCAACCTTCTGAATGGAGAAGTTCCCCGTAGTGAGAACACCGTAACCGCGGATGACACCATTCGCATTGTTGCCGAATGTGACATTTCCACCATTGCATATTGGCCTGAAATCCCGAAGGTACTCTAACCTTCCGGTCATGTGCAAGGAGCAGGCACTGTCAATTAACCACTCATCTTCTTGTTCCTCCTTGCACAAAGCCTGAGAATTACACGGTTAGTTTAGGCATCCAAAGTAGTTTGGAGCCTGGGGCAACTGATGTGTTTCTGAATGATGCATGGAACGAGGTTGCAGGGACAGGTCTCTTGTCAACTTCTAGTCCTATTCCTAGGTGTTTGATCAGATCTGGAGTGTTGTGAGTTTTGGAAAAAGTATTGGGTTTCTGACTCTGATTGGATTTGACATAAGATAAATTCTTATGACAACTGAACTGACATTTACAAAGGAGGTTTTGTTTTTTGTTCTGACATTATGTTTGGTCAGTGGTTTAAAGGATGAATTGGACTTGTTACCGGTCCGAGGTGGGTAATTCCTGACATGAGTGTTGTTGGATTTCGAAAAAGTACATTTTTGAAAAGATTTTGCACATGTAGATTTCTGAGTTCCTTTTGGTGGAGTTGGTAGAATACCCTTCCATTTGTTGAAATTTTGACGTGACTTTAAAACTGTTGGTGTGGGTAAAATACCTTTCCATTTAGGATCATTTGAGGAATAGACCTGAAAACCATTGTTTTGAAAATACTGAACACCCCTTTTTGTTTTGACAGACGAAGCAGGAGTGATTTTTGAAGCTGGACTTTCCTTTTTGTTTGTTTTCTTGATAGGAGAGTTTTTTGACATGTAGTGTGAGAAAACAAATTTTTCTGGACTCTTGGACTTAGGAATTCTGACATGCTTCTTATTTTTTGAAAAGCTTTGTCTGTTTGTGCCTCGAGATCTAATTTCCTCTTTCAAGGCCTTTTTGGCCAAGGATTTTGGTGAACCGCAGTCATTGATGTTCAACTGCGGTTTCCTGGAATTCTTAGGATAATTTTGAAAATGTGGGCTTGAGTCATCCGAACTTGAAGATTCTGGGATCTGAGAGCATTGTCCCACTTCAAAGTTCTCGATAGGTAATTCATGATGAATCGCCTGAAGAGTCACAGTTCCTCTTGCTGAGGACTGCGGTAGTGATGTTTTAACTACTGCAGAGTAAGTCTGAGTTGAGACTGCGGTGGGACTTTTGTGAGATTTTTTACTGCAGTGTGATGAACTGCGGTCTGAGGACAGAGGTGGAATTAGATCACATGTGTGACCCTCAACAACGATATCTTCATCAACTACGGATGATGTTTGAGAATTTGGATAAACGGTGCCACAGATAGGAATTAGATCACATGTGTAACCCGAACCCTCAGGCACTATTTCCTCAATGACACAGTTATTGCTTAGACTATGCAGTCTACCGAAGTGAGTTTTGATATCTTCGGGAAAGGTTTTGTCATTGACAGGGAAATGAAATTCTTGGTCCGGAGGGACATACAGTCTGTCTTTGTTGAACCGGGGTGAGGAATCCATTGCGGTAGGATATCCATTTGACCAACCCCAATTGTATGTATTGTCCATGGTTCCATTGTTCACCAAATTTTCAATAGATTCACTTTCATTAAACAATTTTTCAATTAAGAGATTTAAGCGTACAATTTCACTATGAGCTAAATCTCTCTGATTCAAAGCTATCTCTAATTGAGTTTCACTTAACATTCTTGCATCTTTTTCTAACTCTAGGTCCTTCTCTAACATAGCCATCTTAAGTTTTTTGTTATCTAGTCGTCCTCTTACATGGAACATCTCTTGGGACGCAATGTTCTTTTCATCTAAGGCTTTGTTATAGTCTGAAAGGACGGCAGCACACGTGTTATTAAGATCATCTATGTAGGGTTGACAGTCATGCATGCTATAATTTAGAGTTTGGATCATGAGTTTTACCTGTTTGACGATGCTTAGAGTTCCATCTTTTGCCATGTAGCAGTAGTTCTTGTTCAGCGTTGTAGACCCATCATCATCCGCAGTGGCCAGCATGCAGATTTTCCCTTTTCCTTTGATATTGCTGATGGCTTCATGTTTGTCTCCGGATGACCAAACTTGATGGTCTCTTTTGACATGGGCCACGTATGCCCTTGCCTTTTCCGCCTTTTCTTTGTCTTCCAGTTCTTGAGCCATTCTAAGGTAGAAGGCTCGGTCTTTTACTACATTGGCCTTACAATCTCTTGCAAAGTGATTCTCTTTGTTGCATTTGTGACAAATTACAACATCAGTCTTGTCTTCTGAGGGAGTACCGGAGTCAGTGGTTTGAGGAGACTGCGGTACCTCCTTTGGTTGATTATTTTGAGATTGCGGTGGTGGATGAGAATTTTTGGGATATCGAGAATGGTTATTCTGGGAACCGAAGTTACAGTTGAATGGAGGTTTGTTGAACTGCTGATTCTTGCGGAAGGAAGGAGGTGGTAGACGGTTGAACTGTTGGCTAACCAGAGCAATAGCCATCTGAAATTCTTCTTCATCATCATACTCTGAATCAGCTTCGTATGACTATGGTGGAGTGTCATACGAGGAAGAGTAAGGTGACTGCGGTGGAGTTTGTGCTATGAGGGCAAGTGGTCCTCCAAAGTCAGCACAATCCTTGAGTACGGTGGATTCTTGTGCTTGCAGCTCTCCATAGAGCTTGTAGAGTGACAAAGAGTGAATCTTTCTATCGCCTTGGACTATCATCTTAGCCGTACTCCAATGTCTTCCCAAACCATTAAGAAACTGAAGATTGGTTTCATGGTTACTGCGGATGGTGCCCGCATTGGATAACTTGGTGACTATCAGGTTGAACCTTTTGAAGGAGTCTTCCAAACTTTCACCAGTATGAGCTTTGAAGTTGTTGAACTCATTGAGTGTGGTAGTAAGCTTCTTGTCTTCTGCTTGTTCTGAGCCTTCGCACAAATTCTTGAGAACTTCCCAGATCTCTTTTGCTGATTTGCAATTTATGATAATATCGAAGTTGTCAGGAGCAACTCCACAGGAGATTTCATAAAAAGTAACAGCATCATTTTCCATTTTATTGAGATCATCCTTGGTGGGACGGCTCATGACTGGTTGACCTCCTCCTAATCTGGTTGTAGCGCTGTCGGTTTGAACAGGTGTAAGTACTGGGACATGTGGTCCTTCTTCTACGGATCGCCATACATCTCTACCAAGTCTTCTCAAGTACCTTTCCATTCTTTGTGACCAGTGATGATATTCATTTGCTACCAGTATTGGGGCTTGGTTAGAACCACCAACACTGTTGGAAACATTCAGAGATAACGATTGAGCGATTTTGAAGTTGTTTTTTTTAGAGATGAGCTTAAGTGGTATAGAAAGCCTTTTGAAAAAAAAATCAGAGTTCCGTTTTCAAAAAGCAACCACTATAGCTCTGATACCAATTGTTAAGAGAAAAACTTAGAGATACACTTGAACAAAACGTTAGAACAAGTATATTGCGGAATAGTTAATCTCAAAGGATCTGAAAGCTCAACAATAATATTAATAAGTTAGAGTTAAATAGTTAGAGAGTTAGTTGCGGAAATGTAAAGAAATAGAAATGACGACAATTGTTATATCAAGAAAACACACAAGTTGATTCATAACAACGAATGCATTCAAACCGAGTTAATAAGGTAGATCAAACTTCGTGATTAAGTCTCAAAGACTTGCTCCGAAGAGAGGTTATAATCAGTTATGTTCCAGTAACAAGTAAGAAGTGAAGAGTAGAAAGATAGAGAAGATAACTTCAGAGAAATGTATTTAGAATAGAAGCATAAATTATCCGTATTGGATACAAGAGAATAAGTCTCTATTTATAGAAACTCAGAAATGCACTAGATTACATCTCTATACGTAGCCATGCAAGGCATACTGGATAATAGAGTGTATTACAATAAAGACAAAAGAAGTAATCTAGCTAAGTTGACTGCGGTAGCAAGAGTCCAGTTGCGGTTGCTGATGAAAAGACTGACTGCAGGTGCTGAAGTGGCTGCGGTACCAAAGTTCAAGAGGGTCACTTTCATGATTCAACATGAATCTATTTTTAAAACAAAACCCAACAAATATGTTTTGAGCCATGATTAGACATACAAATCACTACTAGAGACCCCCTCATGGTTCATGTGAAGCTAATTAGGGGTAAACATAGGCAAACATGTATCCGTCGTAATTGTTTCAAATTAGAGTTGGAACCTGAACGGGCGGGTTTTTGGAATATTGGAACCGGGTTAAGATCTGATTACATCGTCTCTTTGAACTTTGGAACCGATACCAGAATCAGTTTCAATACTTGGTACCCACTTGCTAAACTTTGTTTTTAAAATTCTATTATCTTGCAACGAGTCATATAGTAACCAAAATTTTATACTTGTTTTGCTTGAAATACATTACAAATGACATACAAACACCTAAATAAAAGTGATGATAAAAAGAAAATATTTTCAATCCATTAGACTTCATATTTAGGCTTTACTTGAACAAATGCACATAACAAAATGATCATTTGCTTGTTTTATATATGACAAGTTAAGTATAAGAAAACATAAGGGTGCCAATGTAGGATGGATTTTCTCCAATAAATTCTTTTTTCTAAATCTTTGAAAATATTTAAACATATAAGATAAAATGAGATAAAAATACCTAAATAAAAGTAATGATAGAAAGAAAATATTTTGACTTCATATTTAGGCTTTACTTGAACAAATGTACATAGCAAAATGATCACTCTCTTTTATATATGACAAGTTATGTATAAGAAAACATAAGGGTGGCGATGCACGATGAGTTTTCTCTAATAAATTCATTTTTCCAAATCTTTGGGAATGCCTAAAGATACAAGATGAAATATAATAAATGTTTTTTTTTTCAAATCTAGTTTGCAAACTATGTTTTAAAAAAATAGTTTTGGTGAGTCGTTTTTATCTAATAACAACATTGTTAATGAAGATAATATTTGTAATTTTCTTAGTTTATGTACTCCCTTCGAACTTAGGTGTAGTATCCCACGAAATGCTATGTTCATGTACTTTACAATGTTTTTTCTATGTGGAAGGATAATTGTTACGAACTGGGGTTGAGGGTTCAAGTCTTGTCGTGTACATAGGTGGATTAAGGAGTAGTTTAGAGTAGATTAGATTTGTTGTGAAAAAAAAACTGAGTTTGTGTAGAAACATTGGAATAAAAAAAACTTTAATACCAAATACAAAGAGTAGAATTGAAATATTTAAGTTAATTTATTTTATTAAAATACAAAAGTATTATTTATATATAAAATTTAGCTGGTATTAGGTCCTAAAGGCGGTTCCGATGCGTATCTAGCAGGTAAATGTTATGAAAAAAATGAGAATTGAAATCGGAATTGGTCCTTGCCAGTTCCCACTTTAGGGAATAAGAACCATAACCGGAACTAGTGACCTTGGTTCTGGTTCTGGAACTGGCAGTTACGAGGCAATTCTGGTTCTAAAAGGGGGTGCCCGTTACCCGTGCTCACTCCTGAAGCTAATATCTGAGATCCTCCATCTATACAGTGTCGAAGAGATATGATTTCATGTTGGAGGTTAAAATGTAAATATAGCTAATTTTTTAGATTCTCCATCTATTGCGTTTAACGTTGATAACCCTTTGCTTACAACTAAAGCAAGAACTGAAAAATAAGAAAGGAAAGTGAACAGGAGAATTTTACTGCTTAAATCTTAAGCTCTTATTGTGTAATGCCCACATTTTTCATTAATCATTTCGTAGAAGAATCGTTATTTAAGTTTGTTAATAATGTAAATTGTCGTATAAATAAATAAATAAATAAATAATTCTTCACACATGATATGTGCTTATATAACTCTTATTTGTATATAAATAATATTTGAATTACTTTTATAAAAGAATGAAATCATCTATATGAAAGTTGTAGTATACATGAATGCAATACCGTTGATATAAAGAACATCGAAACAGAGCTCGTATGAAGAAGTTATGATATTTCAAAGTTACGCATTACAACGCATTGCGTCAATATATGTTATAAAATAAGAAACAAAAATATATTTCTTCTTAGCCAAAGTAGCCTTGACGAAAGTTGTAGTACATGAAATTACGAATATGTGGATATAAAGAACGTCGAAAAAGGACTCAATATGAAGAACTTATGATTTTCAAAGATACAACACACTAGGCTTGGTTATAAATTATAAAACTAAAAGGGATTACGAATTAGCTGTTAGAATCTAAATGAAAGTTGTAGTACACGAATTACAAAACTGTGGGTATAAAAAACATCGAAAACAAGGTTTGTATGCGAAAGTTACAATTATCCGACGAAAACGAGAATTTACAAGGCAACTGATACCTCTAGTTTGCCCAGCGGCCACATGGCTCTAGTTACCACGTGGCCGCAGGGCAACCTAAAGCTATCAGTTGCCTTGTAAATTCTCGTTTTCTTCGGATAATTGTAACTTTCGCATATGAACTCCGTTTTTGATGTTTTTTATAACTCTCCACCCCAAAAAACCACTGATGACGTTCCACCATAGGAAGAAGCCACGCAAAATGTGACACACTTTTAGAAAAATTTCCTTTTAAATAGGTTTCGACATCCTCCTTCACTCCTTGCTAATTTCAATCGAAGTCTCTCTTAGCCCTCAAGATTTAAGTTCGTGATTTGATTTCTTCATTCTTTAAGTATCATTAACAAAGCGCTTGAGAATATTTTCAGAATAAGGATTCAACGTCGAAGTCACGTTCATAGAATTTCAAATTTTCACCAGACGATCCTATAAGCTGAGTTCTACTTACTATGTTTGTTAAGTGTAATTTATATTGTGTTCATTGTCGTTATTATGAACCTATAAATAAGATTTATCAGTAATATCGGTTATAATACTTATTGATCTAGTTACGGGCATGGTGTCTATGCAAGATCTTAGTGAAGTGTTTTAAAGTGGATTTTCCAAATAGTATATTTATATACCAAACGAATCCTACATCCAATATCATCTTACCTGGTCATTCCTTATTGGATAGAACTTGGTATTTTTGGGGATTAATGAATAGTCCCGAAAATAGTTTATATTATCCTGAATAATATAAATATAAAAGAAAACTAAAACATAGTAACAGTTGTATTTAGGTTTGTGTTTGTAGGATAAATATAAATATAAATAATAATTGTGGGTTTAAAACCCTCTGTCTCACTAGGTTCCCAAACCTAACCCACTCAAACTTTATGTATCAGAGGTAACAGTACCAGGAATGCTAGAAAGTAATAAGAGTGTGTTGAGTGAATAAGATACTTATTTTGTATTCTGGTTTGTAAACTATTATGCTTGTAACATATGTTTGTGATAATGATTATGACATCCTTAGAGTTGTATTATTTAAACATAATTTGATATCCAATAAAATGTTTAAGTTTTCCTGGGACATTTCCGCAACAAAGTTTTATAAAACACTCTTCCATTTTCAAAGCATAAAATCATAGTTCTTTTTCAAGCATGAAATTAAGGGACGTCACAGTTGGTATCAGAGCATTAGTTTAAGCAAACTAGGAGTATTATTTGTTTCTAGACTTAAACTTTAACGCTAAGTGAAAATGATAAGATACGTATGATTGCATACATCATAATAAATGTGTAATTTGTTATTATGTGCTAAATGATTTATGTTATAGGATGTCCTAGGTTATGTACCTTACTTTGTATTTAAAAATTTGCATTGCCATATTACAAGAAGTTTCCTTATTTTCTATTAAATGCCAAATATACATCTACATTTTTTATAAATTAAAGTCGGTAATATACTAAAGCTCTCCATTCTATGAGTGGAGAACGAAATGACAATTACAAGGTGCGGGAGAGTAATCGATAAAGAATGAGGTCCAACACCTCAAAATGTCAGAGCATGAGCTATTCGATTCACTATTGAAGAAGCTCGGGTGATGATGCAAAACATGTTGAATCAAAATCAAAATGAGCTTTGGGGTCTCCTGACTCAAGAACTAGAAAATCTATTGAGTGGGGTGCCAATAAAAGAAGAAACAATTCATATTCACAAACCAATAGTTCAGAAAGGAAGGCATGACCCAGGAAGTAATCAAGGACCACCTCCTCATCCATAAAGACCAGAAGTCGGGAGGGATAATGATCTTAGAAGCATATGCAAGTATAAGGATTTTATGACTTGCAAGCCAACATCTTTTTACGAGAGTAAGAATCCAGTAGAAGTAATGAATTGGATTTCCGAAATGGAGTTAGCCTTCATAACATGTGGTTGAACGTGCAAGTTACATACCACTTTTATTGTACCATAATTTAAACATGCAACGATACATTGCTGGAACACGTTGAGGAAAACGATAAGTCCTAATGAGCCACTACGACAGACGTGGGCAGAATTCCTGGTGCACTTCAAGCGCCAACTTTCCTTTGGCTCAAAACATACTGGAGCTGGAGAACAAATTCTTAACACTAAAAAAGGGTAACATGTCCATTGATAAGTACACAAATGTTTTCTTTGACAAAATGGAATTTGATTTACGCATTATCCCCGATGAACTATAAAAAATTGATAGGTATGCAAAGGTACTACCATAGGAGTACTCTGTGCGAGTACACACCACCAGTACTCTTAATTCAGCCATCTGGGTTGCAAGGTATCTGGAAACTTTTAAGGGAATGACTACCGAAAGAGTGGTAACCGATGAGAAGAGAAAGTTTGATGGATCATTTGGGTCCAACAAAAAGAAGAATTTTCCAAGTCGTGCTCCAATGACAACAAAGCTGGAGGAACCGACCAAGGGAAATGGTGTGAGAAGTGTGAAAAGGAACACTCTGGAAAATGTCTTAGCAATATAACATGCTTCAAACGTTGGAAGACTGGGCATTATGCTAGTAAGTGCCCAAGTTTGACCATCGTGTGTTACTATTATGGGGAAACAGGACACTGCAAAAAAGGATTGTTCTAAGAAGGGAGGTACTTCAGAAAGGAACGAAAAAGGAAAGGATAAAGTACGACTGTACAATATGACTCTTGAAGAAGCTACAAAATAATGAGATTGAATTAGTTCTAGTACGATAGAAGCATACGTCAGGGCAAAACCTTACTTGGGAAATAGAAAGCGACATGAATAGTTGCTATCCACAATTTTTTGCTAATGTATGATTCTGGGACAAAATCATCCTAAATGGGGGAGAATTGTAATGCCTGTGTTTTTCGTTAAGAATTTCATAGAATACTCTTTATTTGTGTTAGTTAATAATGTAAATTTTCTTATACATAAATAAATAAATAATTCTTCATACATGATATGTGCTTATATAACTATTATTTGTATATAACTAATAATTGAACTACTTTTATAAAATAAATAGATCATCTATATTAAAGTTGTAGTATACATGAATATGAACCTATTGATATTAATAACGTCGAGAATAGAGCTCGTATGAAGAAGTTATGATTTTTCGAAGTTACATGTTACAACACATTGCATCGGAATTTGTTATAAAATACAAAACAAAACTATATTACTTCATAGCTAAAGTAGTCTTAACTAAAGTTGTAGTACATGAAATTACAAATCTGTGGATAAAAAGAACGCCAAAAATGGAATCTGTATGAATAATTCATAATTTTTCAAAGATACAACACGTTAGACTTGGTTATAAAATATTTAAGGGAAATAGATTACAAATTAGCTATTAAGATCTAAAGGAAATTTTTAGTACACGAAATTATAAAACCATGGATATAAAGAACGTGAAAAACTGAGCTCGTATGCAAAAATTAACTTTATATCCATGTTTTAGGTCATTTTGCAGCCTCCATCACACTAAGAGCTCATTGGGAGAAAACAATAGCCTCTATTTTCATAGATTGAGCTCTTCCTCTCTCAGCTCATCCATTTTATGTTGTTTTGTGGCTTTTAGGTTTGGTATTCTTAAAGATTTTGATTTTAAGCTTTGCAATTGAAGAGATTTATCAGCTCTCATTTATCTTTTGGACCTTGTAAGTATTAAAGATCCAAGCTTTATTAGTTTTCATCTTTAGATCCAGGTTTTTGAGCTACTTTTCTTCTTGTTGGGAAGTTTTGAGAGGTTATGGGTAATAAAATTTTCAACTTTATTGATCACTGAGGTGCCAATAGTATTATATGTTTCATATCTGGACTCTCTTGTTTTGGTGTCGTGCATGGGGTTTTGACCCCCATTTCTCAGTATTTTGACCAAGCTTGGGGAAGGATATGTATTGGACATTCATGTTTATAAAGTTATGATTTTTATGGACCATTTGAGTTCCATGAAGCTTTTTGGAAAGTATTAGTAGTGGACTTAACAAATTAAGAGCTTAATAATGTTTTTGGATCTGCCAGCTTGACCACGGTGTGGTAAGTGTTGACCACGGCATGGTGGGTAGATCCATCGCGTATTTTGTTGAGCGAAACCACGACGTAGCCAAGGTCTTTCCACAACGCGGTGGTCTGTATGCTTAACTTTGACCGTTGACCGTTGACTTTTTGACCAGGTTGACTTTTGGCCAACTTGATGGTTTTAGGAGGTAGACTGAGGTTTGACCTTTTGATTATGTTTAGGTGTCGTGTAGTACCAGCCTCTACATTCTTACACGTTGTGGTATTATTCTACTTCGCTAAGAGGTGAGTCTTCTCACTATACTATGTAGGATGCTAGACTATCTTTGTGACTCTTGCGTGTTTGTATGGTATGTTGGATGAGGCCCATTGGGTGAGACCTGTTAGGTATGTTGGGCGAGGCCCATTGGGTGAGACCTGCTATATTATTGGTTAAGGCCCGTTATGTATGGTGGGTAAGACCCATTATGTATGTTAGGCAAAACCCGTATTAGTATGTGGTATCTTAGAGAACTCACTAAGCTTTGTGTTTACGGTTTTAAATTCAAATTTTTTCAGGCTTTCTTGTATTGAAGGAAGGGTGCGACTTGATTGTGTCACATCCATTGGATATTTCCGCACTACATAACTATTAAGTTTATACATTGGTAAATGTCTTGAATCAAATGGTTTCATTTAGCTTTTTGGAGTTGTAATTTGAACAAATAATTTTAATATTAAGTGAAAATTTTACTCTATATTTTGGGGATGTTACAAGAATTCTCAACCCCAACATCCACCGATGACGCGACACCATAAGAAGAAGCCACGTAGGACATGGCGCCCCTATGCGCGACACACTTTTTGAAAATTTTTGTATAAATAGATTTTGAACTCCTCCATTCCTTGCTAATTTCAATCAAATTCTCTCTTAACCCTCGAGATTCCAGTCCCTTGTAATTTAATTTCTTCGTTCTCTAAGTATCGTTAGAAGAGCGCTGAAGCATTGGAGAATCTTTTCAAATTAAACATTCAGTGTCGAAGCCACGCCCATGGAAATTCAAGTTTTCGCCAGACAATCCTATAAGGTGAGTTGCACTAACTATGTTCTTAAGTGTAATTTATATTGTGTTCATTGTTGTTATGAACCTAAAAATAAGATTTATCAGTTATACCATCTATAATACTTAGTGATCTACTTACCGGCGTGGTGTCTAGGCAAGATCTTAGTATGGTGTTTAAAGTGGATTTTCTAAACAGTATATTTATATATCAAATGGATCCTACCTCCAATAACATCTTACCTGATCATTTTCTATTTGATAGAACTTGGTATTTTCTAGGATTAATGAAGAGTCCATAAATAGTTAATATAATTTTAAATAATATAAGTATAAATGAAAACTAAAACTTAGTAATATTTGTATTTATGTCATTTTAAAAGGGAAGCAAAAATGTTAGACAAAGAGTTAACATACCAGTAAATCTTCCACCTTTGATAAGGTGAGTGCATAAATACTTTCATGGCAAACATTTATATAAAAGTATTATATATCAATTGAATGCTTATATGTGTACCGAATGCAGATTATCTGGAATATGTGTTAAGAGTATATTTAATAATACTACACGACATGTACTGTGTGTGCCAGATATGGTTATATATTGTATAGTTAAGATGTTAGACTTATTATTGTAGTTATCATGATTAGATTGCATTTAAGTTGGATAATGAGTGGTCTCATACTGGGGTGTATGTGGTTGTGTGATTTCAATGGAGAGGAGAGATCCATTATGTGGCACTATAGTGACATCCCCAATTTCACGGCTAGAAAAAAAACCGATTTGTTTATGCTTTATTTAAAATCAGAGTATCCTTTTTGAAGAATAATATTGCAGAATTTGTTCCAAAAAATATGATAATGATATTATTAGAGCAGTTCCGAAGAAATGTATTTTAATTATATTAAAAATGTTGGGATGTCATCGTTAATATAATACAAAAGCATAAACAGAAATAGTATACGTGTTACAAACATCTATTATTCTACTGGCCTATAATTTATAAATCGTTCATTTGTTCCTCACAAATGTGCTCTTGTGCCACTTCCTGTAATACATGAAACTGAGTGGGTCATGATTGGGAGCCTGGTGAGCACATAGGGTTGCAACCCATAATACTTAAATTCTTTATTTTCATCAAATCATTCAACCTGATTACCCATTCCCATTATCCTCACTTTATGTCCCTAGAGCATCTAATTAAAGTAACCCATCCTAAGGATTATCTTCGAGATAGACAATTATGCTTAGGGTATTCCTAAGAAATATATGTCCATAAGATAACCATGGGGTGGAGGGATGGAGTACACCTGGTGAACACTTAGGTCAAAAACACTTACAGGTTGTGAGCCTGCTAGCCCTTCACTGAACTGTCTAGAATAGGCCGTGGTCATCATCTATACTCCGCTAGATGATTGGATCATCATTAAAGTCAAGGCCTCTCATCATTTATCTCATCTTTCATCTTTCATCATCTATATCATCTTTCATCTACCCATCTTTACCCAACATATTTATAGGTATAAAATACATATACAGTTTAAATCAAGTAAAACATGTATAAATCGTTCATCCAACATAGATGTTAGGAACACAAATAATAGGCAGATATAGCATGTAAGTTATCTTAAATACTTCATATCTATGTCTAAGATGAAAGTAAGTATGCACTCACTTGTTAAAGTGATGACTCGAAACTCAGACAACGCTTCGCTTCTAGAAACTGTCTTTTCCTTTGACGTAACCTAGTATCATTATCACTAAGTCTTAGTGTAATATTTATTGCGACTAATTATTAGTCTAGATTCATCACTAATTCAAATTCTACTAATATATAGCTGATAAGGGATAACCATGTAAGATCATATCGTAGGTAGGGTTCGTTTGTCATACATAGTATACTGTTTGGAAAGCCCACTTTAAACACCTCACTATATCTAGCCTTGTCATCATCCTTGTAAGAAGATCAATAAATATAATGACATGGAATCACTAATAAATCTTGTTTATAGGTTCATAATAACGATAATGAACTTAAACATAAATTATACTTAATGCACGGTAATCATAACTCAACTTACACGTGGTTTAGTGAGAAACCGAACTTTATGCGGGCAGAACTTCTAAACTGAAAGCTCTACTTCTCGGGGATTTCCGATGCTCCATAGCTTCGCTACTAACCCTTAGGAAGTGCTAGAGCAAGGCTTAGGTAATTTAGGGGTTTGCGAGATATTTGAATGAAGAGGTGTAAAGAAATGGGTGAAATTCGGCCTCTATTTATAGGCTGCCAAGAGCCCAGTACGTTCGGCGTACTACAAATTACATTGGGCGTAATGGGTCCGTCGGGTGTACATAAGTATTACATTGGGCCTAATGTTCCACATGTCCCAATCTGATCGCAAGCCGTCGGGAGGAAAGAGGTGTGCTAGATCGCGACACATGTCGCACCCTTGTTAACCCGAAAATTTTTATATTATAAAATTCAAAACTTTCACATATGGGCTCTGGTTTTTAGGTTATTTATATCCACACGTAGCTATTGACGGGATCTACAACTTTTGTTTAGACTCCGTCCACTAATTTAGATTTATTTTTAAAGTTATATTTTAACAGGCTTAGACAGTTAAAGTTCGTCAAAAAATCATAACTTTGTCATACGACGTCCGTTTTCGACTGTCTTTATATCGTTGAGCTCCTATTAATGAGATCTTCAATTCTCGTTTAGATTGTTTCGGCTGATAACTGATCAATCTAAAATTCGATTTCTGAGTTGTACACTACTATGCTGAATCTTACAAAAATCACAACTTCTTCTAATGAAGTCAGATTTAAATGTTCTCTAGATGCACGCTCTCGGTTTAACGACTACTATGACTTTCTCTTAGATCACTAAAGCTAAAAAGTAATTTAACAAAAATTTACTTTTTACGATACGCAGATCCGTGCCAGTTTAATCCGAAAATTTCAACTGGTCATAACTTCTTCGTTAGAAGTCGGATTGGAGTGTTCCTTATATCTCTGGAATCCTTGTCACAACTACTTCAAATTTATTTAAAGATATTAGGTCTAATTATTATTTTATTTTAGATCGTACTTTATTCCTATTTTATTATATCGTTATAATCACATATAATGCAAATAATTTACATAATACTCAAATATTTCTTCCTTCATTACATCAAATAGGTTACAATTTTTGACCATAACTATTACATCATATTTTTAATGCTTAGCAAGAAACGCGGGCGTTACAATTCTCTCAGCCTTGTGAGGATTCCATCCCGGAATCATGCATCAACAAACAGATGTGGACAGTGACTCATCATGTCACTTTCTATCTCCCATGTGAGGTTCGACGCATTCTAATATTTCCATTGCACTAGCACTAACTCAACCATCTTGCGTCGCAACTTCTTTGTCTTATGGTCAATATTCGGGCTCATCGATTAACCTATTATCTTCATCAATCCTTAACTTTGAAAGTGGAATTATATCTGGAACTTCTCCCGTGAACTTCCTCAAATAACACACATGGAAAGTGTGATGAATACCATCCAATTCTTCTGGAAATTCTAACTTGTAATCTTAGTCCCCAATACTTTAAAGAACCTTGAATGGCCCAATAAATATTGGACTCAACTTTCCTCTCTTTCCAGATCTTATAAATCCCTTCCACGGTAAGACTTTGAGTAACACCGAATCTCCAACTTCGAAAGTCATTGGTCGCCGCTTCTTGTCAGCATAGCTCTTTTGGCGATCTTGAGCTGCCAACATCCTTTCTCTAATCACCTTTAGCTTTTCAGCAGTCTGATGGACTATTTTGGGACCCATAAACTGCTTTTCTCCGGCCTCAAGCCAACAGGACGGCATACAAAACTTTTGCCCGTACAAGGCTTTATAAGGTTCCATCTTAATACTCGAATGGTAGGTATTGTTGTAGGAGAACTCTACCAGGGGTAGATGATCACCCATGTTACCTTGGAATTCTAGGGTATATGATCTCAACATATCTTCAAGTGTTTGAATTGTACTTTCGCTAAGCTTATACCTTACTTTTCATCGAGTAAGGAAAGGATAAACGTGGTAATCGGAATACAGGGCAGGGTAGTAAAGGAAGAAACTAGACACACTAACAACCAAAGGAAAAACCTAACTACAAGAACAACAGAAAATAAACAGAACAAGAAATGAAATATGCATGCCAAAAATAAAGAAAATGAATAATGCATGAAAATAATATGAAAAAGAGAAATGAACAACTAAAATTAAACATGCTTCTTTTTTTTATACGATCAGACTTTACATCGAAATAGGGCTCCAATCACTAACACCAAGCAACCATTCTGCTACCTTTCATGTATCACAAACTCCCAAAGTGAGGAAGACCACGGAACGGTGTAACCCAATAGTCCAACTCTAGTTTTATTTAAACTTTATACCTTAATTAGCTTTATGAGCGAAAATAACACAGTCCGGATCTCAAGGCCTTAAGACTAGATGGCCAAGAATCAGAATCGACGCATCCTTAAGAACCCGGCACGACCAAATCAGATTTCACCGAAGCAACAAGGGCCAACCCCCGTAGGAGCCCAGTTCTATGCTTTCACTTTTTCGAGAGCCACAAGTATCATATCACACAGTTCTTTATTCGCCAGATGTAACTTTGAAACGGCTTTTAACTTGATTGAACTTTGATTTGTACTTCGTTTTGAGCTTGAATTCTTCAATCTATTTTTTTTTGGAATTTCTTGAAATTTCTTCACTTGACCACTTGAAACTCTTTAATTTGGGTACTGGATATGGCATTGTACCCTTCCTTCTTTCTTGACTGTGTGGGTCTGATACTTAAGCTCTTTGTTACTGCGAGGGTAATGCGTGTCAACAAATAGGGCCATGTTCTGTGGGTTCAGAGTTGTCGATATAGATTCTTTTTAAGCATTCAGAAGCAAATAATCCTAAAGCTGTTATTACCGCCCATAAAACGTTTCAGTACGCCATTTTTTTATTATCTAAGGCTGGGGTCTCGAATCACAGTGTCTTGGGTCCCCTAGTTATGACAGCCTACACTTCCAATAAAAATCAGGTCACTTCGGACATCCTATGTAAAGAATGTCATCATCTCGTATATATATATATATATATATATATATATATATATATATATATATATATATATATATATATATATATATATATATATATATTTGAAATCATGCAAATGCGAAATGCAGCAAAATGAAAATATATTTTTAAGAAAAAAATAGGAAGAAAATAAAATAAAATTAAGGACATAAATGAAAAATCTTTTTGGATTTTTTTCTTAATAATAGAGAAAAGTTTTTACAAAAGGATAACAAATCCCCTCCCCAAGCTTAAAATTAAGCATCGTCCTCAATGCTTAGGGAGGAGTGGAAAACGACTACTCTGGCAAGGATGAGAAACGACAGAAGAACTCGTGGCGGAAATCGGTAAAGTCCTCACGATAACCTAAGACCTCGTCTCGATACCAAGAAATTTGAGTACTATAAAGCTGATAATCGAGGCGGAGACCAGTCATAGTCTGCTGAAGAGCAGCAATATCCTGGCGGAGGTCAAGATAATGTTGATAAGTAAAGGGGGAGTTGGGGTCAGGATGAGGTGGCTGGGTATGCTGGGGTTCGTCCTGAAAGTCAGTATGCATGGGATCAGGCTGGCTATAGGAGAGTGGTGTAGCGTCCGTGTAATCAGGGTGCAAAGTGGACGAAGATGATCTATCAGAATGCGGAAGCGGGGGGGGGGGGGGGGGGGGTTGTGACCTACGTTGGCGAAAAGGAAGTGTACTCCGGAATAGATTGCTCCGCGAGGGTGCGAGCAATGACGGTGATCAGACCACCACAACGAATGGCACCGCCGGTGCGAAGGTTTAAAACTCTATAGAATCTTTTGATGGTTAAATCACCAAAATGAGGGCGGTACAATCCGGTGACCATGCACCATAAAATAAAAAGCTCGGCTTTGCCGGCTTTGGTAGTCTCAACCTACGCGTAAATAATATTGCAAATAATTTTCAAAGCGATTTTTAGGACTGGATGGACAATGCTGGTCTGAACGGATTGGTACGACTCGTAATAATCCAATCCGGTAATGGAGTGCCAAAAATCGTGCACGTCGAAAGCAGGGGCAGGCTGGGATAAGTTGGTGATGGGTGTGCGGGAAAAGGTACACAACTGGTCGATGTGGACAGAGTGCGGGGTACTAAAACAGCGAAAAGCAACATTTCCCTCTTGGTTGACTTTACTGAGGGTAGCTAGGAACTCTCGGGTGAGTAAGGGACAGGTGGGGAAATCCGCAGATAAAAGACGCTCCCAGCCAATATTGGCAAAAAGAGCACGAACACCATCGTAAATATGGAGTTCCCGCATCAATGTCCGGCTGGGGGACCAGACCTGCGGTAGAATTTCTCGTTCCTGAACCTGCTGAAAACAGTCTAATGCAGCTTGGGAGCCTAAATCTAAGGTCACATTGTCCGCCTGAATAATGTATGACGGGTCCGGAGTGTCAACATTTCTGCGTGAACGGGAAGGTCTAGGAGGCATTTTTCAGGTCAAAAACTGGGACAAATTTGGCACAATTTCCAGATAATCAATTATCAAGCAAAAATAAATTTTTCTAACTACTCCCACAGTGGATACGCAAGCCCGCACAAATATATAATAGAAACAAAAGAGTTCGGTTTCAGAACGAATATATCTGACTGCGCATTGAGCAGCAGTATATTTTTCGCGTCTGAAAATTTTTTGAGTTTTGAAATTCCGTTCGGATAAACCTCTTCTGAATTGTATCCGGGGCAAACGTTTCAAGTTTTCGGGACCTGCGGAGTGCCAACGGAGTGTAGATCTGAAAAAGAAACTCACCAAAATTCAAATTTCAAAATGAAGAAAATGAAATTTTTGGATAATTTCAACCGTGGAATCATGATTTCTTTACCGTAGAGATGTAGTAGAAGAAAAATAGAAGAGATTGATACCTATTGTGCTTGATTTGGAGAAAAAAATGAGTGATTTGTGACGTTTCTGGTGAGAGAATTCGAAAAAACTGGAACTTCGAGAGAGAGTTTTTTTGCGTTGTGGTGTGTGTGAAATGAACGTCGTGGTGTAATTTACTCAAAACATGCGATCGCATGTATGCAACCTGCGATTGGAACTTTTAGGAAATTTTGTTGTTTCGTTATAGAATGGCTCGAGGATGCAATCTTGTAAAAAATATCAAAACATGCTATCGCGTAGGGAGAACCTGCGATCGTATTGGCCCTGATTTTGTCAAATATCGGCTCAAAAAATCCTCGATGACCACCTGCGACCCAAAAAACACAACCTGCGATCGCAAGGATTGGACTTGCGATCGCATGTACCACAAAAACTGATTTTCTTCAAATTTTTTCAAATTCTCTCTGTTCATTTTCGTATGAAAAGCACGCTTCAATTAAAAAGTGACGACCTAAGTAACTAAAAACACACAAAAATTGAAATTAAGTTGCAAAAAACGAAAACCAAAAACAAACGTTTGGGTTGCCTCCCGGTAAGCTGTCCGTTTTGACTGTCATTGGCTTGACATTGTTACTTGGTTTCCTCAATTGCAGTAAGTCGGGATCTCGACTACCTCCACTTCCTCTTTATTAACTTGAAACCCTTCATAAAATGGTTTGAGACGATGACCATTTTTCCTGTTTGTTCACTCTTAATTTCTATGGCACCATGATCAAACACGTTAGTAACAATAAAAGGTCCCACCCAACGAGACATTAATTTACCGGAAATAAGTTTGAAATGAGAATGATATAAGAGTACCTTTTGACCGGTAGTGAATACCTTTCGCGAGATCATTTTGACGTGGACAGCCTTTGTCTTCTCCTTATAAATTGCTTCGTTCTCGTAAGCATCGCTCCGGATTTATTCTAACTCTTGGATATCCAACCTTCTTTTCTTACCAGCTTCATCCATGCTCATATTCAAGTTTTTGACAGCCCAATATGCTCGATGCTCCAATTCAACCGGTAATCGACAAGGTTTGCCAAAAACAATTCAATATGGTGACATACCGATAGAAATTTTGTATGTTGTCTGGTAAGCCCATAACACATCATCCAATCGAATACTCCAATCTTTCTTGACCGGATTGATGGTTTTCTCTATAATGCCCTTGATCTATCTGTTTGAAGCTTCAGTCTGCCCGTTGGTTTGCGGGTGATATGTTGTGGATACCCGATGTGTGACACCATATTTCTTGAGGACTGCTTCGAGGGTGTGGTTGTGGAAATGCGTACCCCGATTACTAATAATGGCTTTTGGTGTCCCAAACCTAGCGAATATAATTGTCTTGAAAAAATCAACTACAACCTTGGCATCATCTGTTCGTGTAGCTTTTTCCTCGACCCATTTAGATACGTAATCCACAACAAGTAAGATATACACAAACCCGAAAGATGGTGGAAACGGACCCATGAAATCTATACCCCAAACATCAAAGATTTCACATACTAAGATTGGGGTAAATGGCATTTGATTCCGAGATGTCAAAGACCCAGTCATTTGGCACCTTTCACAAGTTTTGCAAAACAGAAAAGAGTCACGAAAAATATGAGGCCAATAAAGACTGTTGTCCAAGACCTTGCGTGCGGTTCGTTGTGGACCATAATGCCCTCCACAAGCTTCTGAATGGCAGGAATTCAGAATTGACTTGACTTCATCTTGAGGCACACATCTTCTAATCACCTGATCAGCATAGTGTTTCAATAAATACGGCTTGTCCCAGACATATCTTTTCGCCTCCTTCTTTATTTTATCTTTATGGGCTCGGGTAAGATCTGAAGGGAGTTCTCTGGAGACCAAGTAGTTCACTATATCAGCAAACCAATGGAGGTTCTGAACATCAAATAGGTGCTCGTCAGGAAATGCTTCGTGAATCGGGGTTGGGTCTTCAGGTGGAGTGAGTCGACTCAAATGATCAGCTACCAAATTTTCTCTCCCGCTTTTATCCCTGATCTCTATATCAAATTCCTGTAGCAGCAAAATCGATCTGATCAACCTTGGCTTCGAGTGTTTTTTGGCAAGAAGGTACCGGATAGCTACGTGATCAGAAAAGATTATAACTTTCGTGCCCAACAAATATTGTCTGAATTTTTCCAATGCAAACACAATTGACAGCAACTATTTTTCTGTGGTGAAGTAATTTGCTTGGGCGATGTCCAAAGTTTTTCATGCGTAATAAATAACGTGGGGAACCCGATCTTTTCTCTGTCCTAAACCAGCTCCAACAGCAATATTACTGGCGTCACACATTATCTCGAATGGTAAACTCCAATCTGGGGGCTGAATAATGGGGGCAGAAGTAAGAAGATTTTTCAGCACATCAAAAGCCTTCTTGCAGTCTTCATTGAAGTCAAATTCAACATCTTTTTGTAGTAACTGGCACATGGGAACTGATATCTTCGAAAAGTCTTTTATAAACCTCCTGTAAAAACCTGCATGACCAAGAAAGGAACGCACTTCCCGAACATTCTTCGGGTAGGGTAATCTTTTTATAACATCTATTTTTGCTTTGCCGACTTCCAAAGCTCTTTTTGAAACAATATGACCAAGAATCAGACCTTGGTCAACCATAAAGTGACATTTTTCAAATTTTAAGACCAAGTTTGTTTCAATACATCTTTGCAAAATTTTTGTGAGGTTTTTCAAATAAATATCAAAGGAGTCTCCATAGACGGTAAAATCGTCCATGAAGACTTCTATGGTATTTTCGACATACTCAGAAAAGATACTAACCATACACCTCTGGAAGGTAGCGGGTGTGTTACAGAGTCCAAAAGGCATACGTCTGTACAAGAAAGTCCCGAATGGGCAGGTGAAGGTCGTTTTCTCCTGGTCTTCTGGAGAAACTAGAATCTGATGGAAACCTGAGAATCCATCCAAGCAGCAGTAGTGAGATTTTCCAGCAAGCCTCTCTCGCATCTGATTTATAAATGGGAGAGGAAAATGATCTTTCCGGGTGGCTGCGTTTAATTTTCTTTAATTGAAACAAACGCGCCATCCGTTCTGAACCCTAGTTGGAACCAGCTCTCCTTATTTGTTCTCTACCACTGTCACCCCAGCCTTCTTGGGTACAACTTGAACTGGGCTGACCCATTTGCTGTCAGATATTGGGTATATCATCTCAGTATCCAATAACTTCATAACTTATTTTTTGACCACCTCCATCATTGGTGGGTTTAATCTACGTTGGGCTTCCCGCGATGACTTATAATCTTCTTCCATCAAAATTTTTTGCATGCAGAGAGATGGGCTAAGTCCTTTGATGTCTGCAATAGTCCACCCAATCACACTTTTATACTCCAAAATTCTGATCAGTTCTGACTCTTCTTTTTCTGACAACTTGTTGGATATGATGACTGGTAATGTTTCTTTTTCTCCAAGATATGCATATTTCAAGTGTTCTGGAAGTGTATTCAGCTCCAAGATGGGAGCTTGCACTACAGAAGGAAAAAGTTTGGAGTTAGAAACTGGTAATTTAAGAGTTTGGGTACCATACCTCAACCTTCTCTGCTGATCCATATAGGCTGCCATTTCTTGAACGTCTCTGTCAACCACATAACTTTCTGATAAAACTTGAGCTGGATTAATAGACATATTTCTATGGAGCACTAATGCTAGTGACTCACGGTTAGCAATATCAAAATATTCTGCAGTTAATGGTTCAATTACATCAATGAAATTAAGGGCTGAAACATCATCAAGATAACGCATAACATCATAAATATTGAAGTTGATAACTTCACTATCAAATTCCATGGAAAGGGTACCATCATAAACATCTATTTTGGTTCTAGCAGTTTTTTAAAAATGGTCTCCCCAAAAGAATGGAACCTGAATTTGGTGAGTCGTCATCTCCCATATCTAAAACATAGAAATCAGCTAGAAAAATGAGTACATTCACTTGAACCAAAACGTCTTCCAGCACACCTTTTGGGTGCACCAGAGAACAATCAGCTAACTGAATGATGACTCATGTTCTTTTTAAAAGCCCTACCCCGATAGTTTTAAAAAGTGAGTATGGCAAAACATTTATAGAAGCTCCTAAGTCCAACATAGCTCGTGGAACTGAAAGGTTCCCCAACTTGCAAGGAACAATAAATACTTCTGGATCCTTACACTTTGGGGGTAGCCTTTTTTGTAAGACAGGTGAAACATTCTTGCTTACTTTAGCTGTTTCGTTTCCTTTTAATTTTCTTTTTGAAGTACATAAATCTTTCAAAAATTTAGCATATCGGGGTAGTTGTTTAATGACATCATGAAGGGGAATATTTACCTCAATCTTTTTGAAGAAATCCATAATATCTTTGTATTCCTTTTCTTTTTTCGTGTTTTTCAGTCTTGAGGGAAAAGGAGGAGGAGTAATTTTTACTTCAGCTTCAGCAGGTCTATCTTTTTTCTGCACCTCTTTAGTTACCACAGATTCTTGCTCAACCACGATCTCTTCTTCCTCATCTTCTTACTGATCTGGTCCTTTGTAGTTTTTGCCACTTCTGAGAGTGATAGCACAAGCATTGTGCTTCGGGTTTTTCTCAGTCTGAGATGGGAATTTTCCTTGCGTTTGTGCTTCCAGTTTTCTCATAGAGTTCACGAGTTGTGATACCTGCTGCTCCAGATTTTTGATGCTAGACTTGGTTTCATTCTAAAAAGCTTGGGTACTGGTAGCAATACTTTTAACAATGTCTTCCAAAGACATGTTGGAACTACTAGCTTGTGACTGAACAGGTGGTTGCTGAAAGTTGCTTTGGTGTTGATTTTGGTGGAAAGGTTGCTGAAATCCAGGTGGGGCCTGATATTGATTTCTTTTCTGGAAATTTTGCAAAGGCCTTGGCTGGAAATTATTATTTTGAGGTCCTCCCCAAGCTTGGTTTTTGCGATTCTGATCAAATGGCCTTTGCTGAAATCCTCCCATAGCTTGAACAGATTCAGTATCTTCTTGAAGTAATGGGCACATATCTGTTGGGTGCCCGGTTTTGCAGCAGATCCCACAAGGTTTGACTTTTGCTTCAATACCTTTTTCTTTTTTCAACAGAAGGACAACCTTTGTCAATTCTAAAATCTAGGATTCCAGGTGGGCGTTACTTATTTCTTTGACTCCTCTTGGCTGGTCCGAGTACCATTCTTCTTCAGTTGTTGAATGCAGATCCCACAAGGTTTGACTTTTGCTTCAATACCTTTTTCTTTTGTCAACAGAAGGACAACCTTTGTCAATTCTAAAATCTAGGATTCCAGGTGGGCGTTACTTATTTCTTTGACTCCTCTTGGCTGGTCCGGGTACCATTCTTCTTCAGTTGTTGAATGCTTAGATTCATTTGCCAACTTTTCAATCAATGTCCGGATCTCTGTTGGTGTCATATTTGAAAGTGACCCTCCACTTGATGCATTTATGAGTCACCTCTTCATGGGTATCAAGCCTTCACAAAAACAATGGTACAACTGATAATCACTAATGCCATGTTGTGGGCATCGGACCAGCAACTTCTTGAAACGCTCCCAATAAGTGTGGAGAGCCTCTCTTTTGCCTTGCTTTATACCAAGAATCTCTCTGCGCAGGTTTGATATTTTCGCCTCAGGAAAATATTTCTCTAGAAAATGTTTGGTGAGTTCATTCCAGCTTGTTATTGAACCATACGGGAGGTCATATAACCACTCATTTGGTGCATCCTGAACTGAAAAAGGAAGCGCCCTTAGTTTGATCTGGTCTTCAGTAATTGCATGGGGTTTCGTTCCAGAACAGACGACATGGAATTCCTTGAGAAATTTTTTAGGGTCTTCATTCTCAAGGCCTCGGAACGGGGGCAGCAGATGGATTAAACCGGATTTGAGCTCAAAGTTCTGAGCTTCTGAAAATGTGATACACAGAGGTTGCTGGGTAACCTCTAGTGTTGCCCATTCGCGGAGAGTCTTTTCAGCATCGTCTCCGTTTTCGCTCATGATGGATTTTGTTTCGGTTTCAGAAGAATCTGTGAGTTCGGGTTTGTCTGAAGATGATGAGGAGTATGTTTTGAACGGGCTGTTAACGGGTGAGGTAAGTGGTGCTTTTGGAAAAGGTTGAAATGAGGCTTCGGGTTTGTTCCACAAGGGAGTGCCTTGTGGTGTGGGTGTTTTATAATGAGAGGGGGGAGGAGGCTGAGGTTCCTGCTTGTTTCTTCCGAAGTTTTGCCACCTTCTTTAGCTTCCTAGCAGTCTTCTCAATCTCTGGATCAAAAATTAGATCACCTGTAGGTGAAGATCTTGGCATAAAACTATTACTGTTAACTGTGTCCCCGGAAACGGCGCCAATTTGTTAAAACCGCTATTATGCACGATTTAAACAAATAAAAATATAAATTAGACTGCTCTTTTGCACTAACAGGTAGTACGGGTAAGCAGGGTCGGATCCTCAGGGACACGTCCTAAAGTCTTTGCCTCTTTGCGTAAGGCACAAACTAATTCTTGACAAACGAACAAAACATAAAAGGGGGGGGGGGGGTATTTCTGAAAATTTAAACTAATAAAAATAAAAAATGATAAAAGATTAACTGAATTTAAAGGTGGTGGAAATTCAAATAAAAGAAAGCAATTCCAGTTTCGCGGTGACTCCCCTGATCATATAGTGAACCTTCAACACAATATTTGACTGTGCACTTGTTTAAACTGGTACTAAAGTTCATTAACAAGCTCTAATGACCTCTATTACAAAAATCATTTAATCAAAATAAGTTCTTTGAATTAAATCTAACTTTTTACCAAATTAACCAAACAAGCTCTTGATTAACAAAGCAAAGTTGCATTAGACACAGTGTAATTTCCCAGTAAAGTCCAATACCTCTCATAGGCACGAAGGCGTAAAAACAACCCTAAACACACAATTAATCTAATATATGTTACTTTTTACCAATTAGTCTAGACAATTACGGATCTAAACAATTAGATAACTAGAATGATTCACAAACAATTCAAGTGGCCAACAGAAATTGAAATAAAAATCAAACACTCAATTAAACACAAAATTGATCAAACTAAACAGTAATCACAGTCAAACATAGTGCCTAATGATTAATCATATGAAAAGGTTACGTCTTGCGAAACTGAAATCTGAGTTTTTAGCCTGACATGGCTAAAAACAGATTACAAATAGTAGAAAATAGAGTCTAAACGATAAATCTTACTAAATAATGAAAAGAAATTGAATCGTCTCCTTTAGATCTGCGTTCTTCACTTGAAACCCTCTGAAAATCGCCTTGGAATCGTCAGGAATCGCCAATTAGGGTTACTAGACAAGTCTGTGGCTCTATTTATATGGCCAGCTGTAAAAAACGTCGTGCATACGATCGCATAGGGACAACCTGCGATCGCATGTATTACCGAAAACGCGTCACAGGCCTTTTAAATGAAGTACGATACCATTTAGAGACATTTTGGCCAACCTGCGATCGCATGAAGTGGGTTTTCTCATCCTTGTCAATTTTTCTGCACAAAAAATCTCCGAAACGAAGTTGCGACCAACCTTGCGATCGCAAGGACAAAGCTGTGATCGTATAGGGACAACATGTGATCGCATGTTGCCATTTTCGTGTCTTTTGATCGTCGTTCCTCCTTCCAATCAGTTCTTGATCATTCCTTGACGTCCTTCCTTAGTCTAGACTCCAATTAAGCTCTGAAACATCCATTAACGCATCCCGAACTCGCATAATCATCCATATGCTCCAAATTACACTGAAAAATCATAACAAACGTGAGTAGTATGGGCATTCTACAAAATAATCACGAAACACACAATACATAATAATAATCGGGAGTTAGTTAGCATTTTATGACAAAATACCAAGGAAATTGTGCTAAAAGATGCATATAAAATGCATCTAACGTAGGTTGTACTTAAACGCAACTTCGTACCTATTTCCTCTAGTAGGATCTTCCAAAACCTGGATGGGAAACGACTATCACGATCTGAAAGAATAGTTAAGGGAACACCGTGAAATCTTACTATTTCTTTCACGTAGGCATTTGCGACCTTATCTATAAACCATCTCTTATTGGCCTCTATGAAGTGTGCACTTTTTGTGAATCGATCCACGATTACCCAAATCATGTTGTGACTGTGCTTCGTCCTAGGTAGTTTAGTCACAAAATCCATGGTGATGTCTTCCCACTTACCCAGGGGTATATGCAAAGGCTCTAAACTCCCATACAGTTTCTGATGTTACGCTTTAACTCTCTCACATGTTACACAATCTGCCATAAACTTTGCAACATTGTGCTTGATCATCGGCCACCAGTAGTAAGGTTTCAGATCCTTATACATCTTAGTGCTACCAGGATGAATCGAGTACATGGTCCTGTGAGCTTCTTCCATGAGAAGATCTTTCATTCCTCCCATCTTAGGCACCCAAATCCTGTTTTGGAATACCTTCAATCCTTGACTATTTGTATCGAATACCAATGTTTTGCCTAAACGTTCTTCCTTTCAGTCATTTTTCTCCAAAGCTTCTTCCTAAGCTTTCTTAATGCTTTCCACAATCCTTGATACAATTTCTATTCTTAACACTCTTGGCCTTTTTCTTTCCAGGTTTATTTTTCGACTCAGAGCATCAGCTACGACATTTTCTTTACCAATGTGGTAAAGTATCTCGCAGTCGTAATCCTTAAGTAACTCTAGCTAGTGTCGTTGTTGCATATTCAATTATTTTTATCAAATAGATATTGGAGACTCTTATGATCAGTGAAGAGTTTTCACTTTGTGCCATAAAGATAATGCCTCCATATGTTTAATGCGAATACTACCGCTGCCAACTCCAGATCATGAATGGGGAATTTCTTCCCGTGCTCTTTCAGTTGTCGAGATGCATATGCTATTAACTTTTCTCTCTAGGTCAGAACACAACAAAACCCAACTCTAAATGCATCGCTATAGACTACGAAGTCTTCAACTCCATTAGGTAAAGAAAGAATCGGTACTTCACACAACTTCTTCTTTAATTTCTCCAATGCTTCTTCATGTTTCTCACTCCATGTATATCTAGCTACTTTATAGGGTCAAAACTGTCAATGGAGCAGCTATCGAAGAAAAGCCTTGGATAAACCTTCAGTAATATCCAGCTAATCCCAGAAAGCTTCGAATCTCGGTGATACTTTTTGGTCGTTCCCACTACATTACAACTTCAATCTTTTCTCGATCAACCATTATTCCTTCATGGTTAATCAGATGACCCAATAATTGGACTTCCCGAATCCAAAAATCACATTTGGAAATTTTTTCATATAGCTTCTCTTTCTTCAAAACTTCTAATACTTCTTGCAAGTGTTTTCCATGCTCCTGCTGCCTCTTTGAGTAAATCAGAATGTCATCTATGAACATTGTAACGAATTTATCAAGGAATAGTTTACAAACCATGTTCATTAATTCCATAAATGATGTTGGAGCATTAGTTAGTCCGAGCGACATAACCAAAAACTCATAGTGTCCATATCTCATTCTGAGTGAAGTCTTATTCATATCTTGCTCTTTCACCTTTAGCTGATGATATCCTGATCGAAGATCGATCTTTGAGAAATAGCTCACACCTTGCAGTTGATCGAATAGGTCATCAATCCTTAGCAATAGATACTTGTTCTTCACTGTTTCCTTGTTCAACTATCTATAGTCTATGCACATCCTCATGCTCCCATCCTTATTCTTCAAGAATAACATCGGAGCTCCCTAGGGTGAAGAACTAGGTCTAACGAAACCTTTGTCCCACAAATTTTGAAGTTTCATCATAAGCTCCTTCATCTCTATCGGTACTAATCGGTATGGTGCTTTCGCTATTGGTGTGGATCTTGGCAACAAGTCTATTTGAAACTCTACTTGTCCATCAGGGGCAATCTAGGAAGATTTTCAGGAAAGAATTCTGGATAGTCACACACCACTAGTATTCTCTGCATCTCCTTTTTCTCCTTCTTTACATCGATCACAAATAGTAGATACGATGTACATCCTTTGGCTAAACACTTTATGTCTTTCATCAGGGAGATGATTCTATAATTTACTGTACGTTTGTCCCCGTACACCATAAATGGTTCTCTTCCAGGCGGGTTGATCACCACAATCTTCTTTCTACACTTGATGCCGGCATCGTTCGCATTAAGCCAATTCATTCATAATACTATGTTAAAATCGTTCAATTCAACCGGCATCAATTCCTCATGAAATTTATTCCCATTTAATTCGATGATGGTGTTTTTAATGCAATCGCTAACAGGTACGAATTTTCCTCTAGCAACGTCCACTACTAGAGCACTATCTAATTTATCTATAGGAAATGCTAGTCTTCTACCAAATTTATGTGATAAAAAGGAGTAATTAGCTCCATAATCAAACAATATATTGGCAGGCAAACCATTTACAAGAAAGGTACCTAAAGTGACATATGCTTCTGTTAGGGTCGAAATGTTGTAATAGTCGAAGTTTGTATTTAGGGTCTTCGAACATTTTTGTAATGTATTTTACTAGGGCATAATATTCGAAGCTTCATGTTTAGTCCTTAGTATATTTTTTGTACGCTTTTCTCTTCTATAAATAGGAGTGGTTACTAGTGTCTTAGTAACGAAGTCTTTACAGAATATTCATTGTACTCTGTAAAATTTGCAAAAGCGTAATAGAGCCAAACAGATCATATTTACATCGGTGTTCAAATCTTTCAATTCTACTTTGAATTTACACTCTAATTCGTTCAATACTTGATTCATTGTCTCATCAATTGGTATCAGAGCAGGAATCATATCTCTGATCTGATTTTCACTTTGTTCAAAAGGTTTTTGAGTCAACTTTTTGATTCAAAAGTTTCCGCACTTTTTGAAAGTGAAAAATTGTTTAGATCTAAGTCTGTGATTCGATTCTGCACTTAATTCATTGAATCGAGTGTTCTAAGAGTGATTGTGATTTGAATCATATAGTTTGTTGTCAAATTCTCAAAGTTTCTTCAAAAATTCTCAAGGATCTATTCCGTACAACAATGGCGTCATTCAATCTGAATTCCATGACTTCATTTTCTCATCTTCTAGGATCATCCACCAAAATTCCTATGCTCATCCCTGAGTATTACGATCAGTGGGCTGATCGTATGCAGGATTATCTCAATGGATTGGATGAAGAACTGTGGAATTGCATTTCTGGCAATCTCAATCCACCATCGAATGTTCAACCAATTGGTTCTTCCTCTGGAAACTTTGAAGTTGAAAATCAATCTGATCGTCTGAAAAAGCTGGAGAAAAGGTGTGTAAGAGAGCTAAGAGGAGCTTTGCCTCCAGTTGTTTACAACTACGTGAGGAGTTGTACAACTGCAAAGGAAATCTGGAACAATCTCAAGGAAAAATTTCAGGGAAGTGAGAAGACAAAAGTTAATTCTGTGAAGCAATGTTTAGTGGAGCTGAAGGACTTCAGACAGAAAGATGGTGAAACAATTGAAGTTTATTACGATCGTCTTAATGAATTGATATATCGATGCAATCGATATGGTATCACCAGATCAGCCATGGAATTCAATCTGATATTTGTTATGGGACTTCGAAAGGAATGGCGTAGTGTGAGCATGATGGTGAAGAATCAACAGAGCTTTGATACGTCAACATTGAATGACTTGTACAACCAACTTAAGACTCATGAAAGCGAAGTGAACGAAATAGCTGAAGAATCGAAGGCTATGTTGGGAGGTCCACTAGCTTTGGTTTCGAAGATCTCTGAAAAAGATGCTGAGAAAGATGCTTCGGATGAAGATGAAGGGTTCATCATGAACTCAGATGATGAGGCAGTTGCCTTTTATTCAAACAATCGTGTGAAAAAGTTCTTCAAAAAGCCTTTCAATCCGAAGGCAAAGTCGTCTGAGACAAAAGGGAACTTTCTGAGTAAAAGTGCTGGGGAAGAGAAAAAGAAAGATGAGATGAAAGATTCGAAGCCTGTTGAGGGAAATTCTGAGAAGAAGCTAAAGGGAGATGCTGGGATTGATTCTCATTATTGCAATGGTGCTAATCACCTTGCTAATGACTGTATGCTTCGAAAGAAGGATGAGAGAAAGAATAAGGTCAAGGATGAGGCGTACTATGCTGAAAAGTTGGAGGAGGTTCGTGCGAAAGCCAAGAATTTGTCTCTGGTTGCAAAGGGTGCGAATGAGGATGAAGATGGTACTTATCAAATCTGGTCATCTGGATCAGATGATGAGGAAATGCGAAATCCAACCCATGGAGCTATGTTTGCAAAAATAGAGGAAGAATCAGAGGAGGAAACATACGAAGTGCATGGAAGATGCTTCGTATCAAAAGCTGCTGACAAATCACCAATGACCACAAAGGTACGAAACATTCTTGAATCTTTTAATATTCCAGTACATGCTTATAATTCTGAATTAGTATCTTTTGATGAAACTGTTACTTATTTTGATTCGATTGTGGTATCTGCTAGCAATGAGGCTAAGAAGCTGTCAATGCAATTGCTAGAGACACAGAAGAAATTAGATTCGAAAATCACTAAGATAGATTGTCTAGAACTTCAAATAACGAATATCATGGTTGATAGGGACAATTTATCTAGTGATAATAAACTGTTGTTAGCACAAAGAAACATTTACTGTAATGCTGCTAAGATATTATATGGGAAAATAACTGAACTTCATCATTCATGCGATATTAGTAAAGAACAACATAGAAAATTGCTGCCATTTTTAGCTTATGAAAGAGCTAAGGTAGGTAACATTTCGTATGACTGTGAAAAAGAAATAGCTGATTTTGACAAAGTTCCGAATGACAAGTATAGATATGGAATTGTCAAAGTTGATGAATGTCTTGATTCGAATGATTTAGTTAACATTGTAAATGATACTTTGACTAAATCTGAACAAATTCACATTTTGAAAAAGACTGAGAATTCATCATCTGATTCTCAATCTAATTTTGTTGATATTGAAGATAATTCTGACAATATTAGTGAAATTAGTGAGCTTGAAGATGTTGATTGTTCTCAGTTGTCTATTGTTAATGTTGCTTCGAATTCTAAAGGGAAAGAAAAAGTTAAGGATTTGATAGTTGAGAAAGAAACTGATATTCCCTCAACTTCGAAAGTTAATGAAATAAACTTCGTGGATCTCAAAGATTACCAAACTGATGATACTGATGATGAAGATGTAGAGAAAGTTTCGAAAGAAAAGAAATCTTCAACGAAAGAAGTAATTCCACGAATAGTTGTTGACCAAGTGTATGGTGATACACAAACGTTCGAAAAAGTGATGAATGAAAAATGTGAACATTATCTTGAAACAAACACGGTGGTTTTTCCAAATTTCAAATGCACAGATGATGTCATTTTTCCAAATCAAGTTTTCGTAACTACCGGAAATGTTGAGAATATCAAACCAGAGTTCAAGAAGATGGTTGAGGAGGATAATTCAAAAACAACTGAGGAAGGTTTTTTCGCAAATCAAAACACAGTTGAAAACAACTTAACAAAGAATTCATATATTTTTCAACGACAAAAACCACAAAAACAATGGGTTGAAAAATCAAAAGTTGAAAAAGAGAAAGTAATTCGTGTTGAAAAGGAAAATGAAAAAGTTGTCAAATTAAACTCTAATAAATTTAAAGATCAAATTGACAAATTTTCGAAGGAAAACAACATTTCAAAAAGACAAGCACGAAAGAAAATATTTTGGCAAAAGATTGAGTCTCAAAAGATGTCTGAATCACAATCCATCAAAAAGGTTTTCAACGTTAAAAATGATTCTTTTTCAAAAACTCAACATTCATCTCAATCAAATCAAACAAGGTCTGAAGTACATAAGCAAAAAAAGTTTTCGAAAGTTTCTGAAACTAACAAAACAAGAGATTTTTCAGAAAGATCCAAGTCAAATCAAAAAGTTTTTCAACGTCAACTTTTTAAATCAAAAATTGATACATCCTACGCTTACTCTTATGTTACCAAACCCAAAGTTGATTTTGTACCTCAAAAGCCAAATTTTCCTAATTACACAAAGAAAGAAACTATGAGGACGTCACGGGAAAAAGGAATGACTTTAAGGAAGAACATTGATCATTGGCTTGACGGAAGAGGAAAAATGTATCAGTCAAATAAATATTCAAAAGAGCAAATTCATGAAGCATACGAAAAATATGGCAATACTTCTTCGAATGGCAGCTCATCATCTAAGGATTCGAATATCTCAGTCAAAACATGGAGACCTGTCACAAAAACGAAGACTGTTCAATCACAAACTCAAGATGCGAAGGGAAAAGTCAGTGAACATTCGAAACTATCAAACACTTATGTTTCAGTTCCTTTAGATGATGAAGTGAACTTAATTGATAGTCTCAAAACCAAAGTTTGTGATTGGGTTAAAAGTTCTTCATTTCATTCGAAATTGAAATCTAATTTCCAAGGACCCAAAAAGCCTTGGGTACCTAAAATTTTTCATTGATTGCAGGTATTGTGTGACGAGCAATATGATAACAAATGGTACATTGATAGTGGTTGCTCTCGTCACATGACTGGAAAGAAGGAGAATTTAAGAGATTTTCGAAGTCTCAAAAATGTTGGAGTAGTAAAGTTTGGGAACAATCAAAAGTGTCAAGTCATGGGATATGGAAAAATCACAAATGGACAATTCACAGTGAATCGTGTTGCATATGTTGAAGGTCTTCAACATAAGTTGATTAGTGTTTCTCAACTTGTTGTGGGCACTGGCAATCAAGTTCTTTTCAACGAAGAAGGAAGTGTTATTTCGAATGTTAACACAAACGAAATATTACTGAAATCTAAAAGGAAAGGTGACATGTTCACTTTGGACATCAATCCAATTGTAGGCAAACCAGCAGTATGTCTTCTTTCGAAAGCTACATCTGATTTAAGCTGGTTATGGCATCGAAGACTTTCACATTTCAACTTTCGAAACATAAATAAACTTGTGGTACAAGATCTGGTAAGAGGTTTACCTATACTTAAATTTGACAATGATTCTTTATGTGCAGCTTGTGAAGTTGGCAAGCAACATAAACAAGGTCATCCAATCACAATTGATTCGAAAATTGTTGCACCTCTTGAGTTGATACATATTGATTTGTGTGGTCCTTCGACTGTTTCAACTCTCAACAATAAACGGTACATTTTAGTTATTGTTGACGATTTTTCTAGATTTACGTGGGTTTATTTTCTCAGGCTCAAATCCGAAGTTGCACAAATTATGATTAACTTTATCAAAAAGATGGAAACCACGTTGAAGAAGACTGTTAGAAAAATCAAGAGTGATCATGGAACTGAATTTAAGAACAAATTTCTTGATTCATTTTTGGTGGACAAAGGAATTTCGCATAATTTTTCATCTCCATATACACCACAACAAAATGGTGTTGTAGAACGAAGGAATCGCTCATTATGCGAAGCAGCAAGAACCATGTTGGCATATGCGAATTTACCTCAATATCTATGGGCTGAAACTGTTTCAACTGCATGTTTTACTCAAAACAGATCGTTCATTCATCGTCGATTTAATATTACACCATACTAAATTCTGAATAATCGTAAACCTAATGTGAAGTTTTTTCATGTTTTCGGATGTAGGTGTTTTATTATGAATCTCAAGGATCATCTTTCGAAGTTTCAAGCAAAAGCTGATAAAGCAATTTTTCTTGGATATTCGCACAATTCAGTGGCATATCGAGTGTTAAATAAGCGAACACGAAAAGTGGAAGAAACGTTCAATCTCACATTCGATGATTATTATGTTAAATCAAATGAGCATAGATTTACGAATCATCCAATTTTACAAGAAACACAAGTTGAAACTGAATCTATACAAATGGATGATAATGATTATGATTTGATTTTTGGAATTTCAGATCATACAGTTGATGCTGAAGTTCATGCTCCTGATAATCACATACCAGAATTTTCAAAACTTACTGATGATTCACCATCGACTCCTCAAGAAGGCGAAACAATGAGTGATAGTCCACTGGAGGGGGAGCAATTGGATTCGAATACTTTAGATGATGAAGAGCATTCTTTCGAGGGGGAGAAAGAACAATTGAATGCTGAAATTGAGGGGGAGCATGTTGTTGAGGGGGAGCATAATGTTGATGATGCTTGTTCGAATGCAGGCTCAGAAAATGATGAAATATACGAAGATGCCCCTTTGGAATTTGATCCAGCATATCCACCCATGGAAAAATGGACAAGAGACCATCCGAAGGATCAAGTTATTGGGAATCCACAAGAGGGAGTTCTGACAAGAGCTCAAATTCGTGCAAAGAATGAGGTATTGAATACTCATCAAGAATTTTGCATGTTTAATGTTTTCATCTCTAAAATTGAACCAAAAACAATTCAGAATGCAATGGAACACTCAGATTGGGTTGTTGCAATGCAATCGGAGTTGTCTGAATTCGAACGAAACAAGGTTTGGAGATTAATTCCTAAACCTGAAAATGTTTCGATTGTCGGGTTAAAATGGATTTTTAAAAATAAAACCGACAAAGATGGAAACATTATTCGAAATAAAGCCAGACTTGTTGTAAAAGGATATTCACAACAAGAAGGAATCGACTATGAAGAAACTTTTGCCCCTGTCGCAAGACTCAAGGCGGTTCGAATATTTTTGGCTTATGCAGCTCACAAAGATTTTGATGTTTATCAAATGGACGTGAAATGTGCATTTCTCAATGGAGAGCTTGAAGAAACAGTTTATGTGGAACAACCCCCAGGTTTTATTAACGAAGAATATCCTAATCATGTTTATATTTTAGATAAGGTAGTTTATGGTCTGAAACAAGCACCAAGAGCATGGTATGCAACACTTACATTATTTTTGAAACAATCTAAATTTAAACAAGGATCAGTTGATCCCACATTATTTCGAAAGAAAGTGGGGAATCATCTAATGCTTGTTCAAATTTATGTTGATGATATTATTTTTGGCTCGACTGACCCTGCTTTGTCTAGAGAATTCGAAGAATTGATGAAAAGGAAATTTGAAATGAGCATGATGGGAAAAATCAATAATTTCCTTGGATTGAATATTCGTCAAAACAGAGAAGGGATTTTCATTAATCATGTTTTTTGTGTGTAATTGTGCTAGGTATCAGTCTAATCCACGCGAACCACATCTTACTGCAGTGAAGAATATTTTTCGTTACCTTAAAGGCACAATTTCGTTAGGATTGTGGTATCCTTCGAAAACTGGATTCTACGTTCAAGCATACTCAGATGCAGACTTGGGTGGTTGTAATCTTGATCGAAAAAGCACAAGTGGAGGATGTCAATTTCTTGATGGCAAATTAGTCAGCTGGCAGTCGAAAAAGCAAACGTGTGTGTCAATTTCCACAGCTGAAGCAGAATATGTGGTTGCTGCTGCTTGCACTTCGCAAATAATATGAATCCAAAGTCAATTGTGTGATTATGCAATTAATATGAAAAAGATTCCATTATATTGTGATTCTCAAAGTGCAATAAGAATTTGTCATAATCTTGTGCAGGATTCGAAGACTAAACACATAGCTCTTCGTTATCATTTCATTAAAGATCACGTGGAGGATGGAAACATTGAAGTACATTTCGTAAAAACAACTGATCAGTTAGCTGATATATTCAAGAAAGCTTTGGATGAAAAATCTCTAATGCGAATAATAGAAGGTCTTGGAATGATCGATGGCAATTCTGTTCCATGCGAAAAAGAAGAATGATAGGCGAAAAAGAATGAATCAGAGGCGCTGAATAAAATATAACACAAAGTCATTAAGCATTCAGAGGTTACTGTTCATGGTCAACGCTTCGACCGCTTCGAATTCGCATGATTGTCACTTATTTTCAGTGTTGAGTTAGTGGTTACTGTTCATGGTCAACGCTTCGACCGCTTCGAATTCGCATGATTGTCACTTATTTTCAGCGTTGAGTTAATGGTTACTGTTCATAGTCAACGCTTCGAACGCTTCGAATTCGTACATTTGTCACTCTTCAAGGAATGCCAAATATTCGTCTGTTTGCAACAAATTCAAAAAGATTTTCTTTTGTTTTGTCTTTAAATTTTCGAAAAATCAAAAATTCATAAAGATTTTCTTTTGTTTTGTCCTTAAATTTTCGAAAAATTAAAAATCCAAAAAGATTTTCGTTTGTTCGGTCTTTATTTAAAAAAAAATTCAAAACCACAAAAATATTTTTATTTTTAGACTTTTGTTGCAGATTATGATGATGATTCAGAGGGGACAATGCAGACAATTTTAGGGTCAGGTAAAATTTTCCGTATGAATTGATATGTTTCTCATTATTCGAATTAGTTAGGTTGTCCCTACAAGCATGCTGCTGCATGTCGTCCAAAGCCTCCATGACTCAATGTGTGTGTACGAAAGCCTTAATGAAATGTTTCGTACGAAAATTTCTTCCCAATCAGGCTTATATTCACATTAGTCTCTGAGCTACCTTACTCTTCTCACAATGAGTTAAGAGTTTCTTGTTTGGTCCAAAACATAACAGAGGTACTTTTCGTGTCTTACACCAATCTTTTTCATCCAAAACATTCTTACACGATCACACACAAAGACGTATATCCGAGAGGTCTCTGATCAAACCCATCGAGACTTAGATATATAAAAACTCTGTGCTTATGATATGACATCATGAGTCCGTGATGGAAGTGAAACCCAAAAATCTTACAAATTAAGGAATTGACGGGGAACATTGTTCCAGATATATACGAAACTTTTTGTTTATGTACCAATGTTCGAAACTCCAAATCATATTCATTTCGAATGAGTGGTCTTGATCAAGCATTCGAAACCCACGATGTTTGTTACCCAACAAGATCCAGTATACAAATTTTTTTATGAATATGATTTCCGTGTGAGTTTCATTTGAATGTCCTAGTCATGTTAAAATTTTTCAAAGCCGACTTGTCACTGACTACACTGGTCATACAAGTAATTTCTGTTACACTTTATCACCTTATGTTTAGGTTGACATGTAACGAAATTTTGAACCTACCCACGAAGCATTCTTAAAATAAGCCCTTTTATACTTATCAAAAAGTATTCGATTGTAATTCACGGGAACATACACAAGCTGTTGATCATCTCTCTTGATGATTAACGAAGCAACCTTTGCCCGGGGTTTAACTGCCTTCGTGTCAAATTAAATTTTTGACATCACAAAATTCAAAAAAAAAAAAATTTGTTGTTTTTTGTCTAAACTTTCTTTGGCACACTACACACACGAAATCCTTGAGGTTCTGAGTAATACCAACTCAGGCTGATGATTTCGAACATCTGGCAAATGACTTCGCTTTTTATCCCAAAAGTGAAAGAGCCTTGCCTCCATTAGAAGGGTTCTAACGGTTACAATTCTATTAAGGGGATAATGACAGGCTGTGTATACGTGACGTATGGTATTCTGCCCGGTTTTCTAGGTGATGTGACAGACACTTTTTGACGCATGGCTACCTTTTCGTTGTACAGGTCTGATTTTCAAGGTGCCACGTCGGATCTCATTAAATGCATCCCGCTTCAAATTCAAATCATTTAGGGTTACATATAAAAGGGGGTTCAAGAGTACTTTATACGTTTACGCGATCAAAACTCAAAACTTCCCAAATTCTCTGTTCTTCATCTTTTTCAAACCCTAATAATGGCGACTACTGCTCATGTCGATCCTTCTACTGAAGATACTTCTTCTGCACCAGTTATGAAGATTCAATCTACCAATTATTATGTGGATGGTGAACTTTCTCAATGTCCAGAAGAATTCAAGATGCTTATTGTTTCTTTAAAACACTCTGTTTTATCCAAAGCAATGTTCAATTCCTTTTCTGTTCCGGTATCCTGGCTTTCTCAAGCAGGATCTACTGCCACATACAACAAAGCCTCTAATTCGATTACTTTTCACCTAATCAATGACAAAAAGGTTAGGCTTTCCAAGAAACTGTTTTGTCAAATTCTTGACATTCCAAATACACCTCCTTTTGTTGAATTTCAATTCTCCCAAATAATTCATATGTTTAATGAAATGGGATATCAGCCCCCATTGTCAAAGATAAGTGACTTTAAGAAGTCTGGTCTTCCAAAAGTATGGAATTTTTTGTTTGGGATATTTTTGCGTTGTTTAACCGGAAGAACAGTTGGATTAGATAAAGGAAGGATGGAGGTTTATGCCATGGTAGCTGGTTTATACTATGATCTTCCAGCAGACTACTCTACACAGCTATGGAAGGAATTCCAAAAAGGAGTAGAACATACGAATGTTGTTCATGGCATTTCGTGTGCTAGGTACTGGAGTCTAATTCTGCAACATTTTTACAACAAGGAAGGCATCTTGGTTTCAAATGAAGAAGAGAAGGTTACTTTTCAATCTTATCACTTTCCGAAGGAAGTTATTGACAATGCTGATGAATTTCCAAACGTTGCTTGGATTCCAGACGCGATGCTTAAAAGGGTGGATCCTACGAATCCTGTTTTGATTGCATATCTGAACAAATTCGATTCTTCTATTCCTACGGGAATTTTGTTGCCACGCGACGAAAAGAAGACCAAAAAGTCGAAGAAAGCTGATTTTGCTTCACCTGAAAAGAAAACGAAGGGTTCAACATCCTCTAAATCTCCAAAGAAGAAGACAGAAAATGTTGCAGTGACAGTTGAAGCAACACAAGTGATTGAGCCAATAGTGGAAGAGACTCAAGAGAACGTGATTATTCCTTCGAAAACAGGGATGTTTCGAAGAATCAAGATGAAATCCACTCACAAACGAAAGTCACCATCACAGAAGTTGATTCGCAAGCCTCAAATTACTCGCCAAGGAGTTTTAATTCGTGAGGTACCTGTTCCTGTTTCTCCCGGATCCAAGAAAAGAGCAGCAGAAGATATGGCAAAACACTTGTCACAACTGAAAAAGAAGAAGACGAAGAAGATTCGAAAGATTGTTTTATCTACTGAGTCTACAGAAGAGGATGAACGAATACCAGAAACTCCAGAGTTTACTTCTATCATTACAATTTTCATTCCTGAGAAGACTGTTATCATACCACCCGAAGTTTCGATTCCCAAGTCAATTTTTGAGGAGGTTCGAACTTCAGGCATCCCTGCACACGTATCTGATACGGATGCAAATGTCAACATGGGTGAAGGTGGTTCGAAAGATGCAGATCAAGGTCCAATTATCTCTACTCCTTTCGAATCATTGGTTTCTGTTACACCAACATCTACTATTCCTCTCACATCAACCACTGTTTCACCAACCTTTGAACATATCATCAATCAACCAATTACTTCCATTTTTTCCTCTCAATCCACTGATACACCCAAACCATCTTCACCCACTGAAACCGATAATGAAGGGTTTGGTGGAACATTCGAAGACCTAGAGTTTCATGATGAAGAAGAAGAACTTCCTGATCATATGTTAATGACCATGAAGCAATACAAAATTCTTAATCAAAAGTTGAACTCCATCATTCAATCCCAAGCTGATCTTGGCGGAGGTTCATCTATTTCAAGTTTGGAGGTTGATTCTATGCTCAAGATGTTTGAATCAAGAGTAATCAACAAAGTTTCTGGAATGATGAAAGCCTCAGAGTCTGTTATTTTAGAAAAGGTTGATTACACAGATCAGAATTCTGAGCTTCGTGTTAAAACTCTCAGATCTGATTTTATGGGAGAAGTTAAGGATCTGCGAAGCATAATAAAAGAACGACATGTTCTTTTTGTTCAGGAAGTCAAGAAAGTGAGGGAGGATGTTAACTCCCAAATTCACGAACTTCGTGAAGACATGAAAAAGGAAATTCTATATGTTCAACATGATTATGCGTCCTTGAATCAGAAGGTCGATATCATTTGTGATGCTGTCACTCGATTTGTCAAGCTATACGAAGGTTTGAGTCCTCAAATAACTCAAATCTCCAAGTCTGTAAGTGAAAATTTTGAAGGTGTGATCAAGTTGTTAAAGGAGTTGAAGGAGATCTCAACGAAACCGGTTTCGTCACCGTTGATTACTCCAGAATTTTTATCCCAGAAGTTTGTGCAGTTCGAAGCCATACTTAACAAGCAACTTGCTCCACTATTTCGCATATCCAGTCTTCTTCCCACAACTACTGCCCCTCCTGTTTTCACAGGGGTGCAAGGGGGAGAAAGGAAGTCAACAGAAGAAGAAGCGAAAGTGGTGGGCAAGGTATTTCCATCTAGCATCCCTTCAACAAAACCAGTAATTGTGTCTGCTCAACCAGTGACCTCAAAAATCGTAACAACATTACCAATTACAAGAACAATTTCGAAAGGAATTGTAATTGGTAAACCTTTGGAATCTGGTGGAAGTGGTTCGAAGCTAAAAGACGTAACTGAAAAATCTGTTTCGAAAGACAAAGGAAAATCAATTCTGGTTGAAAAATCTAAAGAAGAAAAGAAGGCTGAAGCTGAAGTTGAACTCGAGAAAATGAGGCTTATTCAAAGCATCATGACTCAGAGGGAAAGTGATCCGAAGGGCATGAATAAAGGTGATCCAGCAAAACATTACAACTATGAAACAATCGAAGCCTTGGTTGCCTTTAATCACATGTACTCATTTGATAAGAAGCCAAAACAGAGTTATGTGGTTACAAACACTGATGCATGCCAGTTGGATTTCCCTATAAATGAGATGATGTTCATCATGCCTCAGTTCAAAGCTGAAGGGAATTTCAAAGAAAAAGATGAAGGGACTCATATGAAAATTCGTTTTCATGCAGTACTTGGCAAAGCCCCTGAGGATGTTTGGTCACTGATCAAAATCAAGAAGGTGATAAGCATGAAAAAGGATGTGGTCTTTGAAAACATTGTTCAAAATGTTAAATATGTTGTGGCCAGGGCAAATGGAAAAACATGCGAATTCACTATTGCAGATTTTCCTCTGATGAACTTGTATGACCTTATACAAGTGGCATTGCTTCTGAAAGACAAATCCTTTTCTTTTCTGCAAAACACAGATCCAGAGGAATTCAAACTTGGAGTTGCTCACATCAAAATCTTCATTGAGAATTATTATGAGTGCCTAGCACTGACTGATGTGGAGTTGGCTACTGCAAAGGGAATGGAAGTAAAAGTTCCAATGGCTCCTTCGTTAACTCAGACTGAGTTAAAGAAATATGTTGATGGAGAAATATGTTTAAAGCCATTTGGAATAGTTTTTGCTGGAAAGGATAAAGCTGGAAAAGCGAAGCGGTTTTTGTTCCAAGCTAGCGAAGTGGAGAGATATTCTACATCTCAATATACGAACTTGATTGTTCGTATGAACCACTGCAAAAAGAACAATGAAGGAGACAAGAAGGAATTGAAGAAAATTATTTCTTGGTATACTGAGGTTCGAAGAGTTTTGCTGTACTCCATTACTCTACTTACAAACTGAAGACTTCGACTTTGATTACAAAGGGGGAGATTGTTAGGGTCGAAATGTTGTAATAGTCGAAGTTTGTATTTAGGGTCTTCGAACATTTTTGTAATGTATTTTACTAGGGCATAATATTCGAAGCTTCATGTTTAGTCCTTAGTATATTTTTTGTACGCTTTTCTCTTCTATAAATAGGAGTGGTTACTAGTGTCTTAGTAACGAAGTCTTTACAGAATATTCATTGTACTCTGTAAAATTTGCAAAAGCGTAATAGAGCCAAACAGATCATATTTACATCGGTGTTCAAATCTTTCAATTCTACTTTGAATTTACACTCTAATTCGTTCAATACTTGATTCATTGTCTCATCAGCTTCCTCCCTTGCTGCTTCCTGAGTCATCTGGAATGCTCTCGCGTTTGGCCTAGGGGCACATTAGGCTTTGCAGCCTCCTTCTTTTTCAGACAGTCCCTAACAATATGCCCTTCTTCATTACATCCGTAACACACCTTCTTGTTGAATGTACACTCATTGGCGCAATGACCAGTTTCCCGAACTTGAAACAAGTCAACTCTTCGCCACATTTCCCAAAATGCTTCTTTTTGCACTTCTCGCACGTTTTTGCTTCACCTACTCATCCTCCAAACTTCTTGGAACCAGACTTCGAGAACCTGCTTGTCTTGTTGGATCTTGACGATCCCTCAAACTTCCTCTTCTCTTCTACCTGAGCTCTCTCTATACCCTTCTCCCTTAACTAAGTCACGACATTTTTAGTTGCCCAGATGGCGGATTTCAAGGTGGTTGCTTGTTTGGCCATTGGACCAAAGTCCGCTGGCAATCCATTAGTAAACTTGTTGACCTTGGAGAATTCAGTTGGAACCAAGTAAGGAACAAGCTTCATTTTCTCCGTAAAACTTACAGCGTACTCGCTGACGCTCATCCTTCCCTTCTTCAGATTTTGGAACTTGTTGTTGATCTCCAGAAGATCCTGCTCAGAGTAGTACTGCATTTTCAGTTGCTCCAAAAAGTATTCCCAAGATAACTTACTAGCTTCTCCTTTGGGCATGGTATCAGTCAGTAACTTCCACTAGATTAGTACCCCCAGCCTTTAACTATCTAACCGCGAGAACGGTCTTTTGTTTATTGCTGCAGTCACAACTTTCAAACATCATCTCCATCTCGAAGATCCAATCCATAACTTCCATCAGTGTTGGGCTTCCAGAAGTCCTTGTACTTGCATCCATGTCCACCATCTTCTTCATTTGTTTGGTTCCTTCTAACCACTATTGGCTCAGCTTGGCTAACAGTCTGACTGTAGTTTCCCTCCTCAGACTGTCCTTCATTCAACTCAAGTTGTTCAATAGGTACAGTAAGTTCACGCCTATTATTATGCAACATTTTTCTCATCTCCAACCTTTGTTCGGCTATCATAGCCCGAATCAATGCTTGGACTCCTGCCATTGTGATTGGCTTGAGTGCAGCTGTTACCTCTGGTGCATGCTCAATCACTCGTGGCTAAGGCTGTTGATTACCATTTCCCAATCCGCTTCGAGTTCTCACCATCTCGATCTATACACCAAAGCATATGTTTAGTGTATAGTGATGAGAATTAAGATAGGGAAAGCTTTATTTACGATAGACATATGAATCTCTTTATCACTCTGAAAAGTTACATGCCAGTTCTAATATCGTAGTTAAACGTTTAGAAATCTAAACACATAAAATTTCTAGATCCAGTCGGCAATAGACCATAGATCTGATAGCATCATAAAGCATATAAGGAATCTTATAGCATAAATCATTTAGCACATGAAAGCAATTTAGGCATCTTCCCTAAATAAGCTAGTGCTTGTGTCTATTCAGGCATACTTCCTAAATACAGAAGACACTCACCTCATAATCATCGCTTAGCATTCTAAGCTTAAGTCTAGAAATCCTACGAATCGTAGTTCTCTTAAACTAATGCTCTGATACCAACCGTGACATCCCAAATTTCAGGACCAGAAAAGACGGACTTGTTTATGCTTTATTTACAATCAAAATATCATTTTTGAAGAATAATATTGTGGAATTTTTCCCAAAAATATGATAAAGATATTATCAAAGCATTTCTAAAGAAATGTATTTTAATTATACAAAAAACGTTGGGATGTCATCGTCAATACAATACATAAGCTTAAATGAAAATAATATAGTCCTTACAAACATCTATTATTCTACTGGCCTATAATCCACAAATCTCTCATCTATTCATCACACATGTGCTCTTGTGCCATTACTTGTAATACAAGAAACTGAGTGGGTCAGGCTTGGGAGCCAGATGAGGACATAGGGTTTTCAACCCATAATAATTAAATTCTTTATTTTCATTAAATCATTCAACCTGACTACCCATTCCCGTTATCCTCACTTTATGTCCCTAGAGAATCTAATTCAAGCGACCTATCCTAAGGATTATCTTCGAGATAGACAATAATGCTTAGGGGATTCCTAAGCAATATATGCCCGTAATGCAGCCATGGGGGGATGGAGTACACTTGGTGAACACTTACTTTAAAAACACCTATAGGTTGCGAGCCTGCTAGCGTTCCACTGGACTGTCTAGAATAGTTGGTGGTCGTCATCTATACTCCTCTAGACGAGTGGATCATCTTTAATGTCAAGGCCTCTCATCATTTATCTCATCTTTCATCTTTTATCACCTATATCATCTTTCATCTACCCATCTTTACCCAACATATTTATAGGTATAAAATACATACATACATATATATATATATATATATATATATATATATACATATATATAGTTTAAATCAAGTAAAACATCTATAAATCGTTCATTCAGCATAAATATTAGGAACACAGATAATAGGCACATATACCATGTAATTTATCTTAAGTACTTCATATCTATGTGTAAGATGAAAGTAACTATGCACTCACATGTTAAAGTGATGACTCGAAACTCGGACAACGATTCGTTTCTAGCAACTCTCTTTTCCTTTAACGTAACCTAGTATCATTATTACTTACTCTTAGTGTAATATTTCTTGCGACTAATTATTAGTCTTGATTCATCATTAATTCAAATTCTACTTCTATATAGTTGACAAGGGATAACCAGGTAAGATCATATCGTAGGTAGGGTCTGTTTGTCATACATAGTATACTGTTTGGAAAGCCCACATTAAACACCTCACTAAATCTAGCCTTGTCATCATCCCCATAAGACATAAGTAGATCAATCAGTATAATGAAGTGGAATCATTGATAAATCTTTTTTATAGGTTTATAATAATGATAATGAACTTAAACATAAGTTATACTTAAAGCACGGGAAGCATAACTAAACTTACAGGTGGTCTAGCGAGAAACCGGAGTTTGGGCAGGAAGAACTTCTAAACCGAAAGCTCTAGTTCTTGGGGATTTCTGATGCTAAGAATCTTCGCTACTAACCCTTAGGAAGTGCTAGAACAAGGCCTAGGGACCTTGGGGGGTTTGGGAGAGATTTGAATGAAGAAGTGTGAAGAAATGGCTGAAATTTGACCTCTATTTATAGGCTGCCAGGAGCCTAATATGTTGGGCGTAATGGGTACGTTGGGTGTACATATGTATTATGTGTTGGATTAGGTGTCTAAGCCATAACTATATTTGGTATGTACTTGACCCGGTTGTAGCATGGTCCTTTTGGGTTGCCTTCACCGAAGCAACTTGACTGGAAGAATAATAGAGAAAGACATTATTATGGTTTATTAATATTTTTTGAATAATATATTAAAAGAGAAATCATATTATTTAATTAACATTGGTCAAGAATTAATTTAGAATTAATTTTGTGGTCAAAAGAGGTTAATTGAATTAAAGGGACTGTTATTGTAATTATTGGATAATTGCAAAGTGGGCTGAGGAACCCTAAAGATAGGGTGGACGAAATCTTATGGAAGCCCATAAGGATTTCGTCCAAGGGCTAGGTTCTGGAAGGATCTAGTGGGCTGCTTAGAGCCTAAGCAACCGGATTAGGTCTTTGACTGAAACCCTAATTCCTCACCTATATATAGAACCCTTTGGCTTCACAATTTCGGCTACCACTACCCTAGAAGGATTCCAAGAGCCAAAATCTAGCCTTCCCCTCTCTCTCTCTCTCTTGCATTCTCCAATTGCTTTGGTGTTTGTGATATACTAGAGGCATCACACTTGAGGTGCTAAAGTTCTCAAAAGCTCAAGATCATCAAGCTACAATCAAAGGTAATATCTTAACTCTTCATTAGATGTAGATTTCGATTTTTATTGTATGCTAGATTAGGATTTGCAAGTCTTGGACAATTGTTGCATGTACAATTAGAAAAACTAGATCCAAGCATTAGGGTTTGCATGTGCACCATAGGAATGATGTAATGCTCATAACCCAACAGTGGTATCAGAGCCTAGATCATTTTTCTTTTGTATTTGATGCATTGCTAATTTTTTCAAAGCTTGAAAATCGAAAAATTGTGCCTCTGACTGATGAACTCGTCGAGTCACCTGATGAACTCGACGAGTCCAATTAGTGACTCGGCGAGTCGGGTCGTCTGGTGGCTGATTTTTCAGGATTTTGACTGAAATTGAATTAGAATAAATACCAAAAACGTTTTTTACTGATAAAATCCGATTTTTTCAATAAGGTATTGTTTTTCCAAATGAAAGCCAAAGATAATTGTCATAAATAAGATAATTACTTGTTTTATATGATTAAGATTGATTATTTGTATTTTGATTTGAATTATCTTGTCAAGAATATAGATTAGGTCAAATTATGTGATAAAGATTAATAATATGATTAATTAATTATTTTTCAAATTTGATCTAAAAGATGTTTTGAAAAGTTTCAAAACTTTCCCTCAAGTTTTGGAATTTAAATTTTTTGATTAATAGTTTTAATTTTGAAATATTTAAATTCTAAACCCTATAGTTTTAAAAGTTAAAATTCAACCCTTATACTATTATAATATTAAAAGATTAATAATATATATATATATATATATATATATATATATATATATGTATGTATAAGATAAAGCGAGTCTTGCTGTTAGTAGGCGTCATTCACGAAGCCGGTCTATAAGGGGGTATAAGGTTGCTGCCTATAAAATGGCAGTTTAATGGGTGTCCACTTTCACCCACCGCTTCCTTGATTGGTGGAGGGTCGTTAGCCACACGGGTAGGATAGGGCAATTAATTCCTCATTAATAAGTATAATGATTATATAAAGTAACTAAATGTTTTTATAAATTCCCAATCTTAGTTACTTTAGGAAAAATGTGAAAATGTATGCTATTCCATGAAATTACACTTTGCACCTTGCCAAGTCGTTATTGGAGCGTGTGTGGTTAACTGACACACTAATTTAGGACTCGCAAAGGTGGCGAAGGGTAACTTGATGTTTATCATAGATAAATGGAGCGTGTATGGCTAACCGGCACATTGATTAGGTGGTAAATGACATCGATAGTACCAAGTACATTTGCATGGTTATTCACACATTGTTTGTGATCCTCGGTATCCCAGTCACAAACTTGAAGGGAATAATCGAGACTTAAGCATGCCATTGAAAAGTTCAATGAATCTCAAAAGAATCTAGGAATTTCAATTCATTTAAAACTTAAATCCTTTTCGTTTTTCATGGTGGAAATTGGTAAATCATCATTTACCTACCTTCATATTATTTGCAATTAGATTACGGCATCCCTCTTCTAAATTGTAAATAATCATGTTGGATCCTAGCCCTAATTTCTCATTTGGGTGTTTAATTGGGGATTATTATCTAATCTAAATTTTGTTCCTTTTCTATTTCAGATGTCTACTCAAAACAACAACGCTTATGGCTCGACCCCTTCTGGCTCATTCTCACTCATGAGCTTGTGTGGGAGGGTGATATTTGATGGGACCAATTTCAATGATTGGATCTGCATCATTCGCTACGAGGACAAAGAGTATGTTCTCGACAAGGAGCTGAAGGAGGTCAACGTGAACACTGCTACTCCTGAAGATATTGCTGTGTACGAAACTCATGAGCGAGATGCTATGATGGTTCATTGCATCATGCTCGCAACAATGACTGTTGAACTCCAAAAGTCCTACGAGGACTACTGTCCCTACGAGATGCACCAAGATTTGATGGAAAGGTACCATCAAAGTGCCAGGCAGGAGAGGTATGAGATCATCGCCTCGATGATCACTACCAAAATGAAGGATGGAGAGTCCATCACGGACCACTTGCAGAAAATGCAAAGATTCGTGGACCGCTTGCTGAAGTTGAATGTCAACTTCGATGAGGAGCTGGCTATAGATATCATTCTTCACTCGTTGCCTCCTTGTTACGACCAGTTTCGTATGACTTATCATATGAACAAGGAGGAGGTCACTCTGAGCAAGCTTCAAGGCCTGCTAAGGATTGATGAGAGTAGTCTGAGAGGCAAATATATTGCATGTACTCCTACTACTGTTGCTCCTGTCTTGGCTATTGGGCAAGGGAAAGGAAAGAAGAGGAAGGCTCCTTCTAAGAGCTACAAGGGTAAACTTGTAGCACCTGGTTCCTGGTATGTATTTTATTTAAATAATTTTGCATTTTTGGCCTGGACTCGGCGAGTTGAAGGCCCAACTCGCCGAGTAGAAGCGGGATGAGATGCGGGATTTAAGTGATGGACTCGTCGAGTCGGGTCCCGGACTTGACGAGTAGGCTCTGACTAGACAAAACCCTAATCTGAGGATTTGCACCCTATTTAAACAACCTTATACAGCCTCCATCGCCCCTTTATGCTCCCAGAAACCCTCCATAGCAAACCCTAAGTGTTTTGGTGCAAGATCTAAGGCTTTTGAGTGATTTTTGTGGGTTTTGACCTCAAGGAAGGAGGAAGAACATAGAAGGATCAAGAGGAGACTGAAGGATTCAAGTTTGGTTCATCATTTGCATTCTTTGAAAGGTATAAAGTCTGTACCTTGCTTGCTTGTTTGTTAGATCCCTTTTTCGGGAAGGATTAGGGCTTTTTAAGCCATATGAGGTAGCCAACCATGATTGCAAACATGGTTGGGGGTCAAGACTTCGGATCTAAGTCTTGGGAGGGGTCACAAGGCAGATTTGGGTTGCTTTTGCACTCAAGGAAGGCCCCATGCAACATAAGAGCCATTTTAGAGCCTTTTAGGCTCAAAAGTCCCATGCATGCACGTAAAGTTCGAAACTTTACGTGCTAGATCGAGCTTAGGGGCTTGGATCTATCTTTTGGTCAAAGGTTGTACATCAGAAATCGAGGATTTAGGGTGTGGACGTTATCGACTCGGCGAGTCCGTTCTTGGGACTCGACGAGTCCAAGGCATAAAGTCCCATGTCTGTTGAGGGTCAAAAGAACTCAGTTGGGTGTTAGAAAGGTTGTAGAAGGTCCGAAGGAGTGACCCAATGTATTGGACTTAGCCTTAGACCTGGAGTTCATGGGAATCGACGAGTGCTAGAACAGAATCGACGAGTCCAAGGCAATCTCCTTATGATTGAAGATGAACTCGACGAGTTGTTCATACAACTCGGCGAGTCAAGGTCAGAACTTGTTCATCAGATGAAGGTGAACTCGACGAGTTGTTCATACAACTCGGCGATTCGGATGAAGGTTCATTCGATGTTCATATCGAAGAGGAACTCGTCGAGTCATCGCTAAACTGGACGAGTAGGGTCGTGGATGAGGACAGTTGAAGAGATAGAGACTCGACGAGTTGGCGGCCCAACTCGGCGAGTCGGGTCAACTGGAAGTTGACTTTGACTTTGACTTGGACTTGGTCAGGGGTAAAATGGTCATTTTACCCTAAGAATAGATATCAGACTCTGATTGAGTGTTTTGTGGGGATTATAGCCGGAGGATTTCCGGAGCAGCAGCAGACAGAGAATTTCCGCACAGATTATCAGCAGCTACTCGTTCGAGGTGAGTTACGTTCCAGTAGCGGTGGGTCTACGGCCACAATGCCAGCCCACCAGTAGGAGCTGTATGAATGTATGATTTTCTTTGTGATATTCATCTAGGTTTGCTACCACCTGATATGGTATATGCTAGCACGATATGTATATGTGACAGTAGTAGAGTCCGGTTGTTAGGACCGGAGGGTAGGCCAGACACCCCAGATATGTCTGACAGTATGTGATGATATGATTATATGCTGGCATGTTATGTTATATGTGATAGTGGTAGTAGGGAGGGAATAGTCCTCAAGTTCGGTTGTTAGGACCGAAGGGTAAGTCGGACACCCCAGAAACGTCTGACAGTATGTTTACGTTATGATATATGTGATAGTAGCAGTAGCGGTGGAATAGTCCCCGAGGTTCGGTTGATAGGACCGAAGGGTAGGTCAGCACCCCAGAATGGCTTGACATGGGTAGGTCAGCACCCCAAAATGGCTTGACACGGGTAGGTCGGCACCCCAGAATGGCCGTACTGGGTAGGTCGGGCACCCCAGAATTGCCCGGCAGTATGAATGCGATATGTCTGTATGGTATGTGGTATGATGGGGGAACTCACTAAGCTTTGTGCTTACAGTTTTAGTTTTGGGTTTCAGGTACTTCTTCGTCTAAGGGGAAGGAGCCGGCAATGTAGCAGCGCATCATACACACACATGATTTCCGCATGGAGTCTTTTGGGATTGTACTCTGATATGTTATTATTTTATGACTTGGGTTTTTAGACATGATACATTGTTTTATGAGATGATGTGTTTTCACAGTATTTTCTTATGAATGTTTTTATGAGACAGTTAATTAAAAATAAATTTTTGGACTTGAAAATTGGGATGTTACAAGTTGGTATCAGAGCCCTGGTTTGAGGGATTCGGACACACCCTCGGGAGTGTCTGGACTCAAACCGAGGGATTTAAAAGATTTTTACAAAGAAAATGGTTTTCTAAAATCTGAGTCAAAGGGTTTTGAGAAAGAACAAGGTGTGTGATGCGTGCGACCAGCCGAGCTCAAGTAAGTTTTCCCCAAGATACCCATACTTGTTATAATAAGTTATATGATATATGATTCTGAGAACTGCATGCTAGATTAGGGCTAAGGATCTAGGAGGATGCCTTGTATGCCTGATGTATATGATTCTGAGAACTGCATGCTAGATTAGGGCTAAGGATCTAGGATGATGGCTTGTATGCCTGTTGTATGAGCTGTATGCTAGGATTGTTTAGTCAGCAGTAGGATAGCCTGATTAGGTTATGCCTGATGCGGTTACTCGATGCACGAATGCTGCTTGCTTTGTGCTTAAGGGGTCCTGGCTAACTTTAACTAACTAGTGAGCGGTTATTTAACAGTACTCGCAAGCTAGTTAGGGAAGGGAAGTAGGGACTCCTAGTGGAGCTGATGGCGGAGAGTAGGTCAGAGAGTGCCCCAGGAAAGCCTGGGACGAGACTAGATGGAAAGGGATATTGGTTAAGGGACCTGGTGAAGTCGAGACAGTCCTTGAGGAAAGTACGGATAGATGTGGAAGGTAGTATGGGCCTGTACTACTGGAAGCAGAGGATCCGTACTCGAATCAAGGAAGGTTGAGACAGAATCAGGAAATTTGGAGAGTGTGTTAGACCTCTTGAGAGTATGTATGATCCTGACATTTATGCATGTATTTTTCAGCATGGTGACCACGCGACATGGAGCAGGAGGTTCCGGATCAGGATCATGATCAGGCTTGGGTGCAGGATCCGAGCAGGTTGATGACGGGCTGCGCGAGTTTATCGCGTCTGAGATCACGAGAGGCATTCTTGAGTCGACCCCGGTCATTTTCGGGTCGATCAAGGAAGGGATTGTTGAGTTGATGGAGGATCGCCTCCGGGCATTCAGGAGTGATATGGCGTCTAGCTAGACGAGTACGCGCACACTGTCATTTAAGGACTTCCGTGGGAGTGGTGCGCCAGATTATCATGGGGTGAAAAACCCCATCGCTGCCAGGAGATGGATCGCAGACATTGAGTCTGCGCAGTTGACGAGCTTCTGCCCGGAAGGGTCGAAGGTCCGCTTTGTTGCGGGATGTTTGAGGGATAGAGCTAGAGACTGGTGGGAGTCGATTGGTGACTCATTGGGAGCCCCAGCCGTCGAGGCTATGACGTGGTCAGATTTCGTGACCAGATTCATAGCTGAGTTTGCGCCGGCTGTAGAGCTTCAGCAGCTGGCCAGAGAGTTTTTGGATATGAGGCAGACTACGGAGACTGTGGCGGAGATCACCGCCAAGTTCCGGGAGAGAGCATTGTTGGTACCCCAGTATGCGGGGGATGAGGAGATGCGGAAGACCCGCTACCATGATATGTTGAGGGCTGATATTCGGGACCATGTCAGCTACTCTTCCTGCCCGACCCTGGAGTCCATGATTGCCCGGGCACGGGAGATGGAGCTCGATTTAGAGCATGTGAGGAAGAGGAAAGCTGAGTCTGAGCAGGTTACAGGAGTTTCGGGGAAGAAACCCAAGGGATCCGACGTTAGGTCGAAGGGCCAGCCGGGCCAGAGCCGCTGCAGGAAGTGCGGCAGGCCGCATGAGGGAGCTTGTAGAGCAGGATCGACAGGCCGCTACAAGTGCGGAAAGACGGGCACTTTGGCAGGGATTGTACTGCCCCCGCCCCCATAGTACAGATGACAGACCTGATTTGCTTCCATTGCAATCAGAAGAGCCACAAAAAGGCCAATTACCCGAGGTTGACAGCAGCGTCAGCAGCAGCGCCAACAGCGGTGCCGGTTTTAGCGACAACGCGGGTTGCAGATGGCCGGAAGGCCAAGACAGAGGCTCCAGTGGTGCGGAGCCGGGCATTTCAGTTGACAGCCGAGGAGGCACGCGCTGCACCCGATGTGGTGACAGGTATGACTTCTTGTTTATGCTTTTATGATATGCTGCTGTGATTTTGATATGTTATGTATGTGCTCTGTTTAGGATAGTTCCACGTGAACGGTATCCCAGTTTAGGTATTGTTTGATTCGGGTGCTACCCGATCGTTTGTCTCTCTTGCGCTTAGCAAGAAGTTTCCGGAGTCGTCGGGGACGTTGGATTGCCCTCTAGAGGTCGAGATTGCGGACGACCGGTCAGTGCGAGCATCAGAGGTCTACCGAGATTGCGTCCTGCGACTGTTTGAGGAGCGTTATCTGGTAGACCTGGTTCCCATACCTTTGCGGGGGAACAAGGTTATTATCGGTATGGATTTGCTAAGCCCCAATGGGGCAGTGATTGACTGTGCGCAGCAGTTGGTGCGGATCAGGACCCCAAGTGGGGGAGAGCTGGTGATTCAGGGCGAGAGGCCACAATAAGGACCAGCTTTATGTTCAGCAGCGAGAGCTAGGCGTTACCTTCAACAGGGTTACTGTCACAACTGGTAAAATTAGGTCAAGATGTGAGTTCCTAAAACAATATAATCTCCTTGTATAAGCCCAAAACTCGATCCATAAAGCCAAGCTCAATCATTTTTGGGCCTTAACCCATAAATTCTCAACCTAAAACCCTTATTAGACCAAGATTTCTTTATTGGGCCCTAATGGGCCGATAACTTCTTCACTTAGTCTCCATGGGCCGAAAGTCCCTATTGGGCCAAGCTAAAAATCGAACACCCCATTAATTGGGCCAACACCCACCCTAGAACATTTTGGGCCGACATGTGGGGCAAGAACCCACCCTAATCGGTTGGCCCATTTAAAAAAAAAAGAACAAACACAAGGGTTGAGTTTATGTGACATCTCATTGTTGCATGGAGGATATCCATGCTTGTGTCCATCATGCATCTAGGAAGTATCCAACAAATATCAAGGTTTAAATCTCTCTCCCCTCCTCTCTCTTTAAAACTCGGCCAAACACTCTTTTTCTCCCCACTCTTCACTTAAAAATCACTCAAACACTCTCTCATATCTCCCTCTCTAGCACAAGAAAACTCTCCTCCTTCATTTCTCTCAAAATTCGTGGGTGGGGTGCCATCCTCAAGATTTTCCTCAAGTATCATAACTTGGTAAGTTCATATTCATCTCTAGATTTTATATTTCAAGTCTATGCTAAGATCCTTCCTCTTACAACTTCATTTTCGTGATTTTGGACCTTAGAACCACATCCATCTCAAGATCTCACCAAAAACCCAAGCTAGGTTCAAAGTTTCATCATCTTCTTCTTCTACATCTCAAAAACCCCCAAGGTGAGCTTCATACCCCCTTGTTTTCGGTTTTATAATGTTTTTGGGGGTGGATACAAGTGCTTTTGTGTTAGATCTATGTATATATGCATGTTTATGTGTTTAACTTTTAGATCTTTACTTGAAAATGAAGTTTATCACTTGGATCTTCATATAAACCTTGAGAAAAGTATGTGTCCTCACATATAATACTTGTAAACTTGTAGATCTGGGATTTATCCACTTAAAATAGCAAAAACAAGTGTTGTGAACAGACTTAGATAACTTAAACTCAAAAATCAGCCCTTGACAGAAAAGTTTTAGTCCAATCTCGAACTGTTTTGACCTCCTTAATGGTAATATATTTCAAAACTGTTTTACATGCAAAACGTTCAGGTTATTACCTTTAAAATTACTACTCTCACATTTTCATACGATATTTCTACTATTTTTGGCGAATTTTACAAAACTGTCTATCAGATTTGAAATAATTTTGGACCAACCTGTGAAGGTGAACAATTTGACACTTGTTAGAGGCCAATAAAAATTATGAGAAAAATTTTGAACAAAGTAGACAAAATTTCCAAACTTCCAGAATTTACGGATCCAAATTTCGACTTACGATGATTTTTCTACAAATTTTCCAACAACTAGGTCAGAAAAGTCAAAAACCAGAAAAATGTGTATTTCACAAAAATCAAGCCAAAAATGATATTTTTGACAAAAATGAGTTTAAAATGTTATTTTTACCACAAAATAGTCAAAAACACAAGTTTTGAACAAAATGAGGGCTAAAGTGTTATTTTTACTATAATTGGGCCTTAATTGAAAACTTTATGGCTTATTGGGCCAAGAACGTCATTTTTACAAAAAGTGGGCTTTTTATATCAATTTTGTAAATAATCGAGCTAAAATAAACAGAACAATAACAAACGGGTTAAAAACGATTTTCTTATCCTTACTGGGCCTGGAAATAGTATACATGTTTAGTGGGCCTTAGTGTCCTTTTACATGTATATTGGGCTCAGGGTAGACATTCACATTCCTTTTGTGCCTGAAAATAATAGATACGTATAGTGGGCCTTAGTGGTCCACTTACATGTTTATTGGGCCTGGGAATGAGTTTTATATATGTTCTTCTTTCTTTTCCGTGTAAATTTTCGATTAAGGATCTAGTGAGACCTGTCGGTTGGCACCTTTGAGTGTACAATCGTAGCCTGTAGTTATAACCAGAGTTTCCTGAAGGGAAAGCGGGAGTTTGTGTATAGATCTATACGGGGGTGACACCCCACACCTGAGCTGTTCGCTACAGTTAGACTAGGCGAGTCTAGGGTGACAAAAACCTTATTCTATTCTGGCGGCGTCCCAAAGACGCAAAGACAGGCAAAATTGTCATTATTATGTATGGTTATAGCGACTCACTTAGAGGAATTAACGTTATAAGATTTACGGGAAACCATTCTATTTTCTTTTTGGGATAAAACAGGAAACCGTGCTATTTTCTTTTTGGGATAAAACAGGAAACCATTCTATTTTCTTAGACTTCGGATATGTTGCGGGCATGTGTTTTAGACTTCGGAGGTAGCTGGGATACCTACCTTCCGTTGGCGGAGTTCTCGTATAATAATAGCTATCATGCGAGTATCGACCGTCCTCCCTTCGAGATGTTATACGGGAGGAAGTGCAGAACCCCGATATGTTGGGGTGAGGTTGACCAGAGGGTCATGGGGAGCACCGAAGTGGTGCTCAAGACGACAGAGAGGATTCAGCAGGTTCGGAGCAGACTTCAGACTGCTCAGAGTCGGCAGAAAAGTTATGCTGACAAGCGCCGATTGGACCTGGAGTTTCAGGTCGGGGATATGGTTCTCCTGAAGGTGTCGTCATGGAAAGGTGTCATCCGATTCAGGAAACGGGGCAAGTTGGGTCCCAGGTATATTGGACCCTTCAGGGTTATAGCCCGGGTGGGCAAGGTGGCATATAGGTTGGATCTGCCAGCCGAACTCAGTCAGATTCATAGCATTTTTCACGTCTCCCAGTTACTGAAATTTTTGGTGGACGACTCGGCAGTGGTACCATTAGAGGATATTCAGGTCGATGACAGCGTGAATTACATTGAGCGGCCTGTAGCGATTCTCGACCGGAAGTCGAAGGATCTGAGGAACAAGAGGGTGGAGCTAGTGAAGGTGCAATGGCAGCACCGGAAGGGCTCGGAATAGACCTGGAAGCCAGTGGATGAGATGATGGAGCATTACCCAGAGCTTTTCCAGGAACGAGCAGCAGACTTCGAGGACGAAGTCTAAAATAAGTGGGAGAGATTTGTAGCACCTGGTTCCTGGTATGTATTTTATTTAAGTAATTTTGGATTTTTGGCCTGGACTCGGCGAGTTGAAGGCCCAACTCGCCGAGTAGAAGCGGGATGAGACGCAGGATTTAAGGGATGGACTCGTCGAGTCGGGTCCCGGACTCGACGAGTAGGCTATGACTGGACAAAACCCTAATCTGAGGGTTTGCACCCTATTTAAACAACCTTATATAGCCTCCATCGCCCCTTTATGCTCCCAGAAACCCTCCATAGCAAACCCTAAGTGTTTTGGTGCAAGATCTAAGGCTTTTGAGTGATTTTTGTTGGTTTTGACCTCAAGGAAGGAGGAAGAACATAGAAGGATCAAGAGGAGACTGAAGGATTCGAGTTTGGTTCATCATTTGCAGTCTTTAAAAGGTATAAAGTCTGTACCTTGCTTGCTTGTTTGTTAGATGCCTTTTTGGGGAAGAATTAGGGCTTTTTAAGCCATATGAGGTAGCCAACCATCATTGCATACATGGTTGGGGGTCAAGACTTCGGATCTAAGTCTTGGGAGGGGTCACAAGGCAGATTTGGGTTGCTTTTGCACTCAAGGAAGGCCCCATGCAACATAAGAGCCATTTTAGAGCCTTTTAGGCTCAAAAGTCTCATGCATGCACGTAAAGTTCGAAACTTTACGTGCTAGATCGAGCTTAGGGGCTTGGATCTATCTTTTGGTCAAAGGTTGTACATCAGAAATCGAGGATTTAGGGTGTGGAAGTTATCGACTCGGCGAGTCCGTTCTTGGGACTCGACGAGTCCAAGGCATAAAGTCTCATGTCTGTTGAGGGTCAAAAGAACTCAGTTGGGTATTAGAAAGGTTGTAGAAGGTCCGAAGGAGTGACCCAATGTATTGGACTTAGCCTTAGACCTGGAGTTCATGGGACTCGACGAGTGCTAGAACAGACACAGCGAGTCCAAGGCAATCTCCTTATGATTAAAGATGAACTCGACGAGTTGTTCATACAACTCGGCGAGTCAAGGTCAGAACTTGTTCATCAGATCGTCAGATGGAGGTTCATTCGATGTTCATATCGAAGAGGAACTCGTCGAGTCGTCGCTAAACTCGACGAGTAGGGTCGTGGATGAGGACAGTTGAAGAGATAGAGACTCGACGAGTTGGCGGCCCAGCTCGGCGAGTCGGGTCAACTGGAAGTTGACTTTGACTTTGACTTGGACTTGGTCAGGGGTAAAATGGTCATTTTACCCTAAGAGTAGATATCAGACTTTGATTTAGTGTTTTGTGGGGATTATAGCCGGAGGATTTCCGGAGCAGCAGCAGATAGAGAATTTCCGCACAGATTATCAGCAGCTACTCGTTCGAGGTGAGTTACCTTCCAGTAGCGGTGGGTCTACGGCCACAATGCCAGCCCACCAGTAGGAGTTGTATGAATGGATGATTGTCTTTGTGATATTCATCTAGGTTTGCTACCACCTGATATGTTATATGCTAGCACGATATGTATATGTGACAGTAGTAGAGTCCGGTTGTTAGGACCGGAGGGTAGGCCAGACACCCCAGATATGTATGACAGTATGTGATGATATGATTATATGATGGCATGTTATGTTATATGTGATAGTGGTAGTAGGGAGGGAATAGTCCTCAAGTTTAGTTGTTAGGACCGAAGGGTAAGTCGGACACCCCAGAAACGTCTGACAGTATGTTTACGTTATGATATATGTGATAGTAGCAGTAGGGGTGGAATAGTCCCCGAGGTTCGGTTGATAGGACCGAAGGGTAGGTCAGCACCCCAGAATGGCTTGACATGGGTAGGTCAGCACCCCAAAATGGCTTGACACGGGTAGGTCGGCACCCCAGAATGGCCGTACTGGGTAGGTCGGGCACCCCAGAATTGCCCGGCAGTATGAATGCGATATGTCTGTATGGTATGTGGTATGATGGGGGAACTCACTAAGCTTTGTGCTTACAGTTTTAGTTTTGGGTTTCAGGTACTTCTTCGTCTAAGGGGAAGGAGCCGGCAATGTAGCAGCGCATCATACACACACATGATTTCCGCATGGAGTCTTTTGGGATTGTACTCTGATATGTTATTATTTTATGACTTGGGTTTTTAGACATGATACATTGTTTTATGAGATGATGTGTTTTCACAGTATTTTCTTATGAATGTTTTTATGAGACAGTTAATTAAAAAGAAATTTTTGGACTTGAAAATTGGGATGTTATAAAACCCCATGATGGATCCTCTTCTAGTGGGACCAAAGTTGGTTCTACTACCCCCTCTTCCAACCCAAAAGAAGCAGAGTGCTTCTACTGTCATGACAAAGGGCATTGGAAACGACGCAGCCCGAAGTATCTGCAGGACATCAAGGATGGGAAGATAAAGCCATCCTTCGCAGGTATTTATACTATTCAATCTAACAACTCATCACATGCTATTTCTTGGGTCCTTGATACAATATGTGGTTTTCACATTTGTTCTGATTTGCAGTTTCTAAGAAGAAGTAGGGATGTGGAGCATGGGAAGATGAACCTGATCATGGGGAATAGGAAAGCGTCGACTGTCACCAAGATTGGAGTTTACTCTTTAGTGCTTAGTAGTGGCTTAGGTTTAGATTTGAATCATTATTGCTACTCGTCAGAAATGTCGAGAAACATTATTTCTTTTCATGGTTTGTACAGATAAGGTTTTATATTTTCGTTTAATAATGAAATTCGTTCTAGTAATGCTTTCTTGAATGGTATTTTATATTTTGAAGCATTACCTTGTAATGGAGTATATGAAACTGTGAATGTTGTACACAGCTTAGGAAATAATGTGTTGCACATTGATTCGTCCAATGGTTTGGACAAAGCATGCTTGTGGCATTGTCGTCTTGGACATGTCAACAAGAAGCACATAGCCCAACTCCAAACGGATGGAGTGTTGGTGTCATTCGACTTCAAATCGGATGGTACGTGCGAATCTTGTTTACTTGGAAATATGACCAAGTCACCCTTCACTGGCACTTGTGAAAGGGGTGACGGTTTATTGGATCTCATACATACGGATGTATGTGGACCCTTTAGATCCACCACAAGGGATGCGAACCGCTTCTATGTGACTTTTATTGATGATTATAGCAGATATGGGTATATCTACTTAATTAAGCACAAGTCAGAAACCTTTAAAAAAGTTCAAAGAGTTTAAGTAAGAAGTGGAGAATCAGCTGGGTAGGAAAATTAAGATGCTCTGATTCGATCGTGAGGTGAGTACCTTACTATTGAATTCCATGACTACCTCAAGGAATGCGGAATCGTTTTGCAATTGACGCCATCAAGGACACCGCAGTTGAATGGTGTGGCTCAGAGGCACAATCGAACATTGTTTTACAGGGTTCGTTCCATGATGAGTCGAGCTTCACTACCTATCTCATTCTGGGGGTATGCCTTAGAGACTGCCGCCCATATCCTTAATCTAGTCCCAACTAAGAAGGTTTCCAAAACACCTCACCAGATGTGGACAGGGAAAGTTCCCTCGTTGGCACATATCAAGGTTTGGGGTTGAGAGGCTTTCGTAAGACGAGAGACTCACGACAAGCTTGAGCCTCATAGTGAGTGGTGTATTTTCATCGGCTATCCACAGAAGTCCTTTGGATATCTCTTCTATAGACCGAGTGACAATGTTGTCTTCGTTGCGAGGAGAGGGGTTTTTCGAGAGAGAGAACTCATATGCCAAGAGGACAGTGGGAGGCAAATTGATCTTGAAGAGCTTCAAGAATCAAGCGATGAAGGAACCTCTAAAATTGGCGCTAAACCTTTAGAGGAAACTCCTGTTGAACCGATTGACGAGTCCCTACCTCTTAGACGTTCCAGTAGAGTTAGTGTTCCACCGTATTATATGGTTTCCATATAACTGCTGAGGGTGATACGTTTATTAGTGATAGCACACTAATAAATTTGGATGAACCTAACAACTACAAGGAAGCCATGGCAGGCCCGGAGTCTGCAAAATGGAAAGTGGCAATGGACAGCGAGATTCAGTCCATGTATGACAATCAAGTTTAGAACTTGGTTGACAATGTGCCAGGTCGTAAGACGGTCGGGTGCAAATGGATCTTCAAGAAGAAGTCCTACATGGATGGGAAAGTACACACATATAAGGGGCGATTGGTTGCGAAGGGCTTTACTTAGCTCCTGGAGTTGACTATGAGGAGACCTTCTCACCAGTACCGAAGATTAAATCTATAAGGGTCATGCTAGCCATAGCTGCGTTTCATGATTATGAAATATGGCAGATGGATGTCAAAACCGCTTTCCTTAATGGGAACTTGGATGAAGATGTTTACATGAGTCAGTCAGAAGGTTTTGTCGATGTGAAGCACCCTAATAGAGTGTGTAAGCTTGAGAAATCCATTTATGGATTGAAACAAGCGTCTCACAGATGGAATCTTTGTTTCGATGAGAAAGTCAAAGAGTTTGGTTTTTCAAGAAGCGAGGATGAGTCCTGTGTATATGTCAAAGCCAGTGGGAGTATAGTTAGCTTTCTCATCTTGTATGTGGATGGCATACTGATCATAGGAAACGACATCCCAACCCTGCACGAAGTTAAGTCCTGGCTTGGGAAGTGCTTTGCTATGAAGGACCTCGGAGAAGCTACCTATATTTAGGGATAAAGATATTGAGAAATAGGAGTAAGAGGCTAATAGGACTTAGTCAAAGTACTTACTTGGATAAAGTGTTGAAACATTTTAGCATAGAAAATTCCAAGAAAGGGGAGTTATCGATCCAAAGCAATACCAAGTTGCGTAAGACTCAGAGTCCTAGTACTGATGTCAAGATAGCAGAGTTGAACCGAGTGCCTTATGCTTCCGTTGTTGGCTCGATCATGTATGTTATGACGTGTACTCACCCTGATGTGGCCTTCGCTTTGAGCATGGTCAGCAGATATCAAGGGAACCCTGGTAGAGCTCACTGGACTGCGGTAAAGAACATTCGTAAGTACCTGTGGAGGACTAAAGACTGGGCTCTTGTCCTCGATGGGAGTGATGACTTGAGAGTGTGAGGGTATAGTGACGCTAGTTTTCAGACTGACCGGGATAATTTCCAATCTCAATCGGGCTGGGTCTTTACCCTGAATGGAGGAGCAGTGACATGGAAAAGTTCCAAGCAGGAGACCATAGCTGATTCAACGTGCGAATCAGAGTACATTGCAGCGAGCGAAGGGTCGAAGGAGGTAGTATGGCTAAAGAACTTCATCGGAGACCTTGGAGTTGTACCAGCCATAAAGGAGCCTATGGAGATATTCTGCAATAACGAAGGTGCGGTTTCCTTGACCAAGGAACTGAGGGATCATGGTAGATCCAGGCATATCGACAGGAAATGTCATTTCATTTGACATCGGGTAGAAGAGGGACTCCTCGTAATAAAGAGGGTATCGTCAGAGGATAACCCAACAGATCCCCTTACGAAGGGACTGAGTAGGGTTAAGCACTTGCAGCACACTAGGAGCATTGGGCTGAAGTACGATATTAGTTTTAGTAATTAGATAGATTTTAGAAACTTGTAATATATAAATTGTAATTAACATTTGATGATTAAATAAAAGAGTATTATTTATAAGTATTGTTACTATCTTATGTTAATTATTTACTATTGTTTCATTTTGCATGTTTTGACTTCCTAAATAATAAGATTATTTAAACTATCCACAGTCGATCATACGTTGGAAGTAAGTATGAAAGAAGACTGTCATGAATTGGCTTGTAGATTGTCTAAGCATTTAGACATAGCAAAAGTTTGCTGCAACGTTCATGAGTGCTCTTGAAATAAGATTTGAGTATTGGATTAAACCCACGCTCACATGAATCACTTCATGGAATTTAATCACGAGTGATTGTGAGACGATAATATCATATAGTCTTTAAACCTATATATATGAGTTGTTGTTTACGAGTCGGTTGTGCATTGATAATGTGTAAACGCATCAATAACTTGATGTTATAAAACGCATTGTTGTGTATGATTTGATGAGTAAGTAGTACAAGCATATAAGTCGAAGTTTATCTGTTCCTTTTATCCTACGAGGCTAAAAACGATATCTTGATGATTTTGTTTTGACTTATGTGTCGGGCCCGGTCAGGACTGAATTGATGTGTTCAATTAAGTTCTATGTCAGAAAAAGCAGATATCGAGAAACAAACTGCTAGACATAAAGTATGACTATGTTCCATGTGATTGTCCACACGATATCTTGAGAACGGAGGACTATACGATCCCTTATCTATAGGACGTGTCAGAGTTCGACAGCAGCTTTTGAAAGCTACGATTGCTAATCGGATTTTGAAGTCGTACTTGCATTTATAGTTATTAGACTTATCCAAGTGGGAGACTGTTGGATTAGGTGTCTAAGCCATAACTATATTTGGTATGTACTTGACCCGGTTGTAGCATGGTCCTTTTGGGTTGCCTTCACCGAAGCAACTTGACTGGAAGAATAATAGAGAAATAGATTATTATGCTTTATTAATATATTTTGAATAATATATTAAAAGAGAAATCATATTATTTAATTAACATTGGTCAAGAATTAATTTTGTGGTCAAAAGAGGTTATTTGAATTAAGGGGACTGTTATTGTAATTATTGGATAATTGCAGAGTGGGCTGAGGAATCCTAATGATAGGGTGCATGAAATCTTATGGAAGCCCATAAGGATTTCATCCAAGGGATAGGTTCTGGAAGGATCTAGTGGGCTGCTTAGAGCCTAAGCAACCAGATTAGGTCTTTGACTGAAACCCTAATTCCTCACCTATATATAGAACCCTTTGGCTTCACAATTTCGGCTACCGCAACCCTAGAAGGATTCCAAGAGCCGAAATTTAGCCTTCCCCTCTCTCTCTCTTGCATTCTCCAATTGCTTTGGTGTTTGTGATCTACTAGAGGCATCACACTTGAGGTGCTAAAGTTCTCAAAAGCTCAAGATCATCAAGCTACAATCAAAGGTAATATCTTAACTCTTCATTAGATGTAGATTTTGATTTTTATTTTATGCTAGATTAGGGTTTGCAAATCTTGGACAATTGTTGCATGTACAATTAGAAAAACTAGATCCAAGCAATAGGGTTTGCATGTGCACCATAGGATTGATGTAATGCTCATAACCCAATATCATGTTGGGCCTAATGTGCCATATGTCGCAATCTGATCGCAAGCCCTGGGCAGGAAAGGGGTGTTCTAGATCGTGACATGTGTCATACCCTTGTTAACCTGAAAATTTAATTATCTTGTAAAATTCATAAGTTTCACATACGAGCTCTGTTTTTCACGTTCTTTATATCTACACGTAGCAATCGACGGGATCTACAACTTTTGATTTATTCTTAAAGTTATATTTTAACAGGCTTAGATAGTTAAAGTCCGTTAAAAATTCATAACTTTGTCATCCGACGTCTGTTTTCGACTGTCTTTATATCGTTGAGCTCCTATTAATGAGATCTTCAATTCTCGTTTAGATTGTTTTGGCTAATAATCGATCGATAAAATTCGATTTCTGAGCTCTACACTACTACGATTAATCTTACAAAACTTATTACTTCTTCTAATGAAGTCAGATTTAGACGCTTCTCTATATGCACGCTCTCAGTTTAACGACTAATATGAATTTTGTTTAGATCACTAAGGCTAAAAAGTAATTTATCAAAAAAATTACTTTTTATGATACGCCGAGCCGTGCGAGTTTAATCGCGAAACTTCAACGGGTCATAACTTCTTCGTTATAAGTCGGATTTGAGTGTTGCTTATATCTTCGGAATCCTTGTCACCACTACTTCAACTTTATTCAAAGATATTAGGTCTAATTATTATTTTATTTTTGATGCCTATTTTATTCCTATTTGATTATATCGTTATAAGCACGTATATTGCACATAATTTACATAATACTCAAATATGTCTTCATTCATTACATCAGATAGGTTACAGTTGTTGACCCTAAGTATTACATCATCTTATTAATGCTTAGCGTGAAACACGGGCGTTACAACTGTTACCTGCCAGGGTACCAGTTACGTACTGGAGCACAATACATACTAAGTAATCTAACAGAGTAAGATGACAACTACTGTTATTTTAGACAGTCTTGTGGAACATTATCAGGTCTTCATTCTCGTAGGTGTTTTGTACTCTATCCCACCCATGGCTGTCTTATTGACTTACAACTGTCAAGGAATCCCTGAAGCAGTATAGTCCACTCATTGCTTACAGTGATCTGTCAAGATAGATCCTATAAGATCATTGTTATAGGATCAATGTGTGAGAATCAATTGGTTGGGTAGAAGTTGTGCATCATCATAAAGATATATCATATATGTATTGTTTGATAATGTTTGTGTCTGTAGGATAAATATAAATAATAACCGTGGGTTGAAAACCCTATGTGTGTCACTAGGTTCCCAAACCTGACCCACGCGAACTTTATGTATAACACGTAGCGGTACTAGGATTGCTGGAAAGTAATAATAGTTTGTTGAATGAATAAGAGACTTGTTTTGTATTATGTCTTGTAAACTGTTATGCGTGTAACATATGTTTGTGATAATGATTATGACATCCTTAACATTGTATTTTTAAACATGATTTGATATCTAAAAAAATATTTAAGTTTATCTAGGACATTTTCGCAATAGAGTTCTATAAAAGACTCTACCATTTTCAAAGCATAAAAGAAATGATCTTAAGCCTGAAATTAGGGGATGTTACATATTGAAAACACAAAAACCATTACATCTATTTAGACTAAACTAAATAGAATCATAATCCAACACTAATAGAAATCTTGTGCATTACGACTACTGGAAGTAAACATAACCAAATAATAAATTATGGAAACTTTCCAAAATTACCCATACTCCTAAAATTATAAATGATCTTAACAGTTTCCCTTAATTCATAATGTATTACTTCCTTTAATCCTAGAAGCTCCCTCATCACTTTCTTTTCGAACCATCTTGATTCTCGACCTTTTTTGGACACCTAACCTCCACCTTGGTCACATCTAAAGTCTTCTTTCTACCCCTTTTCGATTTTCATAACACATGTAACATGTAACCCGGTATCCTATTGACAAGTTCATTACCATTTCGACTTTTCCCGGATCCATGGCCTCTTCCTCGACTACATCCAAAGCCACCTGATTTGAACTTCCACCGCCATAATGTTTGTGTTGTTTCTCCATTCCATATTGTTTTATAGCCATATCTTTACCGATCAATACTATTTTGAGGGATTCTTCCACCAATGAAGAAAACAAGGTCACTATCACCTTTACCGTCTTCTATCACTCGTAACACGAACCGAAGTCAAAGCCACCTGCTTTGATTTCCTTTTACTTTTCTTTTCCATGCGTTTGGTTAATTAATCTCCCTTTATCACTCAAACAAGCCAATCACGGATGGAACTTGCTTTCAAGACTTCAACTTGTGATCACAACCTCTTCAAAACAAAACCACGTTCCCTGCTATGTCTTCCCTGTAGCGAAAGACTACACCTTTTCTTGAAACCAACTCTCAAACCGACCTTCTACATTTTCACGATCCTTAGACTTTGATACCAAATGTTGAGTTAAGCTTTATAAACCCTTTGCTTACAACTAAAGTAAGAACCGAAAATAAGAAAGGAAAATAAACAAGAGACATTTATTGCTTAAATCTTAAGCTCTTGCTGAAAACATGAAAATCAATACATCTATTTATACTAAACTAAATAGAATCCTAATCCAAGACGAACTAAAATCCTTGTGCAATATGACTACTAGAAGTAAACATAACCAAATAATAAAATAAGAAAATTTTCCTAAATTAGCCTTACTCCTAAAATTTTGAATTATCCTAACATCACCCGTTCAGTGTCGAATAAATTTAATAATTGTAAAGCATTGATAAATACTTGAGACAAAATAAGCTTAAAGATTTGCAAAATTGTCATAATACACTGTAAAAATATATACATCATCAGGCCTTGTAAAAATAGTCTTAGGACAACCTTTAAAAACAAACTCAATCTTGTGAGAACAACCTTATGACAAGAGGTAAATAAACGAGCTTCATCCTCATAATAACACAATTCAATTTCGACATTTCTTATTACTTTTTTGTTCCTAATGCTTTAAGAATAAGTTATTTCAAGCGACTCAATATATGTATGAGAAGAAGAAGAAATAGGAACATGACCTAGGGTTTGTAGAATCATTTATTCTTTTAGGTGATCAATATTTAGGATAAACATGAGTTAGGAGGATATATGTTACATGTTAATAACCGACTCAATTAATGAAATAACGAGGAACAGTTTAAAGTTGAGTTTATTTTAAAAAGATAAAATTTTAGGTCTAAACGGGAAAAAAATACAGAATATAACATATTTATGGAGTAAACTTAATTTACATGTCGGTATCTCGTTTCAGGACTAGATAAACCTTTTTTTTTAATTAATATAAAACAGAAAAAAAAAACAAAATATAAGATTTTTAATGGAATAAATCCTGGTTTTTTAACCCAAATTACGTCACAATATCATAACATTGCGTAGGAATAGTTTTGTAAATGATTTTTTTTTTCTTGAAAAGCTTATTATTTATTTTACATGAAATGCCACACGTGACAAATAAATATGAAATAATGTAAACTTTATGATGGTTGCATGGTCAAAAGTTATGACATTTCTTTACAGCACAATAAAGCTACCGGTTGTAACAATAATGTCACAATTTTATATACATAGTTTTGATATATATGATAAAAGTTTTATTGTTATTGATAAAACGTCTTTGAATAATGACAAAATATTATAATAACACTATTTAGCAAATATATGCATAATTTTGAATTTGAGCATAAGGTAGAACAGGAAATATATACATAATTTTGATTCAAAAAAGCATTTGCACAATATGTTACTCTAATTCCTTTATTGAATTAGTGAATATTAGTTACTTATATTATAATTGATTTAGTCATTTTAACTTTTCATTTTGGCCCACATGATTCTTGTATGTTATTTATATTAAATTGTATTTTCGATTATGAAACAACTGTTTAAATTAATGTCAAATCAAACATTATGATTTCAATAAATGGGTTAGATTTTACGGGATATCTTGAAATCTTATTTGCTTATTTTTCTAATATAGATATAAATCACTTAAAATTTATATAAAATTTAAATCATATATAGAAGATTTTTGTTTTGTTTTTCCATGTCCATGGGTTCATGTAAAATTTCCCCATACCTATACAGAAAGATCACATTTGGAAATGGACATGGATCTTCCAAATGCCAAGTATTAGACGCTAGACCAATTATCAATTTGGTCCTAAATTGTTATATATATATATATATATATATATATATATATATATATATATATATATATATATATATATATATATATATATATATATATATATATATATATATATATATATATATATATATATATATAACTAGAATATCCATTTATAACTTGAACTACAAAACCAAACTTTTAATTATAATTTGGACATGATTGAGTGTCATTTCAACCTTTCTTTTGCTCACATTAATTTGGAATATGAGAGGAAAAAAACAAAGTGAAAGCAATGAAATAATGAAACAAAGAATGGAACAAAAGTATACTGAATTGAAGAATGATATGATTATTAAACAAAAAGGGTAATCATGTTAATGGGTTCTTGTCAATGTTACTTTCACTCACTTGTTCCCAAAGATTTGTAGGGCACTACAAATGACCAATTCTCTTGCCCAAAGTTATTGAAAAAGATTCAATATGTTCCCCAACTTTTTGTTTCTTCATATCAGGTCTTTTCTAGTTATACTATATATTTATGCTTATTTGATCATTTAAATAGTAAACCACTTACTTATATTCTTGAAATGACATGGGGTTTATTGGTCAAGTTTCCTAGAATCATATGTACATTTGGAGATGCAAAGTTTCTATTTTGAAGTATATTTTCCAAATATCTTTGATAAGTTTTATTTATTTATTTATTATTTTTTTTGGAATAGGCAAGATTTTATTAAAAGACAGCTTAGCAAGATGCAAAACTAGGGAAAAGATAAAATAGTTACAAAATCTTAAAAGGATAACAACAGTAGCAAACCCAAATACAATTTCACATTTACTCTTATATATTATCCACCCAAAAACTAAGGTTATCACATTGTTTTTAGAGGGCTTGAGGAACTTTATTAAACATAGACAAAACTGTACAAATTGTCCATGTGGTTAGCTGAAAATTGTCACTTTGGTCCAAAAAAGTTTGGACTAGCACCAGAGGTCCAAACTTTTCATTTTGTTACGAGTTTGGTCCGATTTGCTTTGAACTTTTTTATAAAGACAATTTTGCCCTTGTTTTTTTTGTTTTTTTAGTTTTTTATTTATTTAAATATTTTTCTGATTAAAAGAAAATTTTAAAAAAATTAAAAAAGCCAAATCTCTCTCTCTCTCTCTCTCTCTCTCCCTCTCTCTCTCTCTCTCTCTCTCTCTCTCTCTCTCTCTCTCTCTGGACGATTGTTCGAGAACAACAGATACAATCAAAAACACATTCCCTTTTCCCTTGTTCTTCCTCCCTGCAACTCAAACCCACCAACAATCTTTCTATTTTGGAAGAAATCAATTTATGGGCTATATCTTCTCCAGCCCAACACAAACTGAACTCGCATTCTGTTGTCGTATCTCCGTCCGATCTACCATCTGCCCACCGATCGGCTCCGCCCCTTTTCCTCTTACCGACAGATCAACTCAGATCGACATCCACCTCTACCCACAAACCTTGGATTGCAGAGGAGAAAGCTTCTTTTTCTGTTCGAAGTGAGTCACGAAGATCAGTTTGAAGTTCAAATTGGAGATATTGATACTCAAATCTTCAAGAAGCTTCATCAGGTTACCATTATGCCCATCACCGTGAATATGTTAAACTATTGTTTAATTTAGTTGAACCCTAACTCTGCACCATTGTTTGATTTATGAACCCTATCTTTGTATGTGTATCTGGATTTGTGTGTACTACTATGTCTCGGTGGTAATTTATAGATACCTCCATCAGATTGAACCATCTTGAATCTTCAAAACATGACAAAGAATCAACAGAGGAAGATTGTGATCTATCTGTTCCTCTCGTGTCTCTCTCGTCTTGCAGGTCCAAATCGAGGTAAACGAACCTCTCCTCCCCTACTCCCCACTCTGATGTCGTAATCCCCATCCTCATCTTCGATTTTCCGCTATTATGAAAAACCCTTTTCGAACCTCAAAGCATTTTCCATCATACAGAGTGAATTATAGAAATCTATCTAGTACTGGAATGAATATGGATTATGTGAATCGAGGGTTTTTTTTTTGCTGCCTCAGGTCGTTGTACTAGAAGTGGGTGATCAGTGGAATGCAAGAAGACATCAAGGGGGAGGGGTGTATGTTGGTCTAGGTTTTAGCCATACTAAATCATCTCATCTTCTGTGTAATTGGATTTATGCTTCGATGGTTGATTACAGGAATAAAAAAGATGAAAAAAAGTTGGATGACTAGATCTATTGATGTTGGTTGAGAGAGAGAGAGAGAGAGAGAGAGAGAGAGAGAAAGGTTTTTTATTTTTGTTTTATTATTAATTTCTATTATAAAAGAAAAATGTAAACTAAAATAATAAAGGACAAATCCATCATTATAAAATGTTTCAAAAATTTTGGACTAAACTAGCAACAAAATGAAATGTTTGGACCATTGGTGCCAGTCCAAACTTTTTCGGACCAAAGTGGTAATTTTCAGCTAACCACAGGGACCATTTGCACAGTTTTGTCTTAAACATATTGTCATTTCTTGTCTTTCAAAGACAACATAAACAATAGCAAAGTAGGATTTTTCTTTATAAATTCTGCCACACTTGAGAAGTTTAGAAAATTAATACCACGCCACTTGAATAACCAACATAAATGTTTCTTGGTTCTAAATCAACTTAAAATAATGATGGAAGTTATTTGTGCTTTTAATCTATGACTTATAGAATAGTAATTATTTTTTAATTGGCAAGCAATAACTTACCTTTTAAATTAATAGAATCGTTGTCATATCTACATTGAAACCAAAACAAACCAAAATTAATTCAATAAAACTCTAATAACATTTAATCCCATTATCCTAAATAACATATTGCTATTCATAAGATACCAACCCCCAAATATACTTGCATGCGTTGGTTAACAATTCATTCGATAGTAAGAATAAATGACACTGCTCATCTTCTTAAATCGACATGAATGTGACTAGTCAAGTCCTTTGGGTGCTCTTTGGTTCGCAAAAGATTGTTGAAAAAAATTGAATTGAAATTGGAATTGGAATTGGAATCTGTCATGAATTAGAATCAAATTCCATGTGGTGTTGGTAAGAAATGAAATTGAAATTAATGTTAGATTCTGTTTGGTTCGCAGGAAATGATAGAATTGCCCTTTATCTGTTTTGCTTAATTTCACTTTGTTTTCTAAGTTATATGTAAACATATATTATATAGAATTTTAAAATAGTAAAATTTTAATTTATTGATTGAACATTCATACAAACATATTACGAAAATCATGTTAATAAACATCATAACTTAAAGTTATTCCACTTCGCATCATAATAACGTTAACAAAAAGCATATCGATATTTCGATACATCCCTATTGAACATACAAAAAACTTACAAATCCAAAATACCAAGCAACATCCTAATAAACATCCCAAAAGAGCTTAAAAATCTAAAATATGAATTAACATCCTAATTAATAATACTACCATTCCAAAATGTATTTGACCCAAACCTCTCTATCGACTTCTTCAATTTGTCAAAAGTTTTGTACGTTTATAGGATCACTTCTTATCTTGGTCAAAGCTTTGAACTTCTCGACTTGACTTAATGAATTCATCTTTCAAATCTCTAGAGGGATCTTCTCACTTAGTTCGTTGATCTTCATGTCAAATTTAATACCTTGACTCAATTCCTTTGACATTTCTTTAAGAATTTCAGTAATCAAACCAACCGCATTATGGAACACATCATAGGTATGTCGACTCCTCTTATTAGAGAGAACACTTGGTGAAGTTTCCTCATTTTGCACTATTGTATTATGTCTAATTTCTTCAGATTCAAGGAAGTCGTCATCTGACTCTTGCATTTCTTCTTCTAAGTTCACATCTTGCTCCATCTCAATGAAATCTCTAGCTCTATTTCCTTGAATAAGCATAGATCTTCACCAAAACAACTAGATAATCGATATTACTGAATAAAACTAAAAATGAACAAATTCAATTTTCATTGTAATCGATTTTCAGGAAATCGAGAAGACGAGTTGTGTGTAGAATCAATAGAAAACCAGATAATCGATTTTCAGGAAACAACTCGATACATGTGTAAGGAAATTCGATTTTCATGAAATCGAATTTTCACAACAAGAAACAGGGTAGAATCAGCAGAAAACCATCGACTTTGACAATGTTTTATGAGGGAGAGAGAGACAGACAGAGAGAGAGAGAGAGAGAGCCATAGAGAGACAATGGTACTTGAAAAAGTTAAAGCTCTATCAACTTTTTGATGAACTTCAAGGACACGAGTCTAATGTTGCTCAAACCATAAGGGAACTCTCTGGAGGTCCTCTTGCCCTTGTCAGTGCTTTCGAACCAACCATTCCGAACTTATCTACTTCGGATCCTTTTAAACCCATTGTTCCATCTGTTCAATCATCCGCTCCCATCTTACCCGCACAAATCTATCTTGTTGATGATTCCGAAGCCGTGGACTCCGAACTCCGTTTCCAATAGGAGTTTTCTCTACTCTCAATGAAATACAAACGTCCTTTCAATCCCTCTTACAAACCATACCAAAACCGATTCCATGCTCCTCACCATAACAATCCTCAACCATACTCAGCTCCGGAATCTAAACCAACTTCGGAAAATCCTCTCGCATATAAACCGACCATCACTAAGCCAAACTCTACTCCGTAACCTTCTCAGTGTTCTAAATCGGATAAACCAAAAATTATGTGTCACAAGTGTGGACATGCAAACCATTTTGCTAAAGATTGCCTGGCTGATGCTCCGCAGAAACGAAAAATCAAGGATTCTGCCTACTACGTCCGAAGAGCCCAAGAGATGGCTGAAAGCGAAAAAGCCTTTGTAACAACGGTTTAGAGAGATGTTGAAGGATATTGGTCATCCGGGGATGATGATGACATGGTAACTGGAAGGAATATGTGTTTGATGGCAAGACAAACTGTTGAATGTGATGAATGGTATTGTTCATCTGGGTCAGAAGATGAAGATGGTGTTGTTGAACCTCAGTATTGCTACATGGCAACCAACGATCCACTTGGTCGAAGCATCGTTCAGCAGGTAAAATCTATGATCTCTGATAATAATTTTGATTTGTCTCTTTGTGAACCTTATCTAACCCAAATTCAAACAGATATGGACACCATCTATAAAGCCTATGAGTCTTCCATAGACGTGAGTGAGAAGAAGGAGTGTGAGTTAAATCGTCTTAGGTTACACTTCGAAGATAAAAAATTGAAAATCGAGTCTTTAGAGCGTGAACTTGTAATGTCAAACGATGAATGTATCATTTTAAAAGATAAATGTGAAATCACCTATTCTGAACGAAATGTTTTGATTTCTGATAACAAACGTCTCAACGCTAAGATAGATGATTCGAATAATTCAATAGACATGCTTGAAGCGGATATTCGGATGACTCATAATTTTCGTCATCCATGGTCTAAAGCACCTGGTCTCGGAAGCGAGTTTCCGAAACCAATTGCTAGTCCCTTGAAGGAATTGCAAAATTTAACATTCATGGGAGAGGTTCCGAACATCAAACATTCGGACACCCCTGTTTCTCCCTTGTCACAACTTCCTGAGACCACAAACCATTTTGAGTCCCTAATTCCTGAGTTCAAACCCATTGTTGTCAAGTGTCCTAATTCCACGCCATTTCCACCTCTGATAAACCTGGACCTGAATCGGATCACGAAATTTCATCACAGTCTTTCAAATTGCGTAGATTATGTTCCTAGGAGTAATCATACGAACAAATGTGTGATTGAAGAAATCATTCCGGTGACAACTGAAACTATTACCTCTGAGTTTGAATGGGCATCCTTAGATGATAAAGTTGAAAAATCAAGTTGTGTCTCCTCTGATTCTTGCGAATCGGATTCCTTAGTCGTCTCAAAAACTAAATTGGTTCCCATTAATCCTGAGTTTAGTAATTCATCCGTAGGACAAACTTCAAAATCCTCGTCTCACCTTAAGAGAAAACCAATGCTGAATAGGAAGGATATTGTAGATCCCAAAGTAGAAGCTCGAAATGCACATAAAAAGGAAGTTAAGACTAGACAAAATTCCAGATTCATTGAAAACTCCAAACCAAGTGTATCCCGGAATTCTCATGCATCAACCCATAGTCAAAACTCCTTTGCTCCCACTAAGATCCTAAAAAGACCTTCTGAATCTCTCAGTCGTGTAGAACCCAAGAAAGTAGTCAGTTCTACTCAGCCTAAATCTCGTGTGAATGCCATGACCGTCCAAAACACTTCTCCTCAGACTGTTTCATCTATTTTTATTGCTAAATCTGATGGCACAATTTTTAAACCCAATATTTCAAAAACCAATGCGTCATCAAGCAAATCCACAAATGAAAAGAAAACAAATTTCTCAAAATCTTCAAAGAAAAATATTGTGTGGAAAGTCAAATCTCTCATTGATGAAACAACAATTCCGGAGGTTACAACTGTTTCCAACACTCCGGAAGTCAAAGGTCCGAAGAAGACTGATCGGAAACCCCAAGTCATTGAATATAACTACTAGATAGATGAAAAGACATTAGCCTTCTGTCTGTTTCCAAAGAATTCAAATAATACCACCCAGAAACACAAAGTTGTTCCTAAGTCACAATCAAAGTCCAAAGCCCGTGCCTACGTCCCAAAGTCTAATTCGGAGCCTAAAAACTCCATTACTCGTTAAAGTTTGCAGCCACTTTGTGCTTCGGAGCAAGAAACAATATGGTATATTGATAGTGCTTGCTTCATGCACATGACGGGGCAGAAAGATTTTCTGCGTGATCCAAAACTTTCTCCAAACGCTGGTTACGTGACATATGGCAACAACTCCAACTCCCAAATTCGTGGTTATGGTATTCTCACCAATGGAAATTTCTCTATCTCAAATGTGGCTTATGTAGCTGATCTGAAACATAATTTGATAAGTGTCGCTCAGCTCACTGATTCAAATCAACGTGTGGAATTTTGCAAAAAATACAGCTATGTAATGACTGAAGACCAGAAAGAGTGTTTTATCAAGTCGCTTCGCAACAAGAACATGTACCCGCTCGACATCAACATGATTATTGGCAAACCGCAACTCTGCCTTCTCACCAAAGCTGTTCCTGACGTCAGTTGGTTATGGAACCGAAGGCTCGCTCATCTAAACTTTCGGTACATGAATGATCTCGTATCCGGCGAAATGGTGAAAGGTTTACCTCTTCTCAAATTCGAAAATGATCATTTGTGTGCTGCTTGTGATTGTTATAAGCAATCGAAGAAGGTTCATCCTGTTATTATCGAAAAATCCATTTCGGAACCATTGGAGCTTCTTCACATTGATCTTTGTGGACCATCCACTATAGAAAGTCTTCATCATAAGAAATACATTCTTGTGATTGTTGATGATTTTACAAGGTTCACTTGGGCCTTCTTCCTAAGGCTGAAATCCGAAACAGCCTCAGAGCTCATAAATTTTGTCAAAGGAATAGAAGTTCTTATCAAACTCCCAGTTAGAAGAATCCGAAGTGACAATGGATCGGAATTCACTAATTCCACCATTGATAAATTTCTCACTGAAAAAGGAATTGACCACAACTTCTCAGCTCCATATACTCCACAACAAAATGGTGTAGTCGAAAGATGTAATAGAACTCTTGTTGAAGCTGCTCGATCCATGCTGAACTTCGCAAATCTACCACTCTATCTTTGGGCTGAAGCTGTATCTACTGCCTGTTTCACTCAAAATCGGAGTGTCATCAATCGACGCCTCAACATGATACCGTACGAAGCAATGAATGGTCCGAATCCAACAATCTCGTTTTTTCATGTTTTCGGATGCAGGTGCTTCATCAAGAACAACCGTGATCAGCTTACCAAGTTTCAACCTAAAGCTGATGAAGCCATCTTCCTTGGGTACTCCTCAAAATCGAAAGCTTACAAAATTCTTAACCGGAGAACTCGTGTTCTGGAAGAAAGCTTTGACGTTACTTTTGATGACAACTTCGTTCGGAATTCTGGCCCAACCCATATTACAACTCACATTTTGGAGTCTGATGCTCCTCCGCCAGGATGTCCGAACCCCCAAACAATTCTTGAAGTTGACTTTGAAACTCTCTTTGGTCCTTCCGAAACCGCCCTTGATTCGGAATCTCGAACAAGGCCAACCCTCAATCCAATCTCTCCTTCGGAAGCCCCTGTCTCGCGAAAAGTCTCCGGTCCGATCCCAAGCCTCCCTCCATTTGATTCCGAACCATTTCAACCTTCTCAGGTTGAGGGGGAGAATGCTCATCCCTCTTTTGAATCAAACGTGGATGGCTTCCAAGATGCAGCTGCTGATTTTGATGACTCCAATCCTCTCAACATTTATGAAAATGAAAATTTCTTTGAGTTCCCTTCTGATGATGATGTCAATCTCTCTGGTTCAGAAGTTCAGGGGGAGCATCATCCTCACATTCAAATCATTCAGGGGGAGCAAATCAATTCCACTGTTGATATCGGATCGACGGACGCACAAGAACTCCCAAGGTTACATATCTGGACAAAGGATTATCCTACGAACCAAGTAATCGGAAACCCCAACGCTAGTGTGCAGAGTCGTTCTGCTACAAATATCCAAAATGAATGTCATTTCTCAGCATTCATATCCATGGTTGAACCCAAATCCATCAAGGAAGCATTAGAGCATGCTGACTGGATTACAGCCATGCAAGAAGAACTGGCAGAATTTGACCGAAATGAAGTTTGGACTCTCGTGCCTCCTCCTCAGAATCATCCCATTGTCGGTACAAGATGGGTATTTCGCAACAAGCTAGACGACGCAAGATTTATTATTCTAAATAAAGCAATATTGGTGGCAAAAGGATTTGCACAGATTGAAGGACTCGACTACGATGAGACCTTTGCGCCTGTTGCACGTCTTGAAGCCATCAGAATCTTTCTTGCTTATGCTGCTCACAAAGGCTTCAAAGTTTACCAAATGGATGTTAAGAGTGTTTTTCTTAATGGTGAACTTGACACTGAAGTATACCTTCAACAGCCCCCAGGTTTTGTTAATCTCTCCTTTCCAAACTACTGTTACAAACTCCGGAAGGCAGTCTATGAACTCAAGCAGGCTCTTCGGGCATGATACGAGACTCTCACTGATTTTCTTAAGCGCTCCGGTTTCCAAAGAGGAATTCTAGATCCCACCCTGTTCCGAAGATCAAATGGAAAACATCTCATGCTGGTTCAAATTTATGTGGATGACATCATTTTTGGATCTACGGATTCATCTATGGTTGCTGACTCTGCTAAACTAATGATCAATCAATTCCAAATGAGCATGAATCGGGAGTTAAGCTTCTTTCTTGGCCTCCAAGTCAAACAGACTAACAGAGGAATCTTCATTCACCAAGAGAAGTACATTTTGGAACTCCTCAAGAAATACTCAATGGACACCTGTGCCTCAGCCAAGGTACCAATGGGCTTCGGACACAAGATCTTTTCCGACCCTTCAGGTGTTTCAGTTGATGAAAAGAAGTATCGCGGAATGATTGGATCCTTGCTCTATCTCACAGCAAGTTGTCCGGATATCATGTTTTCCACATGTTTGTGTGCCAGATTTCAAGTCAACCCAAAGATGTCTCATCTCTTGGCTGTGAAACAAATCTTCCGATACCTCAAAGGTACAAAGAGTCTCCGAATTTGGTACCAAGCAAACGAGAGCTTTCTACTTCAAGCCTATTCATATTCAAACTATGGTGGTCTTCAACTTGATAGAAAAAGCATTTCAGGTGGCTGTCAATTCTTAGGTGGTTGTTTGTTCAGTTGGTCATCCAAGAAACAGAACTGCATTGCACTCTCTACATCCGAAGCCGAATACATCGCTGCTGCCAGCTGTACATCTCAGGTTTTGTGGATGAAATCTCAACTCTTGGATTATGGTTACTGCTTTTAACGCATTCCTATCTATTGTGATTCTCAAAGTGCCATTGCGATTTCCCACAACCCAATTCAGCACTCAATGACTAAGCACATTGATAAAAGGTACCATTTCATAAAAGATCATGTTCTAAATGGTAACATTGAACTCATATTTGTTCCATCTGACGATGAGATTGCTGATGTCTTTACTAAGGCATTAGACGAAACAAAATTCAATGGTTTTCTGAACAAGATGGGTATGGTGATACCAGATCCTCAGTTCTTTCAAGAGACTTGTTCTTTTTGATAGACGTATTCGAAAGAAAATTAGTTCCGATCTCAATTTTTTTATCTCGGAACTACTTTCTCTTGGAAGACATAGGATCATTTTACTTGTCTTTATTTCTGACCATCACTTGAGTTTTAAGCTGTATAGTTCGTCCTGATTATTTGTTATTTAAAGTCCACATTGTGATAATGCTCGAATTTCATCTCAGAATATACTTCATAATGTCATCCCGGAATTCCACTCTGGAAAGGTATTGCATTTTGCACTCCGGAAATTTTTTTTTAAAATTTATCTCCGGAAGTTTTCTCAAATCTCACTCCGGAATGCTTTACAACTCATGTTCCGGAAAACTTTTTCAAATTCACTCCAGAAATTCTTGAAAATCATCATTCCTAAATTTTTGCTCCGGAATCACAAATCTTTTCCGAAATCGCACTAAGCTTTTGACTCCGTAATCGCAACTCTCTCCGTATTAAATCTCATTCCGGACCATCTTTTCAAAACAACCATGTTCCGGAGCACAACTCTTTATCCTCCGGATCATACACTGTCCGGAACCGCTCATCCGAAATTCCAAAGGTTAATAAGGTGAAGCGTTTTTTCAACGGTTATTTTTTTAAGAAGATCCTTATCCTATCTTCCTCGAATTTCGTGACACTTTTGCACACCCCCATAAAGCAACTATCGAATCGCCGTTTAGGGTTTTCCATTTCAAGTTACAATCAACCTACCCTTTCCCTTCCCAGGTAAACTCAACCCCCAAAAGCAGTTACTCATTTAATGCAACCCATTTCGAATTCGGATCTTCATCATTACCCCCACTGACCCGACACACTTCCCTTACCTAAAAATACCCTTCGATTACCCCTTTTACCTCTTTACGCGCCCAATACTTCCAAAACCCTTAAATTCTCTCTGTGTTCTTCGTGTTCATCAAGCTCTCATCACCCTACAACAATGGCTTCTCAATCTTCACCACCAAAAACTGCTCCAACCGCCTCAACTCCCAAGAAGTCCATTGCAAAGAAGAAACGCTCAAAAGGTTCTTCATCATCAACATCCCCTGAACCGTTTCTAAGGGACACGACGCAACTGTTTTCCCTAAATCCTGAAGATTATGATGAATCTGTTCGTGTTATGATCCAGTTTATCGCAAATCATCCAATCTCTGTTCCTCTAACTAAAGTTCCCGAACCACCTCTTCCACTTCATCATCTCCACAGAGCATTTACAAGCATCAAACTTGATGAAAGTGTGTTGCAGACGAAGATCATCGGTGACAAGATTATGCCTATCTTCAAGTCCACTTTTCTCAAATCAATCGGTGTGAAAGAAAACCCCAAGGGTTTCAGAGTTCAAGAGCCTACCACTGAAGAGTTTCAGACATTCCTGAATCACATCTGGCCTATGGACAGTGCTAATGCACTTCATCATTCGAGGGCTGTCCGGAAAGCACGGCGGTACGAACACTCTCAGCAAGGACTGGCTACATGTGGTTTATAGCATCTTTTCCGGACGCACAAATGCAGTCGATCTTCCGGAGGTTCTATGCCAAGACTTCTACAAGTTTGCCATCAAGAGGAAGGATAACGAAATTTCAAGCCCTAGGTTCTGGGCACTGACGATTCAACAACCCTTCAAAGAACTTGCCGAACCACTTCCTGTTTTCGTGATTCCTCCAGAGGTATGTGTCTCCTTTAAATTTGTCAAAGCTTATAGAATTCAGGACCAATCCTCTTTTGGTCCGGTTAGACGACTTCCGGACCATATGCTGGCCTCAATACCTTCCGAATCAATTTATTTGAAACATCATCTGGAGACTTTGGTTGTGTTTGACCCAACACAATCTGCCACAGTCTCCGTTGAGCCCATTTCGGAAAAGGCCAAACCTACCGTGTCCGGATCAAAGATTAAGAAATCTGCCAAACGGAAGAATTCTCCCACAAAGCCAAAGCCTCAAAAGAGAACCAAAGTCGGCTCTTCCTCTCTAAAGGAAGATGCTCATGACATTCAGGCTGACTTTGGCCGTCCGAACACCCCACCAGCCCACTCATCTGAGGTAACCCTCAATGTTTCAACATCACATGCACACACTCACGGGGAGTCTCCACGTAATTCACCCTCACCTTCCTAAAAAGGTGATGCCGGTGTTGACCATAGTTCCTTGCAGCCCCCTGGAACACACCCACAAGTCTCATTTGATATCCCTCTCGTTTCTCACAAAAGCACACACTCCGGAACCCCTGTTCCGGACCCTAAGCATTCCGGAGCTGGAGCAGTCTCTCCGACTCCGGATGCCTCAACTGGTCTGATACCCGGAAGGTGTACAGGACGACCAGGTGCTAACGATCCCAAATGGGAAGATTATGTAAACATGGCTGTTTCCAGACGTCCGGATCTGACAAGAGCTCAAGTGGACACCACTCTTACTTCAATGTACAATAGAGCTCTTCAAAGCAATCTTCCATATGTTCCTCCTATAGAGGATGACGCTGATCGAGAACTAGCTTTGGAACAACCACCAATAACCACTCACACCAACGTATTCCAAACTGATCCGAATGAAGACCTCTCCGAAGAAATAATGCTCATTGATGAAGTCAAATCTGTTCCGGACGCTAACTTCATGTCATCCATCCGCTTTCAATCCAAGCCATCAACCTCCAAGTCTGCTTTTGACTTCGGATCATCCTCTTCAACCACTCCGGATGGTGGATCCAACTCCAAGCTACATGAAGATGATGCCACCACTAAGCCTGTTCCATCCACACATACTTCATCACGTCAAGCTAAGCTGCAACACTCAGATTCTGACTCCGAATCCTTAGCTGGTGACTACATTGATCCTTTTGCTCTCCTCAAAACTCAAACCAATGTTTCAGATACTATGAAGAAGGTCTCCTCAATCGAAACATTCGTAACATAGCTCAACACAAAGATGGATCAAATGATTTCCGGACTTGATTCCAAACTCGATCCCATCCTTCAGTCTCTCTCACAACAGTCCGGACCTTCGGTTGCTGAACGAGAAGCCCAACTAGATCAACTAATCTCTGTCTGGCTCAAGCATTCACTGGAAGAAGTTGAAGCTAAATATGATGCTTCGGTTGAACACTATCTCGACACAATCACCTCTATGCTCAAAGTCCATGACGACTTGGTGTCTACTACCAACGATCTCATTAAGCAGACCCATGTGCTTCATGAGAAACAAATCCAGAGATTGGAGAAGGAGATAAAGAAAAAGGACGAGATGAATCTCATCATTCAACAAGTCCTCATCAAGCTGATTCGATCCACTTGGAACATTTTCGATGTTCCGAATCGAAAGTTTGATGAGATGTTAGCCGTCTTGGGGCATCTGTTCGATCACCTTGATGCTCAAGCACCCACTTCCGAAGCTTATGATGCTCTCACCAAATAACTCAAAACTGGTCTTCAAAAGGTGTTTGAAAAAATCGATGGCATGCAGGAGTCACTAATGCTTGCACCGGTCCAAAGGTTTCCCGATGCAAGAGGGGGAGAAGGTCCAAGCCGACCATGGAAACCTGCCTCGGAGTTCACACTCCGAGATGAAGACTTGAATTCCGACAATGAAGTCCAAGTTGTGTCCGGACTTCTAGAAATCCCTCTGATGATGAAGAAGACAGTGATGAGGAAAAATATGTCACCCAAGGAGTTCTAGGTCTCGAGGCTCAGAAGAAGCTATTCCCAAAGGCATTGACTGAGGAAGAGAAGAGGATATGGTCGGCAACCTCTTGGCCATCCTCTTTACCAGACGTTCTTCAAAGGACTATTCAAATGGCCAAAGCCAAATCCTTCCTCACAACTCAAGCCTTCCAAGCCACTCCTTATATGCTCCTACCTATTCCGGCTCCAAAAATTGCTATAATAGATCAGGGCTCTCCACTCCGGATCCCTGATGACATTCCGGAAGATCCTTTTCCGAACCCCACTCCAGAATTTGTGGTGGATGAAAACATGCAGGTCATCATGGTTGCACTGAAAAGAGACAAAGGCAAAATGCCAATGACTACTGAACAACAAGCCTTCCACTCCGGACATCCTCTCAAGCAAAAACAAGGATGATCTCAGGAGGAAATCAACAAGGCACTGGAGGACAGCATCCGGATCTAAGCTCTTAAGGATAATCCAAATCCGATGCATGGTATATCCCCTCTTTTCCTTGAAGGCATACTACGTGATCTCGAAATCGTTCTGTATATGTACTACGATGTTCCCACCAACGATTCTGAACAGCTCGATCTTCCTCTCTCTCCATTCAGCAAGTACTACATCAAGTTTACTCCTCTTCACCCAAATGACGATCCGAAAGTGATCCTCCGGACGGAACGAGAAAGGATTGAAACATTCTACTCCAATAATGCTCAGCCGTTTTAGGAAGTATGGACTAGAAAAAGAAGCACCAAAGTCCATGGATTTGCAAGAAAAATCCTAGTGAAATTCGAACTCAACTGCCCACTATTTCGATTTCACGTCTTCTGGAACAAGCCTACCTACCAAACCATCACAGATGCGGAATTCCCTTCCTTGAATCCGAATGACATTCTGAATCTGGCTTCTCACTTTTGAGCAATGCAAAACAACTATATCGACATGGGTGCCTTTCATTCTGCTCTAACCTTCCTTAAGGATTACGTCGTGGAATTCTGCAGATGCGACTATGAGCTGGCTCATCTCTATGGAACTGAAGACTTCGTTGAGAAGATCACCTATGTTATTCCTGAAGCTGAACTGCTTGAAGATGGTCCAATCGATGACCCGGTTCTAGGGTTTGTCTATACAACCAAGAAGACAAACAAGGACTTTTTCCGTGTCCTTGACAAACACCTAGTCTCAACCAAAGTACTTCGGAAGTTCATCTCTCGTGCATCAAATTCTAAAGCTTCGGAAAAGGTCAAAGTAAAGTTTGTAATTCAACTGGCCTGGTACATTGAAGTCAGAGAATGGTTGTTCCGATCTTACACCTTCATCAAGGAAGAAGCAGTATAATTGAATTCATTGCTAAGTTCACTTAGGGGGAGATTTTTGGAACCTGAAAGTGAACCTCTAGCAATCCTAAGTCCGAATTCTGAAGTACATGTGTTCCGAAACAAATGGTCCAGAGTTAAATGTGAAGAGTGGTCCGGAATCTGTCCGGACCAGAAGAGAATAAGATGAGAAGCTGAAGGCATTCCGAAATGATTCTCATGTCCGGAATGGATGCTGATCCGGAGTCATGATATTTTGTTTTTATGCATTTATTAAGCTTGTCTTTGTATTGATGTGACATTTCATAGGACTTAGTCTTTTGTAATATTAAACAATCAGAATGTCAGAAACATTTCTATTGTCCGGTCCTATGTAAGTTTTCTAGTTCATTCGCTGTAACCTTCACTCCTATTTATAAGAGCTTTCAATGCAAAGTCAATACGAATCATTCACTCAACTTTTGGCATTTTACTAAGTTATTTCAAACTTCTTTCAAAACATTCTTCTTGTTCTTCATTTATTAGCTTTACCTTGATCATTCATTCTCATTCTTCATTTATGACTTGATCATTTGTTGAATACATCAACTTAGACTTGACTGGTCTTTCCAGGCTTGACTAGAACATTTATTAGCAAGCAGACATTGATCTTAAGAATTTACTCAAGTTTTGAGTTCTCAAACCTTGTCCCTGCGCATCAGATCTATTTTGTTCTCTCAATCGTGCTTTTGATCGTGTTTCATCTTCGCAACTTTTCGAAGCCAAAAATCGAGTTTTAGGACCTTTTTGAAGGAAAAAGCAAGAAAGAGCAAGCCAAGGATCAACAAGAAAGTCCCCATCTCGCTTCCTAGCTCGATTTTGGACCCTTGTAAGTGTTCAAGGCTCCACCTTTTTTTTATAATAGGTTGCTAGATCTTGAATTTTGTCTCATTTTCTTCTTGATCTTGTTACTTGGTTTTAATGTTATAAGCTCTTCTGGAGTAAAGGGGTTTGAGACTTAAGGGATTAAGTGTTTTTTGGTTAAGCGCATGCCATGGTTGTGCCTTATGGACCTATGACTTAAGATCTAGACCTCTTGGTGAGTCTCGAGGGATAAAGTTGGAAACTTTATCCATTTAGATAATAAAAATAATCAGATATGGACTTTGGAACCTTTGGGATCGGAGGATTTGCCGTAACCCATTAAGACACTTTAAACTCAGTGCCCACGTCGTGGCCTAGGTTGCCATGACGTGGTGACTAGGGAAAACACGTCAGTTTTGTCGTTAGAGGGCCATGACGTGACCAAGGATGGCCATGACGCGAAGAGTCACCTTTGGCTGTTGACTTTGAGTTTTGACTTGCGTTGACTTATGGTCAAACTATGTTGAGAGAAGAAATTTAAATTGATTTGCGGAAATGTAAGTGAATCTCAATGGATCTTTTTGTTGGATTAGGTGTCTAAGCCCATAACTATAATTGGTATGTACTTGACCCGATAGTAGCATAGTCCATTTTGGGTTGCCTTCACCAGAACAATTTGATAGGTTGGATATTTGAGAAAGAGGTTATTTGTGATTTATTAATATATTATAAGAATAATATATTAATTAAGAAATCATATTATTTATATAGTATTGATCAAGAAATAAGTTGGAATTAATTTAGTGATCAAAAGAGACTGATTAAATTAACGGGGACTGATTATGTAAATCAGTGATACATATGGTTTGGGCTAATGATCCATGATTGATTTGTGATGGACTAAGCTTATAAGTTAGTCCATGAAGTGTTAGTCCAAATAAAATGTTGGATCATAAGCTTAAGCGTAAGAATTAGGGTTAAAAATGACTCTTGGAATTCTACACTATAAATGTGTACCCTAAGCTCTAAAATCGGTTACCACATGCATTCCAAGAAGGGCTAGCCGATTTTATGTCTCCTAAACCTCTCTCATTGTCCTCTAATTGTTTATTGGTGTTTGTGACTTGTTTAAGGCATCACACTTGGGGTGCTAAGCTCTTTTAAGGCCAAGTTCTACAAGCTACATCTAAAGGTAATATTCTAACTAGTTTTTATGATTCAAATATCACCTTTGCATGCTAGTTAGGCTTCATACGTTGGAAAATGAATATTGCATGTATAATTAGAGAAAACTTAGATCCAAAACATTAGGGTTGTATGTGCACCATAGGGATGTTAGAGTACATAAAACCCAACAGTGGTATCAGAGCCTAGGGTGTTTTCTATTATATTGATGCAATTGTTTGTTTTCAAAGCTGAAAAATTGACATTTCTGGCCACTGACTACTGGACTCGACGAGTCTTATGATTGGACTCGACGAGTTGGATAATCTGGTGATGAACTCGACGAGTCCATTGCCTGACTCTACGAGTTGGATCATCAGATGGCAGTTTTTCTGAGTTTTTGGCCTGTTTTGGATTAGGATCATTACCATAAACTGTTTTGGTTCATAAAATTCGATTGTATTAATATGGTAATGATTATCCCCATCCAATAACATGATGTTTGTCAAATTTTAAGATAAGTACTAGATTTTGTGAAAAAGTAATTATTTGTAGAATTTGAAATTATCTTGCTATATGACTAGTATTAGGTCAAATTGGTAAATGATATATTATATGATAATTGTATTAGTTAAATTTGATCTAAATGTTTCTTGAAGAGTTTCATAACTTTTCCTCAAGTTATGGAATATGAAAAGTCTCATTCATAAAACATTAACTTTTTAAGTTATAGAATTCCAAAGCTCTTGAAGAGTTTCATAACTTGTCCTTAGTTTATGGAACTTGGAGAGTCTCATTTATGTAACATAAATCCTAAAACTCAAGAGGTTTTGAAGAGTTTCAAAATTTGCCCTCAAGTTTTGGAATTTGAAAAGTCTCATTTTTGAAACTTTAATTCCAAACCCTAGAGTTTTAAAAGTTTAAAATCCAACCCTAAACTATTATAATATTAAAGTTTAATACTTATATATATATATATATATATATATATATATATATATATATATATATGTGTGTGTGTGTGTGTGTGTGTGTGTATAAGAAAAGTCAGTCTTACCGTTAGTAGACCTCATTCACGAAGCTAGTCTATAAGGGGTGTTTAAGGAAGCGGCCTATAATATGACTGCCATTGGGTATCCATTCTTACCCACCGCACTCTTGACAAGTGGAGGGTCGTTAGCCGAATGGATACGATAGGAGATTAATCATCATTAATAAGTATAATGATATTATAAAGTAACTAAACTATTACAAATTCCCAATCTTAGTTACTTTAGGAAAAATGTGAAAATGGTGCTATTCCATGAAATTGCACTTTGCACCTTGCTAAGTCGTTAGTGGAGCGTGTGTGGTTAACTGGCACACTAATTTGGTACTAGCAAGGGTGGCAAAGGGTAGCTTGGTGTTAATCATGGATCAATGGAGCGTGTGTGGTTAACCGACACATTGATCAAGTGATATGTAACATTAAGAGTACCAAACACATTTGCATGGTTATTCACACCTTGTTTGTGATCCTCGGTATCCCAGTCACAAACTTGAAGGGCATAATCAAGATTTAAACATGCCTATGAAAAGATTCAATGAATCTCAACGAATCCAAGAAATTCAATTCATTTAAAATCTAATCTTCATTTTTGTTTTTCATGGTGGAAATTGGTAAATCGTCATTTAGCCACCTTCAATTATTTTACAATTGGATTACGACATCCCTCTTCCGATATGTAGAATATTGTGTTGGGTCCTAGCCTTAATATTTCATTTGGGTGTTATATTAAGGATTCTTATCTAATCTAAACTTTGTCTTCTTTTTCAGATGTCTACTTCAAACACTGCTTCAAACCCAAACTCTTTCGGCTCTTTCTCCCTCATGAACTTATGTGGGAGGGTCATCTTTGATGGATCGAACTTCAATGATTGGATTCGAAACATCTGCATGGCTATTCGCTACGAGGACAAAGAACATGTCCTTGATAAAGAGCTAAAGGAGATTGATGAAAAAACTGCTACTCCTGAACATATTGTTGAATATAAGGCTCATGAGAGGGACGCGACATATGTGTCGTGTATTATGATTGCTACCATGATTGCTGAGCTTCAAAAGTCTTATGAGGACTTTTAACCCTATGAGATGCACCAAGACTTGATGGAAAGTGTGACATCCCCATTTTCACGGCCAGAAAAGACCGATTTGGTTTATGTTTTATAAAAATCAGAGTATCTCTTTTAATAAAAAATGTTGCGGAATTTGTTCCCAGAAAAACATGATAAATTCATTATCAAAGCATTTCCGAAGAAATGTATTTTTATTCATTTTTAAAACATTTGGGATGTCATCGTCAATCCAGAAACATAAGCATAAATAGAACTTACATTCATTTACACTAGTGATCTACATCTCTTTTAAATCTCTCAGTGTAAAGTAGCTTCATATCGACACTTGTGATACAAATAAGCTTGAGTGGGTCATGTTGGAAAACCTGGTGGTACATAGGGTTTTTAACCCACAATAATATAATTATGTTTAATCATTAAACAATCAACCCAATTACCCATCCCCATTATCTTCTTTACTCTTAAGGAACTACCTTAAGAATCGACTACTCCTCGTTAATTCATTCCTAAGGATTGTCCTAAGGAGTAGGAACAAAGTCCATCGTTGCCTATCACACAGCTGTCAAGCACATCTGCTAGTTCTATCACTTAGGCGCAACTGCCAGAATTGTGACATTCTCTATGAGGCGCAGCTGCCGGTATTGTCCTTCGGACACAACTGCCAGGGTTATCTCGTTTATTGACAGTATAATTTTCGAGAGTCCACTCGCAATACATGTCAATGGGTTTTAAGAGTACACCGGTGAGCACATCGTTCACAACACCTACAGGTTGCGAGTCTGCTAGTGTTCCACTGGACTGTCTAGAATAGTCTGTGGTTGTCATCCATACTCTGCTAGATGACGGGGCCAACATTTGGGTAAAAGGCTTCTCATATCGTCCACCTCTCACCTTCACCTCATGGTCTATTTCACCTCTCACCTCATCATCTGACTCATATTTCATCTACCCATGTTTACCCAACATATTTTGTAGATATAACATATATATACAGTTTAAATCATTTAAAACATATATATACGGTTTAAATCATTTAAAACATGTATAAAATTGTTCATCCAACATAGATAGCAAGTATACAGATAAAATTCACACATAGCACGTAATTTACATTAAATACTTCATATCTATGTGTAAGATGAAAGTAACTATGCACTCACCTGTTAAAGTGATGATTCCGAACTCAGACAACGCTTCGCTTCTATTAATTTATTTCCTTTCGACGAAACCTAGTATCATCACCACTAGAGTTTCGTCTAATATTCGTTGCGATTAATTATTATTCTAGATTCATCATTAACTCAGTGTCTACTTCATGATCTATCAAATAAGGATCAGCCAGACAGGACAGTTGGGAGGCAAGACCATTTCGACATATAGCTTTTCTGAAATCCAACAAGCAAACCCAACGTGACCATTCTAGACACCTCTCCCGTAAGTAGTTCACGAAGTATAACGACTTTGAATCACTGATAAATCTTATTTATAGGTTCATAATAACGATATTATATTTAAAAAAAAGCTATATTTCAAATGGTGTAGGCGTAGCTCACTTACAACAGGGTTTTATCAAAAAAACGGCCTTCGCTGGATCAACGTTTCCGAGCCGAAAAGCTCTATTCTCGGATCCTTCGGGAGCCTCGGGGCTCGCCTCTAGCACTTGGAAGTTGCTAGGGATTGGGGAGGAGAGGTTTGGGGTATTGAGAGAGAAAGAATTGGAAATGTGTGAGTTTTTGGTGTGATTTGCGCCTCTATTTATAGGTTGAGTTCGGTGCGAACGTAGCGCGTTCCCAAAATGAACGTAGCGCGTTCGTTGCCACGTGTCCCCATCTTGTTCCAAGCCGTGGGGAAGAAGGTGTGGCCTAGATTGCGCCACGTGTCACTCGCAGATTACCCAAAACTAATTATCTTTTAAAATCCGTAAGTTTCGCATACGAGCTCCGTTTTTGACATTCTTTATATCCACGCGTAGACGGAAACATGATCTACAACTTTCGTTTAGACTCCGTTGGCTAATTCTTGGCCGATCTTAAATTTAACAGTACAAGGAGATTATACTGTTAAATGTCCGCGTAAAATTCATAACTTCTACATACGGACTCCGTTTTCGTCTGTCTTTTTACCTTTGAGTTCCTATTAATGAAATCTTCAATTCTCATTTACGTCGCGTAGGCCAAAAACCGCTCGATCTAAAATTCGAGTTTCGGGATGTGCACTGCTAAGCCAAATCTTAGAAAAAGCGTAACTTCCTCATACGAAGTCAGATTTGGGCGTTATTTTTATGCACGCTCTCCGTTTAATGTATACTACAACTTTTGTTTAGATTGCTAAGGCTAAAAAGTCCTCTATCGTAAATTCACTTTTTACGATTCCCGTTGCCGTGTCGGTTTTGCCGTAAAACTTCGACGGACCATAACTTCTTCGTTATAACTCGGATTTCGGCGTTCTTTATATGTACGGAACCCTTGTAACATATAATAAACCTTGCTTAATATTACTCCTTCTAAATAATCTTCCATAAAAAACTTATTTTTTGATGCTTATTGTCTCTAAATTGACTAGCCTGGATGTGCGGTCGTTACAATTATCTCCCCTTTAGGATGATTACGTCCCAGAATCATCAACGAAATAGGGTTGTATAAGTATTCCATATGTTATCTCTTCATCCTAGGTAATAAATGTAACCTCTATGTTTCTTCGAACGAGTATCTGACTTTTGGAATTCTTGAGTGCAGGCGGTGCTTGATCTTGCACCCGCACTCTGTCTCGTATCAGACTTTCAATCATGACCTTCCTGTCACAATATCGACCCTTATTGGAGACTCTTTCTTCTTCTTAACAACTTAATATAAATTCCTTCCTTTGATTGTCATAATAGACCGATGGGTCACGTTCTAATGACCTCTCATCATATGATGCAACGCTCATACCCAGGTCTTTTAGAGTCAACTTCCAGAATGGAATATACTTTCCTTCATGTTCTAATGTGATATAATCACATTTTAACATGTAGCATTTCTAGCTACCAGCTTCTTTAACAACGATCGCGATACTTCTATTGATCGCTTTGATTATCTTTCACTTTAATCTTCTGGCTTAAGTCAGATGCTACATCGAACTTGGTTCTCTGAACCACGTAACATACTCATCTTTGTCGGACTCGATATGATATGACCACTAGGGTCAGAATAACAACAATCTTCTTAGTCATTACCGAAACGATGGTAATGACATACATGAACAAAACGGAATCAATTACTAGCTTCTTGGTAACCTTGTGACTTTCCCTGATCCAAGTGCGAGTCCTGTGCTTCCGGTAGTATAGGCCTCTACTACCATTCACACCTACTCATACTCGTCCCAAGTATTTTCTCGCAGTTCTCCAAGTTATTATCACAAAAACAATTTTAACACATACAAATGTGTCCAAACAATCATATAATTTTCTCTAGACTGTACTAGGACTTCTTCCATGCGTATCTTCAATCATCAATTCTGCTTCAACTCGGTTGGTGATGGAAATGTCAGACGATAGGATTATTGGATTAGTGTCTAAGTCCATAACTATAATTGGTATATACTTGACCCGACCTGGCATGGTCCATTTGGGTTGCATGGCATCGGGACATTTGGATAGACCTTTTGTGAGAAAAGGATATTTGTGACATATTAATATATTATAAGTTCTAATATATTAATATGAAATCATATTATTTAATTAGTATGATCAAGAATTAATTTGGAATTAATTTAGTGATCAAAAGAGACTAATTAAATATATGAGGATTGATTGTGTAAATCATTCATTCTTATATATGTGGGCTTATGATCCATGATTCCTTATGTTGGGCTACATCTATGGGGTGACCCATGGATACTCCATGGAGGTTAAAACACATGGATCATAAGGAATGGATAAAGTCATGAGAGACATGGTGTAACCCTAATAGCCACACTATATAAAGACCCCATTGGTTGGTGAAATTGGTACTAGTGCATACACAAGAGGGCAAGCCGATTTCTAAGAGTCAAGTATCTCTTCTCATGGTTATTCCAAATGTTGATGATGTTGTGTGAACCATTTGAGGTGTCACACTTGGGGCACTAGGCTGTTAAGCTCCATGGAATCAAGCTACAACAAAGAGGTATGTATTATATCTAGTTTTGTTATCCTAGTACATATGATTGTATGCTAGTTAGGGTAATATCTTGGAAAATTGATATTTGCATGTATAATAGAAAAACATAGATCCAAGGTATTTAGGGTTGCATGTACACCTTAGGAGTGTTAGAATGCTCAAAACCCAACAGTGGTATCAGAGCCTAGGCTTTTTTCAAGTTATACATGCTGAAATAGCTTAAAAATCGAAAATTCTGGCTTCCTGGGCACTGGACTCGCCGAGTCCACTGATGAACTCGCCGAGTCCATGAAGAAATTCATCCTACTCGTCGAGTAGGTTCATACACTCGACGAGTATAAGCCCCTGACATCATATTTTCGACTTTTAAGGCTGGAATTGGTCTAGAATCATTACCTTAAACTGTTTTGGACTTATAAAACATGTGTTTGATGTGGTAATGATTATGGTAAACCAATTTCAAAGTTATTATCAAAGTTTCAAGTTTTAGATATGTTTGTATGATTCTTGAAAATTGTTAATATGGATTGTTCATGCTTATGAGTTTTAGTAGATCATAGGAATTATCTGCAAATTGTTTGTTAGTGTAATTCTTGATCTTAATGCAATTGTATGGACTCCATAACTTGTCCTGAAGTTATGGATTACCTAAAGTTTTTTTTGTGTTACCTTGTTTTTGTGAGTCAATTTAGATTAATAAAAAATTGTATGATAGTTGTTTTTCAATTAAATTGATCTAAAAGTAGTTCATAAAATGTGTTTTTGTAACTTGTCCTCAAGTTATATGAAAAGTCACATTTATGAATCTTAAAACTCATAAAAGTGCCATAGGTTACAAAAATGAAGAGTCTTTTTATCATAAATAGTTTTATGGACTTCATAACTTGTCCTCAAGTTATGGATGTTCAAGAGTCTCTTCATTAAAGTTTTTAAAACTTTAATTAAACTCATAACTTATGAAAATCCAAGAGTTTTGAAAAGTTTCAATACTTGCCCTCAAGTTTTGGAATTTGTAAAGTTTTGCTTATGAATGCTTTAATTCCAAATCAAACCCTAGAATTTTAAAAGTTTAAAATTCAACCCTTATACTATTATTATATTAAAAGTTTAATTATATAGATATGTATAAGAATAAGCCAGTCTTACCGTTAGTAGGCCTCATTCACGAAGCCGGTCTATAAGGGGGGTATAAGGTTACTGCCTATAAAATGGCAGTTTAATGGGTGTCCACTCTCACCCACCGCTTCCTTGACTGGTGGAGGGTCGTTAGCCGAATGGGTAGGATAAGGACTATAATTCTCCCATCATTAAGAGTATAATGATAAATACTATGTAACTAAACACTTATAAATTCCCAATCTTAGTTACTTAGGAGTGAAAAGGTGCTAACCCATGAAATTGCACTTTGCACCTTTGTTAAGTTGTTAGTGGAGCGTGTGTGGTTAACTGGCACACTAACATGGGACTGAAAATGTGTGGCAAAGGGTAACTTAATGTTTATCATAGATTGGTGGAGCGCGTGTGGTTAACCGACACATCAATTAGGTGATAAAGTTAAGGGTACCAAGTTAATTTGCATGGTTATTCACACCTTGTTTGTGATCCTCGGCATCCCAGTCACAAACTTGAGAGGGCACAATCGAGATTCAAACATGCCATTGAAAGTTCAATGTATCTCAAAAGATCTAGGAGTTTCAAATCCAATTAAAACTTAATTATATTTCGTTTTCATGGTGGAAATTGGTAAATCGTCATTTACCTACCTTCTAATATTTTATAACTTGGATTACGGCATCCCTCTTCCAGTTATAAATAGTTTGTTGGGTCCTAGCCTTAATATTTCATATTGGGTGGTATATTAAGGACTTAAATCAACTAAACTTGAATTTCTCCCTCATAAATGTCTATTTCAGACAACTATGGTCTTCCCAAATCTTTAGGAACAAGCCTTCCTAATGAAGATGATATCCCACATGGCAATCAAGGTGAAAGATTAATCCCTTTGTTGTGCATTAATGGGACTGGAAATCATGCTTCACTTCCTCCACCTCCTCCAATAATTCTCCCTATCCCACAAGTTTCAGGACTTGAAAAGTTCTAACTCACTCAATCCTTATTGGCAAGCAAAGAGTATATGTGCTTACATCTTGGAGGTTAAGTCACATATTGGCAAGCCGGGAGAGTCGGGTGTCGAAGTCTTGAGGTAGCTGGCTATTGACTTGGTTCTTCAGTCACTTCGTGATGACAGATCACGACATGACCCTTAGTGATCTTACCTATTTGCTTGATGCTGCTACATCAGCAATGATGTAGAGCATTGGTAAAGCAAATTATATTGGAAGATCTACTTCCGAAACCTATTTGGACATTCACAATTGTGATATTGGATGTCCAGAAAAACTTTCTCTTCCCAATAGAAAGGGATTGGCCATGGTCAAGTCATTTGACCAATGGTAAAGAGAAAGGCTAAGTCTAATACAATCAAGTGTACCATTTCCAAAAGGTCCATATGTTTCTTTTGCCAAAGGAAGGGGCATTGGTTGCGAAGCTGCCGAATTTACCTGAAAGTTCATAAGGATGGTAAAAGTCAAAAAGGTTTGAATTTGCTTCAGGTTAAAGTCCATTATATAACTCTATGAAGTCTCTTTTGGAGATTCTTAATACATGATGTAATGTAATTACATTTTGATGTTTTGAAGAATCAAAGGAAAGCTAAATAAAGAGTATGATGATTCTGATCGCGAAGATGGATTTCGATCGCAAAGTTCGGTGATCAGAATTTTGAGCTGCTACTTAAGAGTTATGATATATTGCTTAGGAATAAACAACAACATGTTTTCATATGTATCTGCATTGTAAGGATAAGATTTTTATGCAAGTTCAAAATAAAAGAAAAGGTTTTGATTTTATTTATTTTAAGTATCCTTACAATGGCATTTGTGAAAAAAATTGTTGTTTATATGTTTCCTTTTATAAGCAATATTGGAAAATGGATTAGATTCTTTCATTTGTGGTAGTGTCATAATTTACCAAATAAGGAAAGATTCTCATCACCCAAGTTTCAGTTGGATAGAAACTTGGAATCATGCAAGTTGTATTGTATGATGAGTGAGAATTTTCATTTTTGGGAAATTAAGACTAATTCCTTGTTCACATGTATGTTTGAGTCAAGTGAAGGACTGAAGGATTAGGTACACTAGGTTGTGCGCTTTTCAGGTCCACCATAAAGGTCGATAAGATTATTCGTCATGATTTACTAATGTTTAGTAAATATGGTTATACTTAGAAGTTTAAGAGTAATTCTGAAACATTGGAAAAGTTTCAATGTATGGCAGGACGAATGAGAAGAATCAAATTAGGCAGAAAGATAAAAGTTTCTCCAATCTGAAAAGGTGGGAGAGTGCTTAAGTATCATGGTTTATGGTTATCTTGGTGATTATGAAACCATATCACAATTGATCCTCTAAGGACACCTTAGTGCATTTGTTTAGCTAAGGAGAGGAATCGTGAATTATTGAAATGGTTAAATCAAAAGATAAATCATACTTCGTTCCAAAATCAAATCTTAGAGTCATACTCCAAGATTGAGCCTTGAGTGACATAATCTTAAAACAGTGTAAAGCACTTGTCAAATGTAGAGTAAAATGTTTTCTACTCTTGTACATTTGAGATTGGTGAGTTGTGATATTTTGGATAAGACAAAGACCAACTAAGACCAATTGTGAGAAGTGTTTAACTTGATAAGAATCCGCACTAACTCTTGAATATTTGTTTTGTCAAGGAATGATTCTTGACAAAAGAGAATCTTATATGTCAAGAGGTCAGTGGGAGTCTTTAAAAATCTTGAGATGGTTTCAAGAACTAATCAAGAGTATTGTTAATCACTAACCCACGACTTGAGGTTTGTAACCTATAGTGTTGACATATTCTTATTTCTGTGCCTATTACAGTTAAAGTTGACTATGCTTGTGAGTTCTATGAGTTCTCAGTTGTTTGCATAACAATGTGGAAGCAATGGTAGGCCCTTGAGTTGCCAAGTGGCAAGAAATTAAGATTGAACAAGTTCAGTCCATATGAGTTTAGGTTTGTCACTAACCCTGTCTTGTGATTATGTTTTTGATAAATTCACATGGATAGGAATACATACACCATAAAAAATCTAAGTGTCATAAGGTTTCTCTCTGATTCATAAAAATGATGGTGAGGAAACGCTTTCACTAAGTAGATTTTAAGCAGATAGCAATTATGATATTTGCATTCTCATGTCGTTAGTGGAGCATGTGTGGTTAACCGACACACTAACTAGTGAGAATGGCAATAGGTCTAGACAAACATGTGATCTATCTAAGGAAAGGTGTATGATTTTGATAAAGTCTTATCAAAGCAATCTTGTATCAGAAATCTGAACTTTGGCAAGAAAGTCAATAAAGTATTGATTTCTAGAAGTCCAGTTGATCTCTGAGTACATGTCAAAGCTAGTGGGAGCATAAGTGTTGTGCTAGTAAGATAATAATCATTGTGCTAGTGGTAGCATGATTATTATGGTTAGTGTTGCAAGTAAGCAATGTTAATTATAGAAAAATAAAAGGTGCAATTCCCTTTGAAAAGTTGTCTTGCTATAATTAAGGGAGAGGATTTATACTTCATTCCAATTCTAAAAGCTTAGATTGAGATTTTAATCAACTTTAGTTAAGGATATATATGAATGTTATATTGGAATGGTTCAACATAAGGAAATTCTATATATGTTGCATTCTCAAAATTTGATTATGATTACGACATCCCTCTTTATAGTTCGGATTTTTAGAACATGGCAAATAAAATTTTTTTATAGCATGAATCGGGTCCCATATGCTTCGGGTATAGGATCGATTACATGTGTCATAATATTTATCCATTCTAAATTTTCCAAATGCCTAGGGCGTTAAGAGGGAAAAAGGAATAGAACTGGATTTGACTAAAATGATTAAGCAATTGTCGAGGACAATCTGAGGTTTGCCAAAGACTGGTTGCTCATGGACAATTGGAAGTATAGAGATAGGTCCATATTAACATATTCTGAAAGGAGGCAACTCTTATGCAGAAGTGATAGTCAAAATGGGAATATGGAATTGTCTCCGTAGGTGGAAATTATTCTTTGAATCTGTGTAAGATTAGAGAACTTAACGCAATAAGGGTGTTCAAAGGAATGTACTTTGAATGTGAGACTTCGTTTCCATGGAATTGCTCTCCATTGGTAATGACTGTTGCCAAATCTTTGTGACTTGTGTACATATTCATTGCAAGGGGATCATTGCATTTAAGTTTAGAATCTAATATATTATAGTAAATGGCAAGAGTTTGGTATTCTTACATTTACAATAAGGATTGGGATTGTGAAATGAGCATCATTGAAATATTGTCAATTGATCTGTTTCACAAAGTAAGGATCATAAGACAAACATAGTGTGCATACTTGGAGTATGGCATAACTATTGTTTAGACAAACATAGTGTGCATGCTTGGAGCATGGCATGACTATTGTTTTTATTCAAGTATTAAGTTGATAAATCGAAACATTATACAATGAATAATGAGTAATCAATATGGTTCTTAGATAAAAGGTGTTTTTATTTACACTCAAAGTGTTGGGTCCATATAGGATTAGTATTATTCTTGTGTTTCACTTTGCATGTTTTGACTTCCAAAATAATTAGGTCATTCTTACCGAATGACTAAGTTATTCAAACTATCCACAGTCGATAATACGTTGGAAGTAGGTATTAAGGCAATACTGTCATGAATTAGGTTTGTAGATGTCTAAAGTGTTTAGACATAACAAAAGGTTGCTGCAACATTCATGAGTGCTCCTGGAATGAGATTCGTGTATTGGATTAAACCCACGCTCATTTGAATCACTTCATGGATTTTATCACGAGTGAATCATGAGACGATAATATCTTATGTTCTTCAAACCTAGAGATATGAGTTGTTGACTATGAGTTGGTTATACATTGACTACACGAAAACCCATTGGTAACTCGATGTTATAAAATGTGCCTTTGTGTATGACTCAAAAAGTAGTTAGTACAAGCATATGAGTCAAAGTTTATCCATTCCTTTTACCCTTAAATGGATAAAAGCGATATTTGTGGGCTCCTCGATGATTTAGTCATGACACCCTAAGTGCTTGGCCAAGGCTGGACTGATTTGATTTGTTCAATTAGTTGGTCGTCATAAATCGAAAATCGGGAAACAACAAATGGACAGAGAGAATGATTATAATCCATGTCTCAGTCCATTTGATATCTAGAATGGAGGAATATATGATCATTTATCTAATGGACGCGTTAGTGATTTGTTTAGAGTTCGACAACAGCTTTTAAGAGCTACGATTGCTGGTCGGGTTATGAAGTCGTACTTGCAATAATAGTTATTAGACTTATACAAGTGGGAGACTATTGGATTAGTGTCTAAGTCCATAACTATAATTGGTACATACTTGACCCGACCCGGCATGGTCCATTTGGGTTGCATGGCATCGGGACATTTGGATAAACCTTTTGTGAAAAGAGGATATTTGTGACATATTAATATATTATAAGTTCTAATATTTTAATATGAAATCATATTATTTAATTAGTATGATCAAGAATTAATTTGGAATTAATTTAGTGATCAAAAGAAACTAATTAAATATATGGGGATTGATTGTGTAAATCATTCATTCTTATATATGTGGGCTTATGATCCATGATTCCATATGTTGGGCTATATCCATGGGGTGACCCATGGATACTCCATGGAGGTTAAAACGCGTGGAGCATAAGGAATGGGTAAAGTCATGAGTTACATGGTGTAACCCTAATAGCCACACTATATAAAGACCCCATTGGTTGGTGAAATTGGTACTAGTGCATACACAAGAGGGCAAACCGATTTCTAAGAGTCAAGTATCTATTCTCATGGTTATTCCAAATGTTGATGATGTTGTGTGAACCATTTGAGGTGTCACACTTGGGGCACTAGGTTGTTAAGCTCCATGGAATCAAGCTACAACAAAGAGGTATGTATTCTATCTAGTTTTGTTATCCTAGTACATATGATTGTATGCTAGTTAGGGTAATACCTTGGAAAATTGATATTTGCATGTATAATAGAAAAACATAGATCCAAGGTATTTAGGGTTGCATGTACACCTTAGGAGTGTTAGAATGCTCAAAATGCAACAGGGATAATTTCATGGATTATACCAAAAAATATTTCTTTATGCTAATCAAAAGTGTACTTCTCCCGTACTAGACGTATTATTTATTAGACGCATTCTAAGGGCAAGATATCACTCTTACGATATCTTCCGATAGGTATAATTCACTATCATAAGCCTTCTCCTTTCCTCCATTTGCTCAGTCTGCTATGAGTGCTTATCATGACATTCTATACACCAAAGCAGGCGTTCGGTGTATCGAGACGAGAATATAGATAGAGGAAGATTTAGATGCGTATTCCTCCTTATTACTTCAAAAAGTTACATGCCAGTTCTAATATCGTAATTAAACGTTTAGAAACCTGGGCACATAAAATTTCCAGATCTGGTCGGCAACAGACCATAGATCCGATCAAACGATAGCATAAAGCATCACATATTATTTAGCACATACAAGAATTTTAGGCATCTTCCCTAATTAAGCTAGTGCTTGTGTCTATTCAGGTGTACTACCTAAAATATATTAGACACACTCCTCACGATCATCGCTTAGCATAATTTTAAGTCTAGAAATAAATCCTTATTCCTAGTTCGCTTAAACTAATGCTTTGATACCAACTGTGATATCCCCATTTTCACGGCCAGAAAAGACCGATTTTGTTTATGCTTTATAAAAATTAGAGTATCTCTTTTAATAAAAAATGTTGTGGAATTTGTTCGCAGAAAAACATGATAAATACATTATCAAAGCATTTCCGAAGAAATGTATTTTTATTCATTTTTAAAACATTTGGGATGTCATCGTCAATACAGAAACAAAAGCATAAACAAAACTTACATTCATTTACATTAGTGATATACATCTCTTTTAAATCTCTCAGTGTAAAGTAGTTTCATATCGACATCTGTGATACAAATAAGCTTGAGTGGGCCAGGTTGGGAAACCTGGTGAGTACATAGGGTTTTCAAACCACAATAATATAAAAATGTTTAATCATTAAACAATCAACCCAATTACCCATCCCCATTATCTTCTTTACTCTTAAGGATCTACCCTAAGAATCGACTATTCCTTGTTAATTCATTCCTAAGGATTGTCCTAAGGAGTAGGCACGAAGTCCATCGTTGCCTATGACACAGCTGTCAAGCACATCTGCTAGTTCTATCACTTAGGCGCAACTGCCAGAATTGTGACATTATCTATGAGGCGCAGCTGCCGGTATTGTCCTTCGACCACAGCTGCCAGGGTTATCTCGTTTATTGAGAGTATCATTTTCGAGAGTCCACTCGCAATACATGTCAATGGGTTTTTAGAGTACACCGGTGAACACATAGTTCACAACACCTACAGGTTGCGAGCCTGCTAGTGTTCCACTGGACTGTCTAGAATAGTCTGTGGTTGTCATCCATACTCTGCTAGATGACGGGGCCAACATTTGGGTAAAAGGATTCTCACATCTTCCACCTCTCACCCTCACCTCATGGTCTATTTCACCTCTCACCTCATCATCCGACTCATATTTCATCTACCCATGTTTACCCAACATATTTTGTAGATATAAAATATATATACAGTTTAAATCATTTAAAACATGTATAAAATTGTTCATCCAGCATAGATAGCAAGTATACAGATAAAATTCACACATAACACGTAATTTATATTAAATACTTCATATCTATGTTTAAGATGAAAGTAACTATGCACTCACATGTTAAAGTGATGATTCCAAACTTAGACAGCGCTTCGCTTCTATTAATTTATTTCCTTTCGACGAAACCTAGTATCATTACCACTAGATTTTAGTCTAATATTCATTGCGATTAATTATTAGTCTAGATTCATCATTAACTCAAAGTCTACTTCATGATCTATCAAATAAGGATCAGCCAGGCAGGACAGTTGGGAGGCAGGACCATTTCGGCATATAGCTTTTCTGAAATCCAACAACCAAACCCAACGTGACCATTCTAGACACCTCTCCCGTAAGTAGTTCAATCAGTATAACGACTTTGAATCACTGATAAATCTTATTTATAGGTTCATAATAGCGGTATTATATTTAAATAAAAGCTATATTTAAAATGGTGTAGGCGTAGATCACTTACAGCGGGTTTTTATCAAAAACCGGGCTTCACTGGAGTAGCATTTTCGAGCCGAAAAGCACTTTTCTCGGAGCCTTCAGGAGCCTCGGGGTTCCCCTCTAGCACTTGGAAGTTGCTAGGATTGGGGAGGAGAGGTTTGGGGTATTGAGAGAGAAAGAATTGGAAAAGTGTGAGTTTTTTGTGTGATTTGCGCCTCTATTTATAGGCTGAGTTCGGTGCGAACGCAGCGCGTTCCCAAAACAAACGTAGTGCGTTCGTTGCCACGTGTCACCATCTTGTTCCAAGCCGTGGGAAAGAAGTTGTGGCCTAGATTGCGCCACGTGTCACTCGCAGATTACCCCCAAAACTAGTTATCTTCTAAAATCCGTAACTTTCGCATACGAGCTCCGTTTTTGACGTTCTTTATATCCACGCGTAGGCGGAAACATGATCTACAACTTTCGTTTAGACTCCGTTGGCTAATTCTCGGCCGATATTAAGTTTAACAGTACGAGAAGATTATACTGTTAAATGTTCGCGTAAAATTCATAACTTCTACATACGGACTCCGTTTTCGTCTGTCTTTTTACCGTTGAGTTCCTATTAATGAGATCTTCAATTATCATTTAGGTCGCGTAGGCCAAAAACCGCTCGATCTAAATTTCGAGTTTCGGGCTGTGTACTGCTAAGCCAAATCTTAGAAAAATCATAACTTCCTCATACGAAGTCAAATTTGGGCGTTCTTTCTATGCACGCTCTCGGTTAAACGTATACTACAACTTTTGTTTAGATTGCTAAGGTTAAAAATTCCTCTATCGTAAATTCACTTTTTACGATTCCCGGTGCCGTGTCGGTTTTGCCGTAAAACTTCGACGAGCCATAACTTCTTCGTTATAACTCGGAGTTCGGCGTTCTTTATATGTACAGAACCCTTGTAACATATAATAAGACTTGTTAAAGGTTACTCCTTCTAAATAATCTTCCATAAAAAACTCTTTTTTTGATGCTTACTGTCTCTAAATTGACTAGCCCGGATCTGCGGGCGTTACAGAAAGGTACCATCAAAGTGCTCGACATGAAAGGTATGAAATCATTGCCTCCATGGTCACAACTAAAATTAAGGATGGAGAGTCCATCACAGCCCACTTGCAAAAGATGCAAAGGTTTGTGGACCGCTTGCTGAAGCTAAATGTCAACTTCGATGAAGAGTTGGCCATTGACATTATCCTACACTCTTTGCCTTCTTGTTATGATCAGTTTCGTATGACTTATCATATGAACAAGGAGGAGGTCACTCTAAACAAGCTTCAAGGCCCTCTGAGAACTGCTGAAAGTAGTTTGAAAGGCAAGTCTGTTGTACCTACTCGTACTGCTACTGCCCCTGTCTTGGCAATTGGACATGGGAAGGGAAAGAAGAGGAAGGCTCCTTCTAAGAGCCACAACGGAAAATCCCATGATGGATCCTCTTCTAGTGGGAACAAAGTTGGTTCTGCTAAACCCTCTTCAAATCCAAATGAAGCAGAGTGCTTCCATTGTCATGAAAAAGGGCACTAGAAACGAAGCTGCCCAAAATACTTGTAGGACACAAAGGATGGGAAGATCAAGCCCACCTTCGCAGGTATTTACATTATTCTGTCTAATAACTCATCACATGCTAATTCTTGGGTCCTTGATACAGGATGTGGTTTTCACATTTGTTCTGATTTGTCGGGTCTAAAAAGAAGTAGGGATGTGGAGCACGGGAAGCTGAACTTGATCATGGGGAATAGGAAAGTGTCGCTTGTCACCAAGATTGGAGTTTATTCTTTATTGCTTAGTAGTGGGTTAAATTTATAATTGAATAAATGTTGCTACTCGTCTGATATGGTGAGGAATATTATTTCCTTTCATGGCTTGTATGAACAAGGTTTTACTTTTCATTTAATAATGAGATTGGTAGTATTAATGCTTATTATAATGGGAAATTTTATTTTGAAGCATTGCCTTATAATGGTATATATGAAACTGTGATGGTTGTAGATAACCTAGGAAATAATGTATTGCATATAGATTCGTCCAATGGTTTAGATAAAGCATGCATATGGCATAGTCGTCTTGGACATGTCAACAAGAAGCGCATAGCCCAACCCCAAAAGGATGGAGTATTGGAGTCATTTTACTTAAAGTTGGATGACACATGTGAATCTTGTTTGCTTGGAAAGATTTCCAAGTCACTCTTCACTGGTACTTGTGAAAGGGGTGAGGGTCTGTTGGATCTCATACACACCGATGTGTGTGGACCCTTCAGATCTGCCACAAGAGATACTAACCGCTTCTATGTGACTTTTACTGATGATTACAACAGATATGGCTATATCTACTTAATCAAGCATAAGTCAGAAACCTTTGAAAAGTTCAAAGAGTTTAAACAAGAAGTGGAGAATCAATTGGGTAGGAAGATAAAGATGCTCCGATCCGATCGAGGCGGTGAGTATCTTAGTAGCAAGTTCCACGACTATCTTACGGAATGTGGAATTGTTTCACAAGTCACGCTACCTAGGACACCACAACTTAATGGTGTGGTTGTGTGACAACCTGAAATTTCAAGCCAATATAACGAATTCTAGTCGAACCTTGTAACCCGTTTTAAGTTAATAAAATATCTTCGAAAATAAAATTTTCGAAAAGTCTCAATTGGGTTGTCTAAATGATAAATATTGTTTTAAGGTTTTCAGAGATATCCAGATCACTCGAATCCAAGTTATAACGAAGAAGTTATGACCAACCGAAGATTCGTGTAAAAACCGGTAAAACCCTACTAAACGTAAAAACACGAAGTTTCAATAAAACACTTTTTAGCCTTAAGTTTTTAAGTGAAAGTAATAGATATCATTAAACCGTAAACATACATAAAAAGAACGCCCAAATCTGACTTCATATGAGGAAGTTATGATTTTTCGAAGTTTCGGACATAGCGGTAGACAGCTAAAAACTCGAAATCGAGATCGAGCGACTTTTTGCCTACATTACCTAAACGAGAATCAAAGATCTCATAAATGGTATTACAACAGTAAAAAGTCTGACGAAAACGGACGTCAGATGAAGAAGTTATGGATTTTTAACGGACTGTTCCTGTCCCGGCCTGTTAAAAATAAATAATTAAAAATAATAATAATAATAATAATAATAATAATAATAATAATAAAATAAAAACCAGCCGACGAAGTCTAAATGAAAGTTGTAGAGTACATTCTCACCTACGCGTGCATATAAAGAACGTCAAAAACGGAGCTCGTATGCGAAAGTTACGGATTTTACATGTTTGAGGCACACAAACCAAGAGGATTTACGCCCAGCGTACCCTCGTACGCCCAGCGTACTCGGATGCTAGGCCCCGGTTCGTCCACGTCGCTCCAATGCTTCGTCCAAGGATGCGGTAAGCCATGACGCATGCGAACGCGCCGCGTAACCTCGCTGGTACGCCCCGCGTACGCGAGGGTTCCAGCCCCTATAAAAGGGATGCGAGAGTTCCGGGTTTCTTTGCTCATTTTCTCTCGTTCTATTGCGTTTTTACCTCGTTTTGCGTGCAAGAAAAATCCCGAAGTCCCGGTTTTCATATCCAAGTCCCGAAGGAAGTTTTACGCTCCCGAGATTCCCAAGAATCCCGAGAAATCCGCTTTCTCCTGTCAAAGTTCTGCTCGGTTTTTTTTTTCGTCTCACCTTCTTCAATCTATCAAGTGAGTTCATACCCCTACAAACACACTTTAAATACAATTTAAATGCTTTTTAAATACTTTTAAGGGGGGAATACAAGTAAACACCTGGTTATTATCGTGTGAAAATATCTATCCTTTGCTATGCATTTTATACTGTTATTTTAACTATCATATGAAAACGTTCGCACGCAACACATATTGCAAAAACACCTTGTCTTTTCAGAATAAAAACATGATGTTATATAATTGTCAAACACTTTAATTATATTTTGAGTATAAATATTCAATAATATTATTACAAACGTTATACTTGCATACAAAGTCGATATTGCACTAGGGTTTATCATACAATCGAATCACACATTTGGAAAAACTATAATAGGTATATTTTACTAGATATCCATGGAATTTTACATACTACAAGTACTATATCAAGTAAATACTTTCATATACAAGAACAAATGGACTTTTCATATGTAAATCTATTTGATACTAAGTTTTGTGAGACAGTCAACTTCACGTACTTTCAAGTATGCAGTCAAAGTCTTGTATTACCTTTTGTTATTTAAATCAATCATATGTGATTTATAACCGTGTTTCAAACAATAGGATTTCATATACTTCAAACTGTGTTTCAAACAAACTACTTTTAAATCGTTTTTTAAATTGACATCAAGTCATCAATATTTATTATTAAACTCTTCAAAAGGTTTTACAAAACTTCCTTTTAACTTATATATCGTCAAATGCATGCCTATATATGTATAGTTATGTAAGTAATGTTTAAAGGACTTAGAACTGCTAACCCACTTTATTTCCTTTTTCTTGTTTGAATGTGTACTTAGAGTAATCGGTTAGTTGTCCGAAGGTCGTTTAAACATTAGTTTATATTATGTATACATATGTAGATATAAAAGTACTAGTCAATCATTCAAATACTACAAAGAAGAATACTATAACGGAAATTACTAGTAAGCTATTATAGGTATAGTTTAGGAGAATACTATCATAAACAAATAGTAGACAGAGAATATTATAACAGAGAATACTACAACAGAGAATACTATTATATACAAGTACACACAGAGAATACTATCATATACAAGTACACACAGAGAATACTATCATATACAAGTACATACTAAGATACTATAACAGAAAGAACATACTAAGATGCTATAGCATGGAACAACTACAGGATCTAACTATACCAATGATCACTAACGCATTGTTCTAAACAAAAGGTGATAATAAATTGGGTATACATGATCATATAACTTTAATGTGGATACTACGGCCTAGCAATTCGTTGCGGAAGCGACTCTTGTTTCCAAGAATCTCTTGTAGGGAGAACGTTTAGTATGGGAACTACTTATCACATTATGACCTTAATAAAATAAATATGTTTTCAGGTAATTAGTACTGCAGGTTGTCAATTCTGAAGACCCCTGAGTACTTACTTTTCCCATTACTTTCATATAGTGATAGTTCTACTTGGAAGTCAAAGCAAGTTATTTTCGAGTTAAGATAGTTATAAACTAGGGAAAAACATCCACTTTTATAGAGAAATAAACATTCAAAACAGTCGGGTCTTGGCAGAAGATTACTTTTTATACTAGTAGGAAATATGGGATTTTCTAGGGGTTTTTAAACATATACAAACATTTATATTCAAACTTTTACAATCATTTACATTCAAACTTTTACGAACATTTACATTCAAACTTTCACAAACATTTACATTCAAACTTATACAAACATTGACATTAAATACTTATGAACTCACCAGCTTAAATGCTGATCTACGCTTTCAAAATAACTTGTATTATCAGGTCGTCAGTAGACAGGTACTGATGCCAGGTTTTGAGAAGACGGAGCATCTTCAAGACTCGTCTTTTATTTTGATTATTCATTTTTGGTGTCTTATTACTATTAAAGAACACACTTGTATGAAATTATACTATTAATGCAATGGATGATGTTGTTGCTTATTTACTACTTTGCATTGTTATGATACTGTCCATGACGTCCTCCGCCCCAGAACGTTTCCGCCGTTCCGGTTTTGGGGTGTGACAGATTGGTATCAGAGCTTTGTTTATAGTGAATCGAGTATATCAACCCATAAAAGATATACAAACTATAAACACAACAAGATTAAATATACTCTGACCAAGAGTTTATACTTTTAAATAATAAAATATTTAACTAAGTATACATACCTGCATTCATACTAAAAACAGTGTCACTAGGACAGAACAAAAGTATTACGATTGTTGAACAACACGATTAGGCTTAGAGACATATAGTTAAACCTGGGAGGATATAGCCTGATCAACTATATTTTCCGAGGAGTGACTAGCATGTGCCTAAGAATGGTTGTGGTGTTGCAACAAGTCTAAAAACTTACCAACCCTACTACAATGAGAACGTTAGAACAGAACATAAACTTAAAATACTATAGGAGTATTTTGTGCCACTATAATTACTTATTTGAGATCTAAACAGGTCTTTATTAGTATTTCAATAGTTGTCGAGTGGATACACTACAGTTATATGTAACTATGGTGTCATAGACTTAGAATCTGTGATCTTTGCTTTACTTCCTGTTCCTTGTTTGGTTGTGGACTTAGAGTTATGATCACTTATTCAAAGGTCTATCCTGTTTGGTTACGTATGACTGGTATGCACTACACAGATGTTGGAGTAACTAATAAAGATCATCTTAAAATTATCTTAGTTAGTACGTCTATTAACTATTTCTTTTACCCTTATTTCTCGTCTAGATAAATGGCTGAACTAAGTGTTCACCCGAGGGATAACCGTCACCAGTAGGAGATATTCTACCTTTATTTCCTTGGTTTAAGGAATATTCTTCCTATCTATGCTCCAAGTAGAACTTTTCTATGTAACTATCCTTGTACTGCAAGTACTTTTAGTAGGCCTTTATGCTGTCAAAACTTTTCTACTTCAGATATGATGTAAGACCTACTCCAAGGTCATTTTTCCCAGACTTATTACATCTTAAATATCAATGATATTGACAGTCGGCTAATTTCTGTGACAATTCTTGTTCAAATACTTTCATTCTACTAGCGTTAGGATTCTATCTAAATCTCACCCTAGTCAATTTGTTGAACTATGGTAACTTAGCTCATGGATCACTTCCAATTCTTTTCGAATGTTGGATCATGTTATCCACCAACCGATAATAGCCTAGATTGGATAACAATCGTCTGGCGACCATTCTATGAACTTTCTTCCACTCTTTACCAGTACTACATCATAGGGATGTAGGTCAAACCATCGAGAACAGTTTAACAAAACGGAAAATTTAGATTTACATGAATGATTAGAATACATCTGAGGCCAACCACTCACGAACTCATTTTCTTATCGTATAACAGAGTCATGTCGTCGAAGAAAAGTAAACAACCCATCAACAAAACACCAACTCTCCAGATAGATACAGCTACTTTTCAAGCTGCGGTCTCAGCAGCAGTGATAGCTGTCATGACTCACCTTAACGCTAACAATGCAAATGTTAGCGATTCCAATCAAAGTAACAACCAAGTACATCAACGAGTATCAAACTACCAGACACCCCGAATCTCAAACCCAAGAGCAATAAACGAAAGTTCTGGGATAGATTTAAAGGCAAATAACCCCAAGGGACGAACAAAAGACAACAACATGTGGCAGCCTTCGCAGCCACGACGTATGTAACTCCTACTACCATCCCTACTAGTATCCCGGTTATCCCTAACCCAGCCAGGCAGTATGCTGGAAATTTGCCAAAGTGCAATAAGTGCAGTTTTCATCATCTAGGTAGTTGCCGACAGTTACACTGCAAGGACTGCAACAAGAACGGGCACACTACCCGTTTCTGCAGGACTCGGATCCAACACATTACTTCGACCACCAATGTCGAAATTTCTCGGATATGACATCTATGCGGTGTAATGCGACATTTCAAGAGGGACTGCCCAACAGAGAAGAGTGACAGGGGAACAGGAGGAGTTTGACCTCAGGATAACAAAAAGGCATTAAAGGATTCTGCTGTAATATGGGTACACTTCTGAATCGCAGTAATTAATTACACTTATAATTCTACCCTCAGTCGAATCAAATCTTAACACTTGTATAAAACTAGTGCAACTCGAGTCATATCTTTCTGCGAGGTCCCATCAGTTCAAGGGACTCTCGTGCTGCTTGTACTTGCTTTTACACAATATACCTTATTCGCAGCAGCAACATCATCAGTAAAACTAAAGTACTGGAACTCCTTCATAAGTTGCACAGTAGTGTTCTTGTGACACCGTTTTGAACTAGTCTAACGCCAGTTATTCCGATTAGTCCAACATTGTCAATTGACATGAGTCGATTCGATCCTCACAGTGTCAGTTTCGTGCGAAAATTCTTCTCCCTGAAATCGACTTTCTAGCAAAGCCGGAATTCCAAAACTCTGAGGCACTCATGCGTAGATTGCCTTATGTTTCGTAACTTTCCCGAAGTAACCTCAGCAAACCTCCCCGGAATACCACTCGTATAGTACGTCAAGTTCAATCCGAAGGCCCATACGGTTAATCTATCACTGAGGAATGTATACGCAAGGGTGGTACATAATCAAGGGTCTACAGGTTTAGAAGTGATGATTCTGCTTTAACTTCTTTTCTTTGTTTGGATGTGAGCTTAGAGAAGAATCATTTATTCGACTACCTTTTCAGTCTTAATTATATACGACTCGTATACCCGAGACTGTGATTGATGAACCAGGTATGAGTTCTACTACGAATTTCAGGACGGAGACTGCCCAAGACTGCGAGTGATCGTGCTTCCGTGAGAATAAACATAGAAGTACCTATCTTTTTCCTTAATTCATGAGTAATCATACTTTCTTTTTCTTCACGACATCTAATCCACCCTAAGATTTTGACGTCATAATCAGTATGAGTTGGTTGAGTCTTCATCGAGCCGACATCATGTGCTTTGAGAAAGCAGTTCGTCTTAACCTCCCTAACAATGAAACTCTAGTTACTTACGGCGACGAATCAAGTACAAACCTTCTCATCATTTCGGGTATGCAAGCTCAGAAGTGCTTACGAAAGGAATGGCATACATTCCTTGCACACATCGTCGATACGATCCAAGAAGTGAAAGGCATTCAGAACATTCCAGAAGTACGCGACTTTTCCACCACAACGCCAAGTTGAGTTTCAGAATCGACTTAGTTCCAGGAACTACCCCAATAGCCAAATCACCTTATCGTCTAGCTCCAGCTGAAATACATAAACTTTCCAGTCAGCTTAACGAGCTTCTCAGGGAGGGTTATCACCCGAGTGAAGGCAGACAAAAGAAACAAAGTCATACCTCGATAGTGAAAGGTTCGTTGGAATGCCATGCGAGGACCTGAATACACTTGGGAGCACGAAGATCAGATGAAACAAAAGTACCCGCATCTCTTTCCCTAATCCACAAATGTTTACCTTACGTTTAATTTCGGGACTAAATTCCCTCTAATGGGGGGATGATGTTACAACCTGAAATTTCAAGCCAATATAACGAATTCTAGTCGAACCTTGTAACTCGTTTTAAGTTAATAAAATATCTTCGAAAATAAAATTTTCGAAAAGTCTCAATTGGGTTGTCTAAATGATAAATATCGTTTCAAGGTTTTCAGAGATATCCAGATCACTCGAATCCAAGTTATAACGAAGAAGTTATGACCAATCGAAGATTAGTGTAAAAACCGGTAAAACCCTACTAAACGTAAAAACGCGAAGTTTCAATAAAACACTTTTTAGCCTTAAGTTTTTAAGTGAAAGTAATAGATATCATTAAACCGTAAACATACATAAAAAGAACGCCCAAATCTGACTTCATATGAGGAAGTTATGATTTTTCGAAGTTTCGGACATAGCGGTAGACAGCTAAAAACTCGAAATCGAGATCGAGCGACTTTTTGCTAACATGACCTAAACGAGAATCGAAGATCACATAAATGGTATTACAACAGTAAAAAGTCTGACGAAAACGGACGTCGGATGAAGAAGTTATGGATTTTTAACGGACTGTTCATGTCCCGGCCTGTTAAAAATAAATAATTAAAAAAATAAATAATAATAATAATAATAAAATCAAAACTAGCCGACGAAGTCTAAATGAAAGTTGTAGAGTACATTCTCACCTATGCGTGCATATAAAGAACGTCAAAAACGGAGCTCGTATGCGAAAGTTACGGATTTAACAAGTTTGAGGCACACAAACCAAGAGGATTTACGCCCAGCGTACCCTCGTACGCCCAGCGTACTCGGATGCTAGGCCTCGGTTCGTCCACATCGCTCCAATGCTTCTTCTGAGGATGCGGTAAGCCATGACGCATGCGAACGCGCCGCGTAACCTCGCTGGTACGCCCCGCGTACGCGAGGGTTCCAGCCCCTATAAAAGGGATGCGAGAGTTCCGGGTTTCTTTGCTTATTTTCTCTGGTTCTTTTGCGTTTTTACCTCGTTTTGCGTGAAAGAAAAATCCCGAAGTCCCGGTTTTCATATCCAAGTCCCGAAGGAAGTTTTACGCTCCCGAGATTCCCAAGAATCCCGAGAAATCCGCTTTCTCCTGTCAAAGTTCTGCTCGGTTTTTTTTTTCGTCTCACCTTCTTCAATCTATCAAGTGAGTTCATACCCCTACAAACACACTTTAAATACAATTTAAATGCTTTTTAAATACTTTTAAGGGGGGAATACAAGTAAACACCTGGTTATTATCGTGTGAAAATATCTATCCTTTGCTATGCATTTTATACTGTTATTTTAACTATCATATGAAAACGTTCGCACGCAACACATATTGCAAAAACACCTTGTCTTTTCAGAATAAAAACATGATGTTATATAATTGTCAAACACTTTAATTATATTTTGAGTATAAATATTCAATAATATTATTACAAACGTTATACTTGCATACAAAGTCGATATTGCACTAGGGTTTATCATACAATCGAATCACACATTTGGAAAAACTATAATAGGTATATTTTACTAGATATCCATGGAATTTTACATACTACAAGTACTATATCAAGTAAATACTTTCATATACAAGAACAAATGGACTTTTCATATGTAAATCTATTTGATACTAAGTTTTGTGAGACAGTCAACTTCACGTACTTTCAAGTATGCAGTCAAAGTCTTGTATTACCTTTTGTTAATTAAATCAATCATATGTGATTTATAACCGTGTTTCAAACAATAGGATTTCATATACTTCAAACTGTGTTTCAAACAAACTACTTTTAAATCGTTTTTTAAATTGACATCAAGTCATCAATATTTATTATTAAACTCTTCAAAAGGTTTTACAAAACTTCCTTTTAACTTATATATCGTCAAATGCATGCCTATATATGTATAGTTATGTAAGTAATGTTTAAAGGACTTAGAACTGCTAACCCACTTTATTTCCTTTTTCTTGTTTGAATGTGTACTTAGAGTAATCGGTTAGTTGTCCGAAGGTCGTCTAAACATTAGTTATATATTATGTATACATATGTAGATATAAAAGTACTAGTCAATCATTCAAATACTACAAAGAAGAATACTATAACGGAAATTACTAGTAAGCTATTATAGGTATAGTTTAGGAGAATACTATCATAAACAAATAGTAGACAGAGAATATTATAACAGAGAATACTACAACAGAGAATACTATTATATACAAGTACACACAGAGAATACTATCATATACAAGTACACACAGAGAATACTATCATATACAAGTACATACTAAGATACTATAACAGAAAGAACATACTAAGATGCTATAGCATGGAACAACTACAGGATCTAACTATACCAATGATCACTAACGCATTGTTCTAAACAAAAGGTGATAATAAATTGGGTATACATGATCATATAACTTTAATGTGGATACTACGGCCTAGCAATTCGTTGCGGAAGCGACTCTTGTTTCCAAGAATCTCTTGTAGGGAGAACGTTTAGTATGGGAACTACTTATCACATTATGACCTTAATAAAATAAATATGTTTTCAGGTAATTAGTACTGCAGGTTGTCAATTCTGAAGACCCCTGAGTACTTACTTTTCCCATTACTTTCATATAGTGATAGTTCTACTTGGAAGTCAAAGCAAGTTATTTTCGAGTTAAGATAGTTATAAACTAGGGAAAAACATCCACTTTTATAGAGAAATAAACATTCAAAACAGTCGGGTCTTGGCAGAAGATTACTTTTTATACTAGTAGGAAATATGGGATTTTCTAGGGGTTTTTAAACATATACAAACATTTATATTCAAACTTTTACAAACATTTACATTCAAACTTTTACGAACATTTACATTCAAACTTTTACGAACATTTACATTCAAACTTTCACAAACATTTACATTCAAACTTATACAAACATTGACATTAAATACTTATGTACTCACCAGCTTAAATGCTGATCTACGCTTTCAAAATAACTTGTATTCTCAGGTCGTCAGTAGACAGGTACCGATGCCAGGTTTTGAGAAGACGGAGCATCTTCAAGACTCGTCTTTTATTTTGATTATTCATTTTTGGTGTCTTATTACTATTAAAGAACACACTTGTATGAAATTATACTATTAATGCAATGGATGATGTTGTTGCTTATTTACTACTTTGCATTGTTATGATACTGTACATGACGTCCTCCGCCCCAAAACGTTTCCGCCGTTCCGGTTTTGGGGTGTGACAGGTTGAGAGGCGGAATCGAACCTTGTTGGACATGGTTCGTTCCATGATGAGTTGAACTTCGTTACCTATCTCATTCTGGGGGTATGCCCTAGAGACTGCCGCCCATATCCTTAATCTAGTCCCAACTAAAAAGGTTGCCAAAACACCTCACGAAATGTGGACAGGGAAGGTTCCCTCGTTAGCACATATCAAGGTTTGGGGTTGCGAGACTTTCGTAAGACGAGAGACTCATGAAAAATTCGAACATCGTAGTGAGCGCTGTATTTTCACCGGCTACCCACTGAAATCCTTTGGATATCTCTTCAATAGACCGAGTGACAATGTGGTCTTCGTTGCGAGGAGAGGGGTTTTCCGCGAAAGAGAACTCATGTATCAAAAGGACAGTGGGAGGTAAATTGACCTTGAAGAGCTTCAAGAGTTAAGTGATGAAGGAACCTCAAACACTAGCGCTCAACCCGAGGAGGAAACTCCGGTTGAACCAGTTGACGAGTCCTTCACTCTTAGACGTTCCAGCAGAGTTAGAATGGCACTTGAGTTTTATGGTTTCCATATTACTACTGAAGGTGATACATTTATCAGTGATAGTACACTGGTAAATTTGGATGAACCTAAAAACTACAAGGAAGCCATGGCAGGCCCGGGTCTGCAAAATGGAAAGAGTTGATGGACAGAGAGATTCATTCCATGTATGACAATCAAGTTTGGAACTTGGTTGACAATGTACCAGGTCATAATACGGTTGGGTGCAAATGGATCTTCAAGTAGAAGACCGACATGGATGGGAAAGTACACACTTATAAGGCGCGATTGGTTGCGAAGGGCTTTACTCAAATTCCTGGAGTTGACTATGACGAGACCTTCTGACCAGTAGTGAAGATTAAATCTATAAGGGTTATGCTAGCCATGGCTGCATTTCATGATTATGAAATATGGAAAATGGATGTCACAACCGCTTTCCTTAATGGGAAATTGGCTGAAGATGTTTACATGAATCAGCTAGAGGGTTTTGTAGATGCAAAATACCCTAATAGAGTGTGTAACCTTGAGAAATCTATTTATGGATTAAACCAAGCATCTCGCAGATGGAATCTTTATTTCGATGAGAAAGTCAAAGAGTTTGGATTTTCGAGAAGCGAGGATGAGTCCTATGTATATATCAAATTTAGTGGGAGTATAGTTAGCCTTCTTGTATTGTATGTGGATGACATACTGCTCATAGGAAACAACATCCCAACCTTGCAGGAGGTTAAGTCCTGACTTGGGAAGTGTTTTGCTATGAAGGACCTTGGGGAAGCTGCTTACATTCTAGGGATAAGGATATTGAGAAATAGGAGTAAAAGACTAATATGACTTAGTCAAAGTACATACTTGGACAAGGTGTTGAAAAGATTTAGCATGGGGGATTCCAAGAAAGGAGAATTGCCCATCCAGAGCAATACCAAACTAAGTAAGACTCAAAGTCCGAGTACAGATGCCGAAATAGCAAAAATGAGTCGAATACCATATGCTTCTGCCGTTGGCTCGATCATGTATGCTATTACATGTACTCGCCTTAATGTAGCCTTTGCTTTGAGCATGGTTAGTAGATATCAAGGGAATCCTGGTAAAGCTCACTGGATTACGGTAAAGAACATTCTTAAGTACCTGCGGAGGACTAATGACTGGGTCCTTACCCTCGGTGGGAGTGATGACTTGAGAGTGACACGGTATAGTGACGTCATCTTTCAGACTGACAGAGATAATTTCCGCTCTCAGTCGAGCTGGGTATTTACCTTAAATGGAAGAGCAGTAACTTGGAAAAGTTCCAAACAGGAGACTATAGTCGATTCAACGTGCGAATCAGAGTACATAGCAGCAAGTGAAGCATCGAAGGAGGCAATATGGGTAAAGAACTTCATCGGAGACCTTGGAGTTGTACCGGCTGTAAAGGAGCCTATGGAGATTTTTTGTGACAACGAGGGTGCGATCGCCTTAGCCAAGGAACCAAGGGATCATGGCAGATCCAGGCACATCGACAGAAAATATCACTTCATAAGACATCGAGTAGAAGAAAGACTCCTCGTAATGAAGGGGGTATCGTCAGAGGAGAACCCAAACGATCCTCTTACGAAGGGACTGAGTAGGGCTAAGCACTTGCAGCACGTTAGTAGTATCGGGCTGAAGGACGATATTAGTTTTTAATGATCAGATATATATATATATATATATATATATATATATATATATATATATATATATATATATATATATATATATAGAAACTTGTAATAGCTAAAATGTAATTGACATTTGATGATTGAATAAAAGGAGTTTTATTTATAAGTAAAGTTACTATCTTGTGTCAATTGTTTACTATTGTTTCATTTTGCATGTTTTGACTTCCAGAATAATAAGATTATTCAAACCATCCACAGTCGATCATACTTTGGAAGTAGGTTATGAAAGTACACTGTCATGAATGGGTTTTTGTAAGATTGTCTAAGGTGTTAGACATAGGAAAGTTTGCTACAAACATTCATGAGTTCTCTTGAAATAATATTTGAGTATTGGACTAAACCCACGCTCACATGAATCACTTTATAGAATTTATCACGAGATATTATGAGACAATAATATCGTATAATCTTCAAACCAACATATATGAGTTGTTGATTATGAGTTGGTTGTACATTGATAATATGTAACCACATCAGTAACTTGATGTTATGAAACATATTATTGTGTATGATTTTACGAGTAGTTAGTACAAGCATAGAAGTCGAAGTTTATCTGTTCCTTTTATCCTAGGAGGATTAAAAGCGATATCTTGGGCCCCTCGATGATTTTGTTTTGACTTATGTGTCGGGCCCAGTCAGGATTCAATTGATGTGTTCAATTAAGTTCTATGTCAAACAAATCACAAAACGGGAAACAAATTGCAGGACAATAAGTATGACTATGTTCCATGTATTTGTCCGCACGATATCTTGAAGAACAGAGGATTATATGATCCCTTATCTAATGGACGCGTCTGAGTTCGACAACGGCTTTTTGAGAGCTACGATTGCTAATCGGATTTTGAAGTTACATTGGAAATTATAGTTATTAGACTTATCCAAGTGGGAGACTGTTGGATTAGGTGTCTAAGCCCATAACTATAATTGGTATGTACTTGACCGGATAGTAGCATGGTCCATTTTGGGTTGCCTTCACCAGAACAATTTGATAGGTTGGATATTTGAGAAAGAGGTTATTTTTGATTTATTAATATATTATAAGAATAATATATTAATTGAGAAATCATATTATTTATATAGTATTGATCAAGAAATAATTTGGAATTAATTTAGTGATCAAAAGAGACTGATTAAATTAACGGGGACTGATTATGTATATCAGTGATACATATGGTTTGGGCTAATGATCCATGATTGATTTGTGATGGACTAAGCTTATAAGTTAGTCCATGAAGTGTTAGTCCAAATCAATTGTTGGATCATAAGTAACAATGTACAGTAGTAACAATATACAGTACTATTATTACCAAAAATATAGTTTACATTACCGTTTATGTGAGAAGATCACAATATAAATGTAATGGGAAAATAACAATGTACAGTAGTATTGTATATAAGTAACTACCGATGTACTAACTACCTTAAACAAGTTTGTTTAATGAAGGTAAAATATGATGAGATTATAACCATACTTGATTGACTAGTAAAACACGACGTTCGAGACGTCGAAATGGTATGACATTCGTCACCCGTAGACCTGCAGGTCCGACTGTAGCTAGCAGCAAGGTGTAGGATGGTCAATCCCGTATAGATCTATACACCAATTCACGCTCTCCCTCCAGGAGACTCTGGTTACAAAACGTGACACAGCAGTATATTGTCGTGCCATGAAGTAGTGGCTCACATTAATGTTATAGTATTCTTGTATTTGTATGGTATGCTCTCTCTGTTCTAGTGTATAGTGTGTTCTCTCTGTTCTAGTGTATAGTATGTTCTCTCTGTTCTAGTGTTTAGTATGTTCTCTCTGTTCTAGTGTTTAGTATGTTCTCTCTGTTTCTCATTTATAGTATGTTTGAACTGACTCATGGATGAACTGAATCTTGTAAGTTTCATTGTTCGTGAAATAGTAAGTAGTGACTTCCTAAACTATACCTATTATAGTTTACTAGTAATGTTGTTTGAATGACTGATTAGGTTTGAACACCTTTGCTACCCAAAGGTGTGGAACTGAATGAAGAACTTTTATGTCTATACACATACACATAATATATAACTAAGATTCAAACGATGCTCGGACAAACAACCGATACCCTAAGTCCACAATCAAACAAGGAACAGGAAATAAAGTGAGTTATCAGTCCTAAGCCCTTTCAATCCTGCTTATATAACTATATCTATGTAGACATGATTTTGACAATATATAAGTTTAAAAAGAGTTTGATAAAGAATTTAGTATATAAAAGAGTTTTAACCATTTGAATGGTTATAGATGACTTGATGTCAGTTTATAAAAGGTTTTGAAATAGTTTGTTTGATAACACAGTTTTGAAGTATAAGAAATCCACTTGTTTGATAGTTATTAATCACATGTGATTGATATAATAACTATAATGTTTTTCAACTTGTATTCCCCCCCCTCCCCCCCCCCCCCCCCCCGTAAAAGCATTTAAAATCATTTAAAAGATAAGTTAAGGGGTATGAACTCACCTGATTGTGAGTAATTTGGAAGATAAGATAGATATAGGATGCTTGAATTCGCAAATGAAGTTCTGAAGCACAGTTGGATCCTATAAGGCATATATTTACATATATGTGTATTCAATTAGTGGTTATAACTACTAACTAGTATAGGAAACCACCTAAGATTGTAGGAAACACCCTAAATGAAGTGTTAGGCTCACAAATGGAAGCTTAGAAGGGGTTCACGGCTACCCAAGGATGGGTTTGCGGCCTTAAAGAGTTCACGACCTCATGAGGTTCACGGCCTCATGATGTGTTCATGGCCCTTATGAATCGATGAAGGGTTCATGGGCCTTTTGAAGGGTTCGTGGCCGTGATCCCTTCAAGCTCATGAAGATGATGAAGAAACTTGACAAATCAAGGCTAGGATCTAGTAGTCCTTCAAGTATGACAAGATTAAGGATGAAACACTTACGTTTTTGAGGCTTTAGAGTGTTCACGGTTCAAGCTTTTTTGAGAGAGAATGGATGTGTTTACGGTTGGGAGGAGGAGAAATGGGAAGAAAATGAGGTCACTCTAATATATATAGGAGGTGGTTCACGGCCGTGAACCTAGTTTGCGGCTGTGAACACCTTGTGAGCGATTTTATGGCTCGAATTAATCCTCCCAATCTTAAGCTAACTCATCCTAACATCCATTCTTACATTACACTAGGCTTAGAAACTCTCAAACAGATCCCTAATAGTGCTAAAAGATGGCAGAAACTATCTGAATTTGATTGAATTGTATGGCTGTACAAGATAGAAATTTTGGGTTGTCACATCATCCCCCCCGTTACAGAGAATTTCGTCCCGAAATTAGAGTTTAAGCAATTAAGCAATTACAAATAACTAAGTAAAAAGATGAGGATATTTCAGTTTCATTTGATCCTCGCGCTCCCATGTGAATTCATGTCCTCGCTTGGCATTCCAGCGAACTTTCACTATCGGGATACGGCTTTGCTTCGTTTGCTTGACCTCTTGGTCGATGATCTCTACTGGTTCTTCCACGAGGTTGAGGCTCTCGTTGATCTCGACGGACAGACACTTTTTCAAGTTCGAGACGTGGAAAGCAGGGTGTACGTTACTAAGCTCGTGAGGTAGTTTGAGTTTGTAAGCTACAGGGCCGATTCTAGCGATAATCTCGAAAGCCCCTACATATCTTGGATTTAGCTTTCCACGCTTTCCGAAGCGTATCAAGCCCTTCCAGGGTGAGACCTTCAATAGAACACGGTCGCCCACCTGGAATTCCAAAGGTTTCCTTCTCTTGTCTGCGTAGCTTTTCTATCGGTCTCTAGAGGCTTTCAATCGTTCACGAATCTGAACGATCTTCTCTGTCGTTTCCCGAATGATTTCCAGACCTGTGAGAGTGCTGTCAGGAACTCGTCCTTTAGTTAACTGAGTGTCACCCACCTTAGCCCAGCACAGAGGGGATCTGCACTTTCGGCCATAGAGGGCTTCAAATGGAGCAGCCTTTATGCTCGTGTGATAACTGTTATTATAGGAGAACTCGATAAGGGGTAAATAAGTATCCCATGCCTTCCTAAAGTCTATCACACAGGCTCGCATCATATCTTCCAAAGTTTGAATAGTCCTCTCACTTTGTCCGTCAGTTTGCGGATGGTAGGCTGTACTCATGTCCAGCCTAGTTCCTAGGGAACCTTGTAGCGACTTCCAGAACTTTGAAGTGAATCTACTATCTCTATCAGAGATAATGGATATGGGAACACCATGCAGTCGTACGATCTCCCTAATGTAGGTTCTCGTTAGTTTCTCCATCTTATCAGTTTCTTTGATAGGCAGGAAGTGTGCGGACTTTGTTAACCTGTCTACGATCACCCAAATGGTATTGAGACCACCCGATGTCTTGGGCAACTTGGTTATAAAGTCCATCGTGATCCGCTCCCACTTCCATTCAGGTATCTCCAGTTGTTGAAGTAAACCTCAGGGTTTCTGGTATTCGACCTTAACCTTGGCGCAAGTAAGACACTTACTCACAAAGGTAGCAATCTCTGCTTTCATGTTAGGCCACCAGTATAACTTTTTAAGATCCAGATACATCTTATCTGAACCTGGGTGGACGAAATATCGAGTGTTGTGCGCTTTGGTCATGACCAAGTCTCTGAAACCACCGTGCTTCGGTGTCCAGATCCGATCCATGAGATATAAGGCTCCGCCACCCTTGACTTCCAAGTTTTTATCCGTCCCTCTTAGGGATTCACCTGCCACATTTTCAGGTTTCAAGGCTTCCAGCTGAGCCTCCTTAATTTGTGTGGACAGATGTGAATGGATAGTCATATTCAATGATTTGACTGTACGACCAGAGTATTCTTTATGACTTAGGGCGTCAACTACTACATTGGCTTTGCCAGGATGATAAAGAATTTCTCATTCGTAGTCACTGAGTAGCTCAACCCACCGTCTTTGTCTCATATTGAGCTCCTTCTGGTCGAATATGTGTTGAAGGATCTTGTGGTCTGTAAAGATAGTGCTCTTTGTACCATACATGTAGTGTCTCCAGATCTTCAGAGCAAATACCACTGCTCCTAACTCAAGATCATGTGTGGTGTAGTTGACATCGTGTGTCTTTAGTTGTCTTGAGGCATAGGCGACGACCTTTCCTCGTTGCATAAGAACACAACCAAGCCCTTGGTTGGATGCATCGTAATAAACCACGAAATCTTCTATCCCTTCTGGGAGGGATAGTATCGGTGCGGTGCATAAGGGTCGTTTTAGCGTTTGGAACGCTTTTTCTTGTTTCTCTTCCCAGTCAAAGGCCACGCCTTTCTGGGTCAATGTAGTAAGCGGTTTCGCGATCAAAGAGAAGTTCTGAATGAACCTGCGATAGTAGCCAGCGAGACCTAGAAATTGACGAATTTCTATAGGTGTCCTCGGTGCTGATCAGTTCTCAATGGCCTTTATTTTGGAAGGATCCACGTGAATTCCCTCTTCGATGACCACGTGACCCAAGAATTCGACTCTTCGAATCCAAAATTCACATTTAGAGAACTTCGCATAAAGCTTCTCTGCTTGTAGCGTTTCTAAGATTTGACGTAGATGTTGACTATGCTCCTTCTTACTTCGAGAGTAGACAAGTATGTCATCGATGAATACAATGACGAACTGATCCAAGTAAGGACGGCACACCCTATTCATTAAGTCCATGAATAATGCGGGCGCATTGGTCAATCCGAATGGCATCACTACAAAATCGTAGTGTCCATAACGAGTTCGGAAGGCTGTCTTCGGAACATCCTCCTCAAATACTCGTAACTGGTGATACCCGGATCTCAGATCAATCTTTGAAAATTAATTCGCCCCTTGCAGTTGGTCGAACAAGTTGTCTGTGCGAGGCAGAGGGTAACCATTTTTGACGGTCAGTTTGTTTAGTTCTCTGTAGTCGACGCACATATGGAACGATCCGTCTTTCTTCTTCACGAACAAGATCGGTGCTCCCCAGGGTGAGAAGCTTGGTCTGATAAAGCCCTTGCTCAATAGTTCGTTAAGTTGACCGGATAGCTCCTGCATCTCAGCTGGTGCTAGACGATAGGGCGATTTGGCTACTGGGGTAGCCCCTGGAACTAAGTCGATTTTGAACTCGACTTGACGTTGTGGAGGTAATCCTGGTAGTTCTTATGGAAAGATGTCGGGAAAGTCGCGTACTTCTCGAATGTTCTTTATGTCCTTCGTCTCTTGGCTCACATCGACAACATGAGCAAGGAATGCGTGACATTCCTTTCGTAAGTACTTCTGGGCTTGTATGCTCGAGATGATGCGAAGGTTCGTGACGGGTTTGTCACCGTAGATAACTAGGGTTTCGCTAGACGGTAGATTTAGACGAACAATTTCTCATAACACATGGTGTCTGCACGATGAGAACTCAGCCAATCCATGCCGATAATGACGTCGAAACTTTTAATTGAGACCGGCATGAGGTCGATTAGGAAGGAATGGCTATCTAGAGTTAGTGCACATCCTATGTATATCCAGCTAGTGCTCTCAGTCTTTTCGTTAGCCATTTCTACAGTGAACGGTTCTTTAAATGCGTGTGATTTTTGTTTAAGTAAGCGAGTAAATTTCCGATTCACGAAACTTCTCTCTGCTCCACTATCAAACAGTATGCATGCATATGAGTTATCGAGGAGAATCGTACCAGTGACCACCATAGGGTCGGCTACTGCTTCCTCGTGGCCTATAGCCAAAACTCTTGCCACTGCGCCGACATTCCCTGCCTTCGGGCACTTCCTCTTGTAGTGACCCACCTCGCCACATCCGTAGTAAGCCTAGCCCACACCAACGCCGGGGACTTGGGTGATTGGCCTTGCTGGAGCCTTGCAGAAACGGGCAGTGTGCCTTTTCCTGTTGCAGTTAGAGCACTGAATTTCCCGGCAGGTTCCGTTATGGTGGAAGCTGCACTTGTCGCACTTAGGCAAGCTCCCAGCATACTGCTTCATCGGTGCAGTAGCAGTAGGTGTTACTGCAGCATGAACAGCCATGGCCTGCTGCTTTTTGGCAGCGTTCTGCGCCGCGTTCTTCTTCTTGTTATCCCAGAACTTCCGCTTGTTGTCAGCGGCTTTGGAGGGTTTTGGGATGGCCAGGGTTGTTGTCGTTGGGGTGCGGACTCCATGATCAATGAGTCGTTGTGCCAATCGCTTGGCACTGTTGAAGGTAGTGGGGTGTGAAGCTAAGACATTCCCCTAAAATGGAGGCAACAGCCCCCACATATACCTTTCTATCTTCTTTCCCTTAGTAGGGACCATTCTCGGACATAGTGCCACCAGATCGCTGAATCTGGCAGTGTAGGCGACTATGTCGGAGCCCTTCATGGTTAGGCTCCAGAGTTCCTGTTCAAGCTTCTGAACCTCGCCCCTTGGGTAGTATTCCTCGATCCTGTGCTCCTTCAGAGCTTCCCAGCCCATAGAATTAGCCATTATTAAAGTTAGTGAGTTGACATGGCTATTCCACCACTTCAGGGCTCTCTCCGCGAAGGTGCAGGTAGCAATTTAACTTTGCTCCCTTCAGGATAGGAGCAGATCTCGAAGATCGACTCCGTTTTCTCGACCCATTGCGAGAGGGCAATGATTCCGCCGGTCCCGTTGAAGGTCCTAGGCTTGCAGTTGGTGAAGTCCTTATACGAGCACTCTCTAGAGCGCACTGGAGCATCACCTTGAGTGGAATGAACAGTTGTTCCACTCCCGCTAGTACCACTAGCACTGAATTGAGCTAGGGCTGCCGTAATAGCTGCATTTACTGCATCTTGGTTAGCGGCCAGATTGTATTGTGGAGGAGGTGGTGGTTGTTGATTCGGAGTTATCGGAGTTGTGCGTCTTGCTGATCGATGTGGAGGCATCTTTCAACTAAAAGTTTACAAAGATGAAGATATCGGTAAACATTTGATAGTGAGAAAATGAGAGTGGATCATGGACTAACTCTCCATAGCCCAACAAAACAGATGAAAGTATGATTGAAATAGAGATCTAGTAATAGAAAGATGAAACTATTTGGATAAAGATTTCCCATGAGATTAGATATCTGTTAATAATATTGACATTAAAGATGTAACAAGTTCGGGAAAATGACCTAGGAGTAGGTCTTACATCAAACAATAATGAGAAAATTTTGACAGTACAAAGACCAAACAGACTGAAAGTTCAAGGCTCTTAAGATAAACCGGAAATTTACAGGGAAAAGTGCTACTTAGAGCACATATAAGAAGGCTATTCCTTTAACCAAAAGAAAGGATGAACAGAGCATCTCCTACTGGCGACGGGCACCCCTCCGACGAACCCTCAATTCAGCCATTTGACGCTCCACATCAAGAAGGTGTCACTCATACACTGTCTGGCAGGCTCGGAGTTCTATGACTTCGGCTCGGGTTACAGCTAGTTCTTGCAGCAGAGCCTCCTTGTCTCTCATAGCTCTCTCACGATCATCTTCAAGACGAAGAATGCGGACTGTATTAACTCCCACATTAGCATCAACTTCCATAACTCGGTTGATGGCTGTCCTACCCTGCTCTTCATTTCGAGCAACCCTACAAACCAGAATAGGTAGGATTCTTTCTGGTGAGCCTCCCTCGCTCAGGTTGTAGAATATTCTGTCTCCGTTGTATGGCATAGGTTGACCCTGCTCTTGACTCCAAGTTCCCAAGTTTTCCGCCCACAGAGGCATCGAGCCTTGAAAAGTCGGACGAGGGTTAGGATTTGGGATTGGAGCTACCAGGGGTAGATCACTGACTTCTGGCTCGGAGTCAGAATCCTCTGGGAAGTCTTCTGTGAAGTCATCATCTAATGTAATTGCAAGATTCTCCTCAGGCTCTGCATCAAGCCATCCACCATTTCCTTGGTTGGGGAAGTACGAATCTCCATGAGGATGAAATCTCGCCATGTTATCTACGCAAGAATAGGGGTAAAAGAAATAGTTAATAGAGGTACTACTTAAGATAATTATAAGATGATCCTTACCAGTTACTCCAATATTTTCATAGTGCGTACCGGTCATATGTAACCAAAATAGGATAGACCTTCGAATAAGTGATCCTAACTCTAAGTCCACAACCAAACAAGGAACAGGAAGTAAAGCAAAGATCATAAATTCTAAGTCTATGACACCTTAGTCACATATAACCGTAGCGTATCCACTCAGCAACTATTGAAATACTAATAAAGACCTTTTTAGTTTGCACATAAGTAATTATAGTAACAAAAAATACTCCTGTAGTATTTTAAGTTTATGTTCTGTTCTGAATTTTTCATTATAGTAGTGTTGGTAAGTTTTTAGACTTGCTGCAACACCACAACCATTCCTAGGCACATGCTAATCACTTCTCTGAAACATATAGTTGATCAGGCTATATCACCCCTAGATCTGATTATATGTCCCCAAGCCTAATTGTGTTGTCCAACAATCGCAATACTTTTGTTCTATTCTAGTATGACACTGATCCTAGTATGAATGCTTGTAAGTATACTTTAGTTAAATATTTTATTATTTAAAAGTATAAACTTTTGGTCAGAGTATTTTAATCCCGATGTGTTTATAGTTGTATATCTTTTATGGGTTGATATACTCAATTCACTATATACAAAGCTCTGATACCAATCTGTCACACCCCCAAACCAGAACGACGGAAATGTTTGGGGGCGGAGGACGTCATGTAAAGTATCATAACAGTGCATAATAGTAAAACAAGCAACAACATCATCCATTGAAAGACACCAAGAATATGAATCAAAATAAAAGACGAGTCTTGAACATGCTCCGTCTTCTTAAAACCTGGTCATCAGTACCTGTCTACTGGTGACCTGAGAATACAAGTTATTTTGAAAGCGTAGATCAACATTAAAGTTGGTGAGTTCATAAGTATTCTAGTGTCATTGTTTGTATAATTTTGAAGAAAGTGTTTGTAAAAGTTTGATGTAAAGTTTGTAAGTGTTTGATGTAAATGTTTGTATACTTCCTAGAAAATCCTATATTTTCTACTAAAGTAGTCTTCTACCAAGACCCGACTGTTTTGTATGTTTGTTATTTTGTAAAAGTGAGTGTTTTTCCCCAAGTATGTCTATCATTACCAAAAATATAGTTTACATTACCGTTTATGTGAGAAGATCACAATATAATTGTAATGGGAAAATGACAATGTATAGTAGTATTGTATATAAGTAACTACCGATGTACTAACTACCTTAAACCAGTTTGTTTAATTAAAGTAAAATGTGATGAGATTATAACCATACTTGATTGACTAGTAAAACACGACGTTCGAGACGTCGAAATGGTATGACATTCGTCACCCATAGACCTGCAGGTCCGACTGTAGCTAGCAGCAATGTGTAGGATGGTCAATCCCGTATAGATCTATACACAAATTCACACTCTCCCTCCAGGAGACTCTGGTTACAAAACGTGACACAGCAGTATATTGTCGTGCCATGAAGTAGTGGCTCACATTAATGTTATAGTATTCTTGTATTTGTATAGTATGCTCTCTTTGTTCTAGTGTATAGTGTGTTCTCTCTGTTCTAGTGTATAGTATGTTCTCTCTGTTCTAGTGTTTAGTATGTTCTCTCTGTTTCTCATTTATATTATGTTTGAACTGACTCATGAATTAACTGAATGAAGAACTTTTATATCTATACATATATACATAATATATAACTAAGATTCAAATGACACTCGTACAAACAACCGACCCTAAGTCCACAACCAAACAAGGAACATGAAATAAAGCGAGTTATCAGTCCTAAACCCTTTCAATCCTATTTATATAACTATATCTATATCGACATGATTTTGACAATATATAAGTTTAAAAAGAGTTTGATAAAGAATTTAGTATATAAAATAGTTTTAACCATTTGAATGGTTATAGATGACTTGATGTCAGTTTATAAAAGGTTTCGAAATAGTTTGTTTGATAACACAGTTTTGAAGTATAAGAAATCCACTTGTTTGATAGTTATTAATCACATGTGATTGATATAATAACTATAATGTTTTTTAACTTGTATCCCCCCCCCCCCCGTAAAAGCATTTAAAATCATTTAAAAGATAAGTTAAGGTGTATGAACTCACCTGATTGTGAGTAATCTGGAGATAAGATAGATATAGGATGCTTGAATTCGCAAATGAAGTTCCGAAGGACAGTTGGATCCTATAAGGCATATATTCACATATATGTGGATTTAAATAGTGGTTATAACTACTAACTAGTATAGGAAACCACCTAAGATTGTAGGAAACACCCTAAATGAAGTGTTAGGCTCAAAAATGGAAGATTGGAAGGGGTTCACGACCACCCAAGGATGGGTTTGCGGCCTTAAAGAGTTCACGACGTCATGAGATGTTCACGGCCCTTATAAATCTATGAAGGGTTCACTGCCGTGATCCCTTCAAGCTCAAAAAAATGATTATGAAACTTGACAAATCAAGGCTAGGATCTAGTAGTCCTTCAAGTATGACAAGATTAAGGATGTAACACTTACGTTTTTTAGGCTTTAGAGTGTTCACGGTTGAAGCTTTTTGAGAGAGAATGGATGTGTTCACGGTTGGGAGGAGGAAAAATGAGAAGAAAAAGAGGTCACTCTAATATATATAGGAGGTGGTTCACGGCTGTGAACCTAGTTTGCGGCCGTGAACACCTTGTGAGTGATTTTCTGGCTCGAATTAATCCTCCCAATCTCAAGCTAACTCATCCTAACATCCATTCTTACATTACACTAGGCTTAGAAACTCTCAAACAGATCTTCAACAATGCTAAAAGATAGCAGAAACTATCTGACTTTGATTGAATTGTATGGATGTACAAGATAGAAATTTTGGGTTGTCACAGTTAGAGTACATAAAACCCAACACTTTTGTTAAGATCAACAATAATGAAATATGTGGAATAATATATATATATATATATATATATATATATATATATATATATATATATATATATATATATATATATATATATATATATATATATATATATATATATATATATATAGAGAGAGAGAGAGAGAGAGAGAGAGCAACAAGATTAATAAGTAAACGATAAACAACATAATCAAGAGATAATGAAAACTTGTATTCAATAAAGAGTAATACAATGAAACTCTGGGAAGTGGTGGTAAATAGATCGATCAACATGATCATCTATCTATAGTAGAACTGAGTACACGATAAACAATAAAATATTTCTAAGTCAGGCGGCTATGCTTGCTATGCCTGGACTGACATAACTCATGTAACACATAATGTTAGAAAAGTTGAACATTACTTTTCTGACACTTTGTCCTACAAAAGACAAAACATACTCTTCTTCGGGTCAAAATCCTTCACTCCGGTGTTCCAAGTCTTCAGTGTTGATCTTCAAAATTTTCGCAACTGATCCTCATAAAAATCTCTACTGCAACAATCAAAACAGTTCTTCGGTACTTCAACACACTTTATAGCTATCGAGGGTCACTTCTATGTTTCAATAATTTCCCCCTAAGTGAGCTCATAACTATCACTTTCACTTATTAAGTTTGAGAAACTTAATAATGATCCACCAAAACTTCCTAGCTTTAACAATACATTTGATTCTTTTGGATATTTCAAACTTCACCTCTTCAATGATGAACTTTGATTTTTAAGCCATTGAAAGATTTCCTTTCTGCTGTTTCGGAGAGAAACGATGAAAAAAAGTGGCTGGAAAGAAGAACTTTTCACTATCTTTGGAAAACTTGAAAACAGTGCCATGTTTGGGGAAGTTTGTTGCTTTGAGGCTTAAGTCTTGAATCCCTATGGTAAGGTATTCAAGGTGTTCAAATGGAGGGAAGTTCATCTTCTCTACAAGGACGGAATGGATCTCAACATCAGTTCTTCTGTGTAACACCCAAAATTTCAAACAAATTTAAACTTTTAAAACATGTCAAATTCCTCAAAACATTACAACTTTGTTTTCAAAATATTATTTATCAGAGTATTCCCAGAAACATAAACATAATATGAGGAGTTGTGTGATCATGCCTTTGCCTTGCCTCGATCCCCTGATGTACCTGAAATAATAAACTGAAACTGTAAGCCCGAAAGCTTAGTGAGTTACCCCCAAAATACCGATACACATACAGTCCACATAACCACATCAGTAATAACATATCATAACAAACTGAAACAGCATGCAATGGGTCCACAACTTTACAAGCTGGATTACCCCTGGGCCCTCAGTACGAGTCTGGAATGCCTACCGGGCCCTCATCTCGTATCTGGAATGCTCCCGAGTCCTCAGTATGAGTCTGGAATTCCTACCGGGCCCTCATCTCATATCTGGAATACTCTCGGGTTTGTTGGTTACCGCACAGAGCAGTATCACCTCAACCCATCCCACATAACATATCCACATATAACATAACAACTGAGCATGCAGATATTCATATAACAACACAGGTAGTCCTACAGATCTACCTAACTGGCATAACCACTAGCCTGCAACACTTACTGATACTCAACATAACCACTGCTAGGATAACATATCCAATGGGCCGGCCTTGGTGCCTTAGACCCCTTAGTATAGTGAGGATAACTCACCTCGCAACTGTCGTCTGAAACCAGAAAGCTCAACTCCCGGATCACCAACACGAACTCCACCACCTATAGTTACCATAAAACCCTTTTTCATAAATCTCCAAATTACCAGAATACCCTTAGAAGTCAACTGGTCAACCCTTGGTCTAAGTCAAAGTCCACAGTCAAATTCAACAGTCCATGTTGACTCGACTCGTCGAGTGCAGTTCACCGACTCGTCGAGTCCTTCCTGAACTCAAGAAGTCGTGAAATCCTTGATTGGCTCGTCGAGTTCCCTTTTAACTCGCCGAGTTCATACGTGTCCAAGAATTGGGAAAAACCCTAGCCGACTCGCCGAGTCTTCGAACGACTCGCCGAGTTCAAGGCAATCTTCAACGGACTCGCCGAGTTGTTCATCCAACTCGCCGAGTCCTTGCAGACCTTTATCCATGCAGGCACTTTTTAAGCCATGGCAAGGTTCCAGATTACATATCCAAGCTTCTAAGGCATGTTTATCACGTAAAGTTGCAAACTTTACGCACATGCAAGGCTCTAAAGGCCCTAAATGACCAATCTAAGCTTCTAATGGAGCTTTACACCTTGGGAGAGTCTCATCCTTGCACAAGCTGGAAACTTTATGGACTATGAAGCCCAAGGGAGCTCAGTTCTGAAGTTACAACTTCAGATCTTAGCTTGCACACAATAATAGCTTCCAATCATACCATGAAAACCCTAGAATTTGTCCAAAAAGGGGATCTATAATGAAATGAGGTCAGGGTAACGATTTATACCTTCCAGAAGATGCCCAATAAGGTAGATTTCAGATCCCACAAGCTCCTTGCTTCTGAATACTTGCTCTCCAAGCTCCCTTCTCCACAAAATCCTCTTCCAAGCTCAAGAATACATAAATGGAACACACACACTCGATTAGGGTTTGAGAGGGACAAGAAGCAGTAAAAGGGAGGCTAGGGGAGGCCAATGATCCTTTATATAGGGTGCAAAACCCCAAGATTTAGGGTTTCATCTGCCAGCTCCTACTCGTCGAGTCCCTTCTTGGACTCGGCGAGTAAGTCATTAAAATACGTGGACCAACCCGCTGCTACTCGACGAGTAGGGCAATCAACTCGTCGAGTAGCCCTTGAAATCAAGAAACTCACACATTAGATCAATACCTGAGAATCGGGGCGTTACAATTCTCCCCCACTTGAACTAGACTCCGTCCTCGAAGTCTGCTGCAGCGAATAACTCCGGGTAATGCTCCCGCATTTCAGCCTCCGTCTCCCACGTCCACTCGGACCCCCTCCGATGCTCCCACTATACCTTCACCAAAGGTATCTCCTTATTCCTCAGAATCTTCATCTTTTTCTCCAGTATGGCCACATGCCTCTCAACGTAATTCAGGCGTTCATCGACCTGAATATCATCCAGCGGCACCACCTCCTCTTGATCCATAATGCACTTTCGCAGCTGCGAAACGTGGAAAGTGTTGTGTATCCGACTAAGCTCCTCCGGTAGCTCTAGCCTGTAAGCTACCTTGCCAACCCTGGCAATGATCCTGAATGGCTCAATATATCGGGAACCCAATTTTCCCCTCTTCCTGAAGCGGATCACACTCTTCCAGGGCGAGACCTTCAGGAGTACCATGTCACCGACCTGAAACTCTAACTCGGAGCGGCGCCGGTCCGCGTAACTCTTCTGCCGACTCTGAGCGGTCTGCAGTCGCTGCCTAATCTGCTGAATCTTCTCGGTAGTCTGCAAAACCACCTCCGTCCGACCCATCACCCTGTGACCAACCTCACCCCAACAAACCGGGGTGCGACATCTCCGCCCGTACAACAGCTCGAATGGCGGGGCGCCAAGGCTAGAATGATAGCTGTTGTTGTAGGCGAACTCCACAAGCGGTAGGTGAGAATCCCAACTCCCACCGAAATCAATGACACACGCCCTCAACATGTCCTCGAGGGTCTGAATAGTCCGCTCGCTCTGGCCGTCTGTCTGCGGGTGGAATGCTGTGCTGAAGTGCAACCGCGTGCCCAGCTCTTCGTGAAACTTTTGCCAGAAGCGGGAGGTAAACCTGACATCCCGATCAGAGACAATGGAAACGGGAACCCCATGGCGAGACACGATCTCGCGAACGTACACTTCGGCCAATTTCTCGGCCGATGAGCTCTCCCATATGGCCAAGAAATGGGCACTCTTGGTCAACCGATCCACGATGACTCATATAGCATCAAACCCCTTCGCCGTCCTCGACAATTTGGTAATAAAATCCATCATGATCTGTTCCCATTTCCACATGGGAATCTCCAGGGGCTGCAGCTTGCCATGCGGCTTCTGATGCTCGGCCTTGACCATCCTACAGGTCAAGCACCTCTCGACGTACCTAGCGATTTCTCGCTTCATGCACGGCCACCAATAGCTCAAACTCAAATCCCGGTACATCTTGGTGGCCCCCGGGTGAATAGAGAAATGATACTTATGAGCCTCCTCCATAACCGTCTGCTTAACCCCACCCGGCATTGGAACCCAAACCCGACCGCATCGGGTCAATAGTCCCCGACTATCCTGCACGAACCGGGTATTCTCGCCCTTGATCCTCTCCAGCTTCCAATTTTCCGGTCGTATGCCCTCAACCTGGGCATCTCTGATCAAACTCACAAGCAGAGAATCCACCGCTATCTTTATACATACCGCTGGGGTGGAAGACCCAGCTGACTTGCGGCTCAAAGCATCCGCAACTACATTCGCTTTACCAGGATGGTAAAGGATCTCGCAATCGTAGTCCTTGACTACATCCAACCACCTGCGCTGCCTCATGTTCAGGTTTGGCTGATCCATTATATGTCTCAAGCTCTTGTGATCCGTGTAAATGGTATAGTGGACCCCATACAGGTAATGTCTCCATATCTTGAGGGCGAACACCACCGCCCCCAGCTCCAAGTCATGTATAGGGTATCTCGTCTCATGCGGCTTCAGCTGCCGTGATGCATAAGCTATCGCTCGTCCCCTCTGCATGAGGACCGTCCCTAAGCCTGCGATGGATGCATCACAGAACACCACAAAATTCTCAACTCCCTCCGGGAGTGTGAAGACTGGGGCCTCGCACAAACGCTGTCGGAGGGTCTCAAACGCCCTCTGCTGCTCATGGCCCCATCGGAAATCCACCCCCTTTCTCGTCAGACGAGTGAGGGGTACCACAATCTTAGAGAAATCATGTATGAATCTCCGGTAGTACCCTGCCAATCCCAAGAAACTTCTGATGTCTGAAGGAGATTTCGGAACCTCCCACTGCATAACCGCCTCGATTTTGGTTGGATCGACCAAAATTCCCTCTTGGTTAACGAGATGTCCGAGGAATTGGACCTCTCGTAGCCAAAACTCACACTTTGAGAACTTGGCGTACAGCCGTTCTCGTCTCAGAACTTCTAATAACTCCCGTAGATGCTGCTCATGCTGCTCTCGGGTCTTGGAATACACCAAGATATCATCTATAAACACTATGACCGAGCGATCAAGCATCGGTCTGCAGACCCGATTCATCAGGTCCATGAATACTGCTGGCGCGTTGGTGATCCCAAACGGCATCACCACGAACTCGTAATGTCCATAACGAGTTCGGAACGCGGTCTTCTCCACGTTCTCCTCTCTAACCCTGAGCTGATGATACCCAGACCTCAAGTCTATCTTGGAAAACCAAGATGCGCTTTGCAACTAATCGAAGAGATCGTCTATTCTCGGGAGTGGGTAACGGTTCTTCACCGTTAACTTATTCAACTCCCGGTAATCAATGCACATCCGGTGCGACCCGTCCTTCTTCCGGACAAAAAGAATCGGCGCTCCCCATGGAGAACTGCTAGGTCGAATGAATTGCTTGCCCAGCAGTTCCTGTAGCTGCGATGACAGCTCCTGCATCTCTGGTGGTGCCAATCGGTACGGCGCCTTAGCGATAGGGGCCGCACCTGGCACCAGGTTGATCCTGAACTCAACCTGCCTCTCCGGAGGTATCCCTGGAAACTCCTTCGGAAACACATCTGCAAAATCCCTAACCACCGATACATCGGAAACCGAAATATGATCCCTGACTCGCGTATCTACCACATACTCTAGATAACCCGCACACCCGTGCTGAATGTACTGCCGAGCCCTGGCAGCTGAACAAAACCCTGATCCCACTCTGGTGCCCTCGCCATATACAATCAGTTCTCCCCCACTTGGGGTTCAAACTACCACTCGCTGGCCCTTACAATCAATCATAGCACCGAACCGACTGAGCCAATCCATTCCTACAATCACACACACCTCCCCCATGAGGATCGGAATCAAATCTATCGGAAAGGACACCCCGAAAATCTCCAAGTCACACCCTCGATAAACTGAAGAAGCAGAAACCCAGTGTTCGTTGGCGATAGACACTCGCAACGGACACTCTAACTCGCCCACTGGCGCACTGAACTCCCTACTAAATGACTGAGATACGAAGGACCGACTCGCCCCCGAGTCAAATAAGACCAAAGCAGGCAAAGAGTTCACTAAAAACGTACATAATCACAGGTACAACAGATAAGCATACAACAGATATAGAAAAGAGATAAAGGATAGAAAGTTACCAACAACCACATCTGGTGCTGCCCTGGCCTCCTCTGCGGTCAACTGGAGAGCACGACCCTGAGCCTTCGGAGGCTCTGCCCTGACTGGTCTCCCATCGGTAATCCTCAACGTAGTCGGCGCAGGAGCCTGTGCCGGCTTAGCGGCAAGTAGTGGACAGTTGGCCCGCATGTGGCCAACCTGATCGCAGTGATAGCATAACCTCATACCCTGAACTGGGGCGGCCTGGCGACAATCCTTCGCGTAATGCCCCTCCTTGCCACACCTGTGGAACCCACTACCAACTCGACACACACCAGAATGACCCTTGCCACACTTCCCACAAGTGCGGCTATGCTGACCCCCGGTCCTAGTATCAGCAGTCTTAGACCGCTTCGGCGCCGGCTGAGACTGTGCCGGGGCCTGCCGCTGCTCTCTCAACTGCTGCTCAATCTCCAACTCACGCCGTCTGGCGGCCTCCTGCAACTCTAGAAGAGTATCACATCACTGGGTAGACACAAACTGACGGATATCCGTCTAGAGCATGCTCAGATAACGGGTCATCTGAGCCTGCTCTGAAGCAAACTCCGGGCAAAACATCGCCCTCTCAGTGAACATCCGGGTGATCTCCGACACCGACTCCCCATCCTGTCTCAAACTCAGAAACTCCTGTGCCAAACGTTCCCGATCAACCCACGGAATGTAACGGGTGCGGAACATTTCCCTGAACTGCTCCCAAGTAACAACAGCTCTCTGATCATCAGTGTACGACCCAGTCGCAAGTCTCCACCAGTTCTTCGCCCCGGACCTAAGCAGGTTCAGAGCACACCTGACCTTCTGGTTAGTAGGACACGAGCTGGTGAAGAAACACCCCTCGACATCTTAAATCCATCTCATAGCCTTGATGGGATCCTGTGTCCCATCAAAAGTAGGGGGCTTCGTGTTATCGAAGTCCCTGTACTGAAAGCCCTTACCAACTCCTCCCCATACCGCAGATACAGCTGATGCAGCTGCTGCGGCGGCTATCTCTGCAAGGGCTGCGTAGCGCTCATCAAAATACTCCACCATGGCAGTCTTAATCGACCCGAACATCTCCCGCAGTTGTGCCCGAAACGCAACAGCAACCTCATCATGCAGGATCTCCCGAATCCTAGCATCCAACTCCTCTGTACTCATCTGCACCACCGGCTCAGGTGCTGTTCACCCCTCCTGGCCTCTGTCTCCTGATCTTGACCCCGAACCGGATCCAGCCACAAAGCGTCTCATCATCACCATTCTGAAACATACCACAAGATGTCACATAATCCACATAAATATCTGGGAGCCAACTCCCGACTAACCCTAGGGGTTGTGACTTCCTTGCTACGGGTATGGGTCCTGTGCTTTCGGTAGTATGGGCCCCTACTACCTTCCATACCTACCCATATTTGTCTCAAGTATCACCACTGGCCTCCCGGCCTCTCACATCCCACCCATCAATGAAACTTTCACCAACCCTGCAGCACTAGTGCATGCTAGCCATACATAATGCTGGACCCTATAGACTTTCGAATATCCAATCCTACCCTAAGCTCCCAATCAAACAAGAATAGAACATAAGGCTAAATCAAACATTCTCAAGCTATAAGATCTTAATTATGTATAACCACAATGCATACACTGAGCAACTACAGTAATGATGTCAATTTCATATAAGGAAAACCCTACGCTAGCACGCATCATATAATCAGGCAGTTCTATCATGCAATTCCTGAAGATCCCTAGCCTCCCTCTAGCATGCTGTTCTAACATGTCACATAATCAAATAACTGTATGGTATTTTGGGGTCTACTTACTGGCTCCGGCTGATCGTATACCCTGTATCCTTCTTTACTTATTTTAAAAACCATTTAAAACCATTTTGAAAATCTTTCATTGATTTGAGACTGGATTCACACGAATGTTCCTCCAATTCACTCAAACCAAGGCTCTGATACCAACTTGTAACACCCAAAATTTCAAACAAATTTAAACTTTTAAAACATGTCAAATTCCTCAAAACATTACAACTTTGTTTTCAAAATATTATTTATCAGAGTATGCCTAGAAACATAAACATAATATGAGGAGCTGTACGATCATGCCTTCGCCTTGCCTCGATCCCCTTATGTACCTGAAACAATAAACTGAAACTGTAAGCCCGAAAGCTTAGTGAGTTACCCCCCAAAATACCGATACACATACAGTCCACAGAACCACATCAGTAATAACATATCATAACAAACTGAAACAGCATGCAATGGGTCCACAGCTTTACAAGCTGGATTACCCCTGGGCCCTCAGTACGAGTCTAGAATGCCTACCGGGCCCTCATCTCGTATCTGGAATGCTCCCGAGTCCTCAGTATGAGTCTGGAATGCCTACCGGGCCCTCATCTCATATCTGGAATACTCTCGGGTTTGTTGGTTACCGCACGCAGCAATATCACCTCAACCCTTCCTACATAACATATCCACATATAACATAACTACTGATCATACAGATATTCATATAACAACACAGGTAGTCCTACGGATCTACCTAACTGGCATAACCACTAGCCTGCAACACTAACTGATACTCAACATAACCACTGCTAGGATAACATATCCAATGGGCCGGCCTTGGTGCCTTAGACCCCTTAGTATAGTGAGGATAACTCACCTCGCAACTGTCGTCGGAAACCAGAAAGCTCAACTCCCGGATCACCAACACGAACTCCACCACCTATAGTTACCATGAAACCCTTTTTCATAAATCTCCAAATTACCAGAATACCCTTAGAAGTCAACTGGTCAACCCTTGGTCTAAGTCAAAGTCAACAGTCCATGTTGACTCGACTCGTCGAGTGCAGTTCACCGACTCGTCGAGTCCTTCCTAAACTCGAGAAGTCATGAAATCCTTGATTGTCTCGTTGAGTTCCCTTTTAACTCGCCGAGTTCATACGTGTCCAACTCGTCGAGTTCATGGCCATCTTCAACGGACTCGCCGAGTTGTTCATCCAACTCGCCGAGTCCTTGCAGACCTTTATCCATGCAGACGCTTTTTAAGCCATGGCAAGGTTCCAGATTACAGATCCAAACTTCTAAGGCATGTTTATCACGTAATGTTGCAAACTTTACGCACATGCAAGGCTCTAAAAGCCCTAAATGACCAATCTAAGCTTCTAATGGAGCTTTACACCTTGGGAGAGTCTCATCCTTGTACAAGCTGGAAACTTTATGGACTCAGAAGCCCAAGGGAGCTCAGTTCTGAAGTTACAACTTCAGATCTTAGCTTGCACACAATAATAGCTTCCAATCATACCATGAAAACCCTAGAATTTGTCCAAAAAGGGGATCTAGAATGAAATGAGGTCAGGGTAACGATTTATACCTTCTAGAAGATGCCCAATAAGGTAGATTTCAGATCCCACAACCTCCTTGCTTCTGAATACTTGCTCTCCAAGCTCCCTTCTCCACAAAATCCTCTTCCAAGCTAAAGAATACACAAATGGAACACACACACTCGATTAGGGTTTGAGAGGGACAAGAAGCAGTAAAGGGGAGGCTGGGGGAGGCCAATGATCCTTTATATAGGGTGCAAAACCCCAAGATTTAGGGTTGCATCTGCCAGCTCCTACTCGTCGAGTCCCTTCTTGGACTCGGCGAGTAGGTCATTAAAATACGTGGACCAACCCGCTGCTACTCGACAAGTAGGGCAATCAACTCGTCGAGTAGCCCTTGAAATCAAGAAACTCACACATTAAATCAATACCTGAGAATCGGGGCGTTACATTCTGAAGTCACATACAAGCGCTTTGAGTAAATCAGCAGCCCTGATATATATGCATCTTCCATATTGGGGTATTTTTGAGCTTTGAATTGGAAGACCATTGCAATAAGAAAAATTTGTAACATTCCGTTTGAAATAGAGTAATTAAATAATAATCCCGGAACCCCAAGATATAAATTTATATTTTATATTATTTTATAGTAGCTATAAAAATCCATAATATTTAGTAAGGTGTTGGTTTCAGGGAGCCAAATGACATGATTTGGATTTTCAGGGGTTAAAGTCTATTTTCGGGATTTATTTTGTAAAGATTTTTAGAAGTCAGGGGGTGTTTGGTAATTATTGGACTTAAATTGAAAGGATTTTGGTATGTTGAGGGTTAAATGGCAACTTCTAGGACTTGAATTGTTATGAATTTTGGATGTTGGGGGCTGTTTTGTAAATTGTAGGCTTAATTTGAAAAGATTCTTATGGGGAGGGACCAAACGTGTAAAATGTGCATATGTTTGAAGGTGAACACGGGTTAAACCTGTCACCCTCATTTAGCCTCCATATATATAACCTAACGTAAACCCTAACCCTAAACCTAATTTATTTTCCAGCCGCCAACCTTGTATCTCCATCGTCCAGCCACCACTACCTTACCTCCCCCTTGCTGTTCCGATCAACCAAGGCCACGTCGGGCCATTGTCGCATCGAATTTGGAAACTCGAAGCTGGCCTCGCACGCTGCTGTACCGGCGATATCGAAGGCTGACGGTAACCCCCTCTCTGGATGACGTCGCGTTATATTGGAAGTCGGAACGGCAGAGCCGTCATCGTGGTTGTCACTGCTGTTACTCCCAGTCGCAACCTCTTTTCCATTTCATCGGTGCTAAGCCCCAGTCGCACCCGTCGCCATCGCATCACCTTTTCTCTTCTCCATCTCATTCTGGTAACAAGCCGTTGCCGCCGCCGCTCCGAGCGGTTTTCGTGTTGCTGCCAGTTGCTTGGTCTGCCGGCTACCAACGTATAAGAGTGGCTGAGTTTGTAATTTGCAAGCCGGGTGTGTATGCTGCTCTATTGCGTTATATTTGTGTGTGCGCTGGAGTGTGTTTTACGTGATCGGGAATCGATAGAGAACCACCACCACCACCGTGAGGTGGTGGCTATCACCTCCAACCACCGCCTGACACCACAAGGGTGGCTGAGTGTGTGTGTGTGTGTGTGTATGTGTTCATTTGGATGTTATGTGTATAATGTATTGTTTGGCTTGATTAATCAAGGAAACAACCGACCACCACCACCGTGAGGTGGTGGCTGCCGCCTTCTGTAGTCACCAGCCGCCGTGTTCGGTGGCGGTATGCATTGTATGATAGGATTGCTTTTAGGATGCTTGGACATGATTGGACTAAAATCATAACCACCACCACGAGGTGGTGGCCGCCGTCATGATCTGTCGTTGACCACCATTAACCGAGGTGGTAGTGGGTGGTGCCCAACTTATATAGCCCTAATTGACCTAATGAAGCCCTATTTAACCTAAAAACCTAACCATTTGACTAATTGTCACACGATTGGGTTGGAAACCCTAATTAGGGTTTAGAAAACCCTAATTTTGGAAATGTGAGTTTTGGATCTGTCGGGACCCTCGTTTGGACCATTGGATTTGGAATTTTGAATTATGCCCGACCATATTATAGTTCGGTCTAGTGGAGTGATGGACTTAATGGTTAAGTCCTTAATGGGTTAAGTAGGAACACTTAACCCTAATTGTCATTTTATGTGAAAAACCCTAATTAGGTTTGGGTTCTTATTGGGCCATTTCTTGGACTAAGTTGTTGTGGGCCTTTGTGGGCCAATTGGGGAACATGTTTATGGACTAAGGAAATTATTGGGCTTTAGGATAAGGCCCATTGGAGAGGCTTGGGCCCAATTTGGCAAATTAGGCCATAAGTGGGCCATACTTGGGCCTTGATGATTATGAGATATTGGGCCATCAGAATGCCAAGTGCTTGGACTAGAACAAATGGTTGGGCCTTAAGGTAAGACCATGTAAAGGTTTGGGCCCAATTTGGAAAATTGGGCCATATGTTGGGACTTGGTTGATTATTTGGCTTTTGGGCCTTCAGAGTGTGAGTTTGGGCCTTGGTTTTGAACCAAGCTAGGTTAGGGGGTAAAAAATGGTTCTTTTACCCCAAGAATGGACTTATGGTTATGTATTGGAACCCAATTATTAATTGGGTGTTGTTTTGATGTTGATAGTTCAGGAATCTGTCAACCAGCAGCTGGAGTTTTATCTGCGGGACTTCAGCAATGCGAGGTGAGTCTCCACACCGTACCAATGGGTCTAAGGCACCAATGCCGGCCCATTTATCTAGTTATGATGATTACTGCAGATGTACTATTTATACATTATGTATTTATGTGAAGACCATGCGGAGGTTCCCATGGCAATTAGTTATGTGTGGTATGCTAGTTGATTGTGTGGTATGTGGTAAGCTAGTTGTCTATGTGATACTTTCATGAAAGACCTCGGGGGGTTCCCGAGGAACTTGGGTGTAAGACCTCGAGGGGGGGGGGTTCTAAGGCATCCTTAGTAAAGAGCTCGTGGGGTTCCCGAGGCACTTGGGTCTAAGACCTTGAAGCGTTTCCAGGGCATCCTTGGGCTAAGACCTCGGGGGATTCCCGAGGCACCCGGAGTAAGACCCTGGAGGGTTTCCAAGGCATCCTTATATGTTTGTATGCATGGTTTATTTGGCATCATGTATGTTATATGTATGGTTTATTTGGTAGTGGGCTAAGACCATGTGGGGGTTCCCATGGCACCATGTGTAAGACCTTGGAGGGTTTCCATGGCATCCTTATATGTAGCTTATATGGCTCATGTGATCGATATGGTATATGTAGCTGATATAGCTAATATGGATTATGTGGTTATGTGGATTGTGTGGGGTATGCTCTGGGGAACTCACTAAGCTTTATGCTTACAGTTTTGTTTATGGTTTCAGGTATCATCGGTCTGGAAAGGAAGGGCCCGGCTTGATCGCAGCGCACACACCCATGTTTTCCGTAATAAGTGATTTTGGGATGAACTATGATAAATGTTTTAATTAACTATGTTTTTGGAATGTCTGGATTAAATGACATCTTTGTTTTGACTATCATAAAAATGAAAATTTTTACCCTTAATTTTTGGGTCGTTACAAAATTTCTTTGGGATTCATGAAAATGAAGTCCGCTTGAGTTCGGTGGTATTCTCTACCGAAGCGTGAAAAGTGTATTGATAATGTGTTTCTCCTTTGAAAGACCTTGGTTTGGATGTTGTTACAACATTGGGTATGTCATTTGACCAGATTTCCTCTATTAATTTCCTATACTTGTTGTGAAAAAAGTTTAATCTTTCAAACTCCATGGGTATTTTTCGCTCATCCGGGATATTCTAGTCAAATAGGTTAAATATTAGGAAGTATTTAGCGTTGAGAGAGAGAGAGAGAGGAATGTCCCAGTATGCTCCATTTGGAGGTTGAGAATATGTGAGATGAGGAACATAATCTGTGTCCAAGGGTCTTCGCATCGGATTTACCCAAGAATTGATTAGATATTCATCGATTCTCATATCAAATCCTTGAGTCTGACATATGTATTCGACTAGCTTGGATGACCTCCAGTCCACTTTCTTGTGTCTTGTCTTGGGAGAGTCCAAGGAGTTGCAATTGGACACGGAAGGCTCCAGTTCTGTTTCTTTTATGGGAGAGGGCTTCTTTAGAGAGTTTGGAGGAGTTGGATTTTTGTTTTTGGGAGGAGATCTTAGAGGGGACTGCGGTGGATTTTTATCTTTTGGAGTCGGAGGAGGAGTTGGAATCTTGGGAGGAGAGGACTTCGGTCTTTTTGAATCCGAAAAGGAGCTTGTACTTTCATCAAATTAGATTGCTTGATCTTTTCCCCATGTTGAGGAAGAAGGCTTCCCCTTCTCCTTAAACAAATCTTTCAGTTCCTTTAGCTTGGTGGAGGTTTTACCAAACTGAATCAAGATTTGACCGTTGAGGCGATTGGTGGTCAACATTGCAGGATGCTTGAGATAATCATAGATGTCCTTTGAAATGGTGAGGATTTCATCTATACTCTTTCTGGTTGAGACTGATCGACGTAGACCTCAAATCGTATCTTGAAGTTCTGTATAACTAGCTTCACAGGTCTTGTGTGTTTCGTCAATCAAAAACTTTGACTTTGCCTCCTGTTCATTGGTCATCTTGATCAGTTGATCCTTCAACTCTTTGATATTAGAAAGAAATCTTTGTTTTTATTTATAAAATCATTATGATCTGATTGTCTTTGTTGATCAAGTTTATAGATCCCCATCTCAACTCGTATTAGGATCTTGTCAGCAGTCTATTTTTCTCTTGATTTAATGGCCAGAAGTCTTTCCCCGAAAGACTGAAGAGTTTGAGGTGCAGGAGTCTGTGGGGGCTGTTAAGAGGACATTGCGGTGAGAATTTGATCGATTTTGCTTTTAAGATCAAGGAATTCTTTCCTTGACAGTAGGCTGTAAACGAACCAAGCGAACGTGAATAAAGGCTTGTTCATTTTCGTTCGTTTAATTTAGTCGCACCAACAAACGAACATGTACAGTTAAACGAACGAGATTTTCTTGTTCATATTCATTCGTTTAACAAATTACCTTGTTCATGTTCGTTCGTTTATGTTCCTGAAGATGTTAAACAAACATAAACAAACGAACATAAATGAAGAAAGATGAACAAACACAATTGACTATATATGAACATAAATGAACATTTAATGTAGTAATATAATAAAAAAATTGAATATAAATGAATATAAATAAACTTAAATGAACGAACATAAACGAACGTAAACGAACGTTGATGAACATAAATGAACAAACAAGACCATTGTTCATGTTCATTTGTTTAACTAAACGAATGATAATTTTTGTTCATGTTCGTTTATTTATTAAATAAACAAACATAAACGAACTTCCCGCTGAAAAGTTGACGAATGGTTCGCCGAACGTTCATTTCGTTTAAAACCCTACTTGACATTGTAGCTTTCTTTTTCTTCTTATGCTTTGGTTTCGAAGTGGAGTGATGAGATCCACTTGATTTTCTATCCTCGAAAAACATGTCAAAATCTTCAAGCTAGCCTTGTTTTTGTACTTCTTCCTCTTCATTGAAAATAAAATCAAATCTCAGTTCCTGACTAATTTGAACTTCGGTTCCACCGTCGTTAGAGCCACCAACTTCAATCGGTGAAGGAATGGGCTTTCATCCTCCGACAAGATTTCCTTCGGCATCTCGAGCTCCTTACACTATTTCTTCCATTTCATCAAGCTATCTTTGTGCAATATGGAGATCATATATTGTCTTCAGGTTGATGATCCAGTCTGCCTAGTATGGTGTAACGTATTTGATCTCTTATTCCTTCCTTTGTTGGTGCTAAGTTTGTGTTTGCTTTCTTTCCCTGAAAGCCTTTTTAAGAGCTTCAAATAGTTTCTTTTTATATTCCATGGAGATCTGGTGATTGTTCCAGCTCTCATCTGCAATCAAATTCGTTTCAGTCACCACCGGGGTGTCCCCTGGGTTCATGGATCGTTGGACATTGGTGCTCACCATGCCTATGCTAATTGGTCGTAATGTTGATGACAAAGGATTTAAAGGGCTTCCTCGGTCTCCTTGGTGTATAACCAAGTTTGGCCTCGACCCTATTCCGACAAGGGTCTTTGAAAAAGGACCCTATGCTACATTATGTGTTTGCAGTTTATGTGATAGAGAAAGAAAATGGAGTGCAACTCCTCAGGTGTAAAACGTGCAAGTGTGTTCTGCTGGAGACCTTAGGAGTTTTTTCGACACCATGATCCACATGGAATCATGATTGGGCATTGTATCCATGATCATGATCTAAAATCGTTACACTTACAGTAGCGGAGTGGACAGATGGGTTAGGAATAGGAGATTCAGCGTAGAATCGAAGAAGTACAGGAGACTATTGAGAGTCTTTGGTATTTGTTGTGGGTTTCTTTTGGTTTAGAGGGGTAGCGAGTTTCAACTTCTTCTTTCTGAAAAATGTTCAGACAAATTTGTTGCTTTAGCTTCTTCTTCATAATCATTCACCGGTTCTTTGGTTTGGATTGGGTGTTTAGTCACCATAGGGTCTTCGGTGACAATCTTCCTTTTCTTGTACACTTCAGATCCTATAGTTACAGTTCTTATTGGAGTATTTATTTTGGAAACCGACTTGACTCTATTTGATTTGGGCTCAAGGACTGGACCAGTGCTCTGCGGTATGGGGCTAGGCGGGGAAGAGTGATACGGTGTGGTATCACTCGTAGCCTCTATGTGATCAGTGAACGCAGTGTCAAAAAGTCCAATGGTAGTCAATATGTGCATCGATAACTATCTAATGGGACCAAAAATAGATTGGTCTTTAGGTATAGAATACCTTTTGAGATTTTGGCATTAAAAGAAATTCAATTCATCTCCAAGACTTATTCCTACTTCTTTGTGAAGATCCACCAAGCAAAGGGACCAAAATCTTGCAAATGTGAGATCGATGAGTTCTTCATTAGGTGATCCTTTTCCAACATACTAAGTAAAATCATCCCAAAGGATGGTTCCATATTCAATAGCTTCGCCAGCGAAGATATTCCAGATGATGTACACCAACTATTTCCCCATGTTGTCCATTCCTCCAGTTCTTCCAGATAAGCACCTACTGGCATAGTGACAAACATATTGCCATACAATTGGAAGCTTTCCTTTTTTGAATTTGGAAATTCCCTTAAGTTTCAACTGATAACCCATCTTGTAGAGAGTTGTGAAGATGGTAGAATTGCTAGGGTTCTTTAAGGTGGTTGAAGGAAGAATTATGAGGTTGATGGCTCCGAGAAATTTGGGTTTGGTAAGGACTGTCAATGATTCATCCACGAGGTTGAGATGAACTTCATCGAGTTTTTCTAATAGTCGGAATGTAGAGAAAGCATAGTTTAAGAGCACTGATTAGGGAACAACCTCAGTAAAAGCATCAAAGGGTCCAAACAATGGGTGTTTGGGAAAATAACTTATCATCAGCTTGATTGCAGCGTCATAGAGATCATGATCATTGAAGATTTCTTGATAGTTGCTTGTTGCTATTATGGAGCTTGTGTTCTTGACAGTTGAGGTTGAACAAGTTTTCTTTGATTGCTTCTTAGAGACTCAAGATTTCACAATGATTGATTCGAAAAAGGTTTTGAAGAACTTGCAGAAAATGTTTTAGCAAGATGAGGGAGAAGATGATCGTCGATTAGGGTTCAGAAAGCACAAAGCTTTATTGGGAGGAATGGGGGTTTTTATACCTCCAGATTTGAAAAAGGAATCCAAATGAGAAAAATTTTTAACAGCTATAAAAACCCAAGGGTTTCTACCATTTGGATTATTTTAAAGAAAAGTATTTATCTAGAAATGACCAACAATAAATGCAGTTAAGGGGCACATTAAATGAAAGTTGTCATGAAATGGGTAAACGTGGGGTGATGGTTGAATTAACTGTCAGAAATCATGGGTTAGAGGGATTAATTTTCGTCCGGGGGTTGAGTTTGGACCAGTCACCTCATAAAATGTTTGGTAAAGTATTTTTATTGAAAAGACAAATCTTCATTTTATTTTTAAAAGGAAAGAGGTAGTGTTTTTGAAAAAAAAATACCTTTTAAGGTTTAAAAAAATTTAATGAAATAGAATAAAAACATTCAAAAGGTTTATTCGATCCATTAAATTACACACCTTTGAAAAACTTTATTCATTGCCAAAAAGAAAAGCAAGACTTCATGTTCTTGAAGGAAGAATTGTGGTATGTCAGATGATAGAGATTGCAGAATCATGAGCATTGCAGAGCAAATTGATCACAAGGTTAGACATAAAAACAATAAATTGACCCAGAGAGTACATAGATCATAAATAGTCTTCGGTAACAAAGGGTACCGAGGAGGTATTTATGAAATATATGCTCAATAGTTAAACTTAAAAGAAATAAATTTTACACCATAAGCAAATATATGTGCTTTAAAGTTCAATGACAAGATGAATGAAGCATATCTATTTGTTAGATACGAATACTTGAGGTCTTCACAATTTATCCTTTCAAGAGAAACTGAGGATCAGGGTTCATCATTCCTAACATTTCTAAAAATACATTAAGTTTGGTGGAGTCAAGTGATTTTATGAAAACATGTGCTATTTCTTCATGGTATGGAACAAAGATGAGTTCAATGCTACCTTTCGGGATATGATCCTTGAGGAAGTGATATTATAGTTCAATGTGCTTCGTCTTTGAGTGATGAATTGGATTATGAGAAATAACATTTTCAGTCTCTGATTCATAATAAATTGGTATACGTAACATTCTATAACCATAATCCATGAGTTGTGTTTTCATCCAGAGGACTTGAGAGAACTAGCTGGTTGCGACAACATATTCTGCCTATGCGGTGGAAAGTGAGATGCAGTTTTGCTTTCTTGAAGACCAACTCAACATCTATCACCGAGTAATTGACATCCTCCGGAAGTGCTCTTGCGGTATAATCGACATCTCGCATGGTCTGAGTCTGTAAAAGCCTGTAGACTTAAATTGTTTCCTGCTGGATACCAAAGACCTAAAGCTTTACTCCCTTTGAGGTATCTGAAAATCTGTTTGACTGCATTCAGATGAGAAACCTTGGGATCAACTTGATATCTAGAACAGAAACTGATTGTGAAGACGACATCCGGCCTACTTGCGGTCAGGTAAAGTAGAGAACATTGGTCATTCATCGGAATACGTTTTGATCAACTGACTCTCCGATGGGATCGGTGGTGATCTTGTATCTAAAGGCAATAGAAACCTTTGTTGAAGAGCAGTTATCCATAGAATATCTCTTTAACAATTATGGGATATACTTTTCTTGATAAATGAATATTCCTTCTGGGACTTTCATGATTTAAAGACCAAGAAAGAAGTTAATCTCTTTGTTCATGCTCATTTGAAATTTACAGGTCATGAGCTTGGCAAAATCGTCTACCATAACTTGATCAGTTGAACTGAAAATTATGTCATCCACTTAGATTTTTACAAGCATTAGATGCTTTTCACTTGAACTTTGGGAGAGGGTAGGATCAATGACCCCACGCTTGTATCCAGAATCGATAAGAAACATAGAGAGAGTTTCATACCAAGCTTTGGGTTCCTGCTTCAAGCCATACACATCTTTGTCCAATTTGTAATAGTGATGGGGAAGATCAAGATTCTAAAAACATGGAGGTTGTTGTAAGTATACCTCTTCTTTTAGTTCATCATTGAGGAAAGCACTTTTAACATCCATTTGATGTGCTTTTACATTCTTATGCGCCGCATACGCCAGGAAGATGTGTATAGATTCTAGCCTTGCAACTGGAGCGTATGTTTTGTCATAGTCAATTCATTTTAACTGACTATAAACCTTAGCTACAAGTCGGGCTTTGTTTTTGATTACTACACCCGAGTCATCCAATTTGTTACGAAATACCCAACGAGTTCCAACTATGGTATGTCCCTTCGGTTTGGGGACCAATTTCCACACGTTGTTTCTTTCAAATTATGCAATCTCTTATTGCATTGAAATGATCTAGTCATGATCCAGAAGTGTGTCTTTGATGGTTCTTGGCTTAGTAAAAGACATGAATGCTGCATAATGACAATGTTTAGTTAAATCATCAGAAGAGCAAGTATGTATACCTGCAGAAGGACTTCCTATTATTTGGCTGGGCGGATGTGCGTTTGTCCTGATGTGTAGACTGATTGATGATGTTCAGCAATTGCATTGGATGGAATATTTTCAACTTCGGGAGGTGTTTATCTTTGAACATCTTGAACTTGTTCCCCCTTGATTTGAGAACATCCTGATGATAAGTCTTGAATGTGTTGCTTTGCTGAAGGTGAAGGTTCCCCCCTACGGATTTGATGGTTCCTCCTGTATTGAAGTATTAGGAATTACGGGAACTTCCAGAACTTCACCGGTTTTTATATCTTCAACATCTTCTTCCAATTCTTCGGATTCTTCAGAGTTCCTTGATCGATTGTTATTGAAAACTGGAATTGTTACGTCTATGACTGGAACCTCAATGGTTGTGATTAATTTAGGATCGGAGAGATTGCTTTACCCGTCAACCGGTGAGGTGGAAGTCATATGCGAAGAGTCTTCAGATACTGAAGGTCCAGAGTCTTCGATATGTTGTAATTGTGCAGAAGGAGAGACTATGATTTCAGATAGTCTTGCAGTTTATGGAGGATCGAAGAGTGTATCTTAGTTGACTTCTATGATGTCGAGAGGTCTGGGCTGGATTGGAATGTCATTCTCCATAAAAAAAATTGGCTCATTAAGAGGATCAGTCTTCCGAAGATAGAAATTATCAAATTTCACGTCAAAGCTTTCATCTATAATTCTTCTTCTTCAGATCAGAACTCTGTATGCCACTTTGTTTGTAGAGTATCCCAAAAATATTCCTTCGTCTAATTTGGGTGCAAATTTTCTCAAGTGCTCCTTGTTGTTGACCACAAAACACCTGCAACCAGAAATATGAAACAAACGAACAATTGGCTTACAATTGTTCAAACCTTTTTATGGAGTCTTGTTTAGGCGTTTGGTGATGATTATGTGGTTTTGTACAGAGCATATTGTTGAAACTACTTCTACCCAAAAATATAGAGGCCAATTGACGAAGTTGATAATTGATCTGGCAGCTTCTATGAGATTTATGTTCCTTCTTTCTACCACGCCATTCTGCTGCGGTGTGTATGGTGTCGGAAAGCTAGCATTGATTCCTTTTGATACCAGGAAGTCGTTTAGCAAACAATTTGTAAGTTCTGTTCCATTGTCGCTTCAAATCTTTCGAATGTGAAGCTTGATTTGTAATTCAATTTCCATGATGAAGTTGATCAAGGTCTGCAGTGTCTCCAACCTAAGTCGCTAGAAAAACACCAAAGTGAAACGAGTGTAATCATCGATTATGACAAGAATTTACTTCTTATGATGTAAGCTTGCCACATTTGATGGACCACAGAGATCGATATGAAGTAACTCCAAAGGTTCGGCGATGGATAAATCAAGTATCAACAGATTACTTCCCTTTGTTTTCTTTCCACACTCACAAGCATGGCATACAGTGTAATTGTCAAATTTGAGGAGAGGAAATGCTCACACCATCTCTCTAGTAACCAGGTTGTTGATATACTAAAAGTTGAGGTGAGCAAGTTTCCTGTGCCAGAGCTAACGGACCTCGGAGACTGTTTTTGATAGGAAACACAGTTGGGTTTACCAATGACTAAAGATATGTCTAATGTGAACATTGTTCTAGCAGCCTTTGATTTGATTAGACATCTTGATTTATCTTTTCATCCTAATGTAGTTGTATTCTTCATGAAATTCAACACGATTATCAACTTTGCAAAGTTGCCCAACACTATTAAGATTGTGTTTAATCCTTCAACATAAGCAACCCTTTGAATTGAAAAGTTCCCATTTGTTATAACACCATATCCTCGAATTGTTCGATTTAAATTGTTTCCAAAAGTTACATTAGCACCATGTATAATTGCCTTAAACTCACGAAGGTATTCCAACCTTCTTGTCATGTGTAAGAAGCAGGCGCTATCGATTAACCATTCATGTAACTCCTGTGTTTCAGATTGGTTAAGCTTACTTGTATCAAGGACCGAGGAGGGAATTTATGAAAAAATCTATGCCACGACGTGGCCAAGGAGGCCATTACATGGAAATAACTGTTTGATCGCGTATTTATGGACCACCACGGCGTGGCAAAGGAGGCCACGACGTGCCAGCTGATCAGGCCCAAGCCCATGACACTTTTCGGGTTCTCTTCGTATTTAAACCCATTTTAGGGTTCATTATTATTCTCCAAGCCCCCTTTTAGCTTAGAAAACCCGAGCCTTCATTCCTTGCTTGATATGTGAGCTTTTTCGGAGCTTTCTTTGCTTGAAGAAGAAGAGAAGAAGAAGAAGAAGATGGTGGTCTTTTAGTGGAGCTTTCAAGGAATCAACATTATCATCACCTTACATTGTCTCTAGACCCTTGGATCGAACGATAGTGGACATGAGGAGTCAATTAGAGGATCTGGAACGATCCTTAAGGAAAGTACAGATAGTTGTCGAAGGTAGTATTGGGCCCATACTACTGAAAGCATAGGATCCATACTTAAATCATGGAAAATTTCGAGGATTCTAACAAGCTGGTTAGGGGTAGATTGTATGGTTTGGCCCCATGACTCACTGCAGTGTGTTTCCGTCCTTAGCAGGTTAGCGGTTTTGGTTGGTCAGGCTGAGGATGGGTTTGGTGAATTATTGGGGCCTTAGTGGCCATGTCAGTTTGGGTTTTCATGGTGTAGACCAAACATGAGGCTAGATGGTTGTGGTTTGTTAGCGGCAAGTATGGTAGTGTGGGAATGCACAAGAGGATTCTTGTGGTATTTTTTCCTTGAGATGAGATCAAGGGTCTGTTTTCTTTGAATTTAGTTATATCTGGTGCTAGTTGATTGTTACAGGTGATCAGGGAAGGTGAATTAGGAGTGACAACTTTTTCTATCTCTGATGTATCCCGACTATGAGAACGTTTCCCCTTGTATTTATGAATAATCCTCGCGATGAATTGATGATTAGGGATTTGCAGGCAGGGTGTGTGGTAGTCCATTTGTTTCTAGATAGGAAGTCAGTGTTATGAATTAACTGTCAGAATTATTGTTTGTGCATCTGCATGGGATTTTTGATGTTAGATGTTGTTATGGTTGGGAGATTTCCGAGGTCTCCTTCTGAGATTCAGAATCTCCTTGTGTTTGCTTGGTCTTTATCTCGATGAACATCTTTCATTGTATTATACATTACTATGGTCAGGAAATTTATGTATTTAGTTGAGCCGATTTGAGTTTTGGTCGGTTTGCAATGTTAGTTGGTGGTAGTTCGAACCCTAAGTGGGGGAAATTGGGTATTTTGCTTGAAAGATCATCTATCTATTCGGATGGTTGGTTTCAGAATAATGGGTCACCGGAATAAACGGTTCGGGTATGCAAGAATTTGGTTAAAGATTTGGTCAAGTTGGGGTTGCAAAATAAGTTGCCATCAGATGTATGTACTCAGGAATGTATGAGTTGTCTTCGCGACAGGAAGTTGTTGGTCAAGGAGCTCGTTGTAGCCAGTGGTTCCTTTTGGTAATACTTATGTATAGATCGAGAGGCGTTTGGGTCGTTCAGGTTGAGAATCAGTTGTTAAGGGATTTGTGGGCTTGTTGTATAGATTAATATCTATAGTCTATGTTGGATAGTTGTTGATCGGTAAATCAGTTTCAGAGTTTGGTATGTTTAGTTCCACATGGGTTTTATTCAGCAGTGAATTGGATCGTTGGACTAGTTGTCAATGCATTCTCGATCGTTGGTCATTTGTTCATGGTCAATAGCTAAGGTTCTTTGAAAGTTTCGAGCGTTATCAGTTGAAGTTCAATGCATGTGTCAATCTATTGTCAAATATGTACATTGTACATTTTGATTTATAGGTTTGGGTACCCTCAATTGTTGGTTATGGAAGTATTGTTGATAGCGGGCTCGGGTTTGGCAGATGTCCTTGGTTATTGGAAGTTCGTATGTTGATGCAGGGGTTGTAGGAATTGTTTGTGGTGGCGATGCATTGAAGCATTAATATGATCGTGGGTGTAAGATTTCTAGTCCTCCATTATCAGTTGAGGCCGCCCAAGAATTTAGAAGTGGAATCAGTGAAAGGTGCTTAAGGATCTTGAGTTTGATGAGATTTTCGGGTGTATTCATCTGATTTTGGAAGATGTGTGTACACCAGGGTTGGCTAGTCAAGGAATCCTAGTTCTTATGAGCTCAGTTTGTCGACCGCTACCATTAGTAGGTTATGAGTGGTGGCAACCTATCGCTCTTGGCTGAGGAGGATTATTTGTTCGCATGGGTTCGTTTTAGCTGTTAGGTTTGTCAGCAGAAATCAAATTGTGTTCGTTGATGATCTTTTGAGCACATCGATCTTTCTGCAAGTGGGTTGTTGAACTGGTGACCCATCCATTTCCATAAAGATTTTAGTCATGCTTTCCATTAGTTAGGGTTGAGAGATGGTTCAGAAATCCAACGATTATGGGATTGGCATAGTGTAGTTGAATACAATTGGGGGAGAACTGTTTGGATTAATGGGAATGGTTCTACACATAAAACAAGAATGGTTCCATGCTCTAGGTAAGTGGGGGGCCAATTCTGAGGGTTGCTCGAGTTGAGGTTTATTCAAGTGTTTATGTGAAGCGGTTTGTAGTTATCAGGAAATCATAAGATGGAAATTCAGGTTATATTTTCCGAGAGCGTAGAGTATCAGTGGTAATGCATTTTGGATTCGTGCCTAGTCTTAGTCTGAGGACGATGTTAGGACCTCTCTACATGTTCTTGTCTGATGGAGGCCATGAGGTTCGAAGCATAACCCAAATTCCTGTTGGGATTCAATATATTAGAGTTCAGGCTTGTATTGCTTCTCGGCTAAGTTTCCTCATGGTTGGTAGGCAAGACCATGGGTCAGGACCATGGTAGTAGTAGAAGTGTTGTAAGACTGGGGTGTGGCCGTAGCATTCACTAGGTAGGCAGGAAGTAGTGGAAGTGTTGTAAGACTGCTGGGTGGTTGTAGCATTCACTAGGTTGGCAGGTAGTGGTAAAAGTGTTGTAGGACTATGTGTTGGCCGTAGCAATCACTATGTTGGCAGGTTATGGTAGAGGTGTTATAAGACTGCGAGGTGGCCAGTAGCATTCACCTGGTCAATGAGAAGCTATGAGGCTATTGCGAATCTACGATTTGGCTCGTAGTTTTCTCTAGGTAGAGTTAGACCCTGGCTTTTCGGGTCGTGAGACTGTGGGAAAGCTACAACATTAGTAGGAGTGAGGAAGGTTATGGGCCGTTTGGGGCTGGTTGTGATGTAAGACTACGACTAGGCGTGTAGCATTCATTTAGAGAAAAGTAGATTATGCTGCACCGATTTAATGGTTGGTTGTGTTATTCCTGGTTGGATCAGGAGTGCTGTTGGAGCCAATATGGCAAGCAAGCTAGGATAGCACTTACCAGATACACCCTCGTCCGGAGTAGCATGGTGCGATTATGTGTGAGGCTATCAGCCTCATCAACCGGTTGGAAATCCGGTATTTCGGTTAATTGGAAGGTAAGTAAGAGGACAGAGAGGTATAGGTTATATTAGAAATGTGATTATGGGACAAGAAGATGAGCCTCAAATGGTACCGATGATTGAGACTTGTGATGAGAGTCTCTTTTTCTATCAAGTGAAAGGTTTTCGGTAGGATGAATGGTTAGGGATTCTGTTTCCCAGTGGAATCAACAAGATGATTCATGGACGGAAGGGTTTATGTTCGGTTTTGGATGTGAAGTGGAGTCGTGTTAGCAGTGATTCATAATGGTTATGTATGTCGAAAAGTCAGAGAAGGTATTGGATTTCTGGATTTTGAGATGAGTAGTGATGGTCATTCTTCTTTGGTTAAGGTTAACATGGTAAGGATGCGTTCGTCGTCACTATGTGAGTTCCACTAAGGATTGGTTCGATTATTGAAATTCCATCGTATGTTAGAGTCGACTATTATCATGGTTCTAGAAGAATTGACTGAATCGTCTGGGTGGTCGGGAATGTAGTAAGAAGTGATATCAAGGACGAAATCTAATTTAAGTGGGGGAGAATTGTAACACCCGTGTTCCAGATTGGTTAAGCTTACTTGTATCAAGGACAGAGGAAGGAATTTTGGAAAAAACTCTATGCCGCGACGTGGCCAAGGAGGCCACGACGTGGCAATAATTGTTGATTGCGTATTTATGGACCACCACAATGTAGAGAAGAGGCCAGGCGTGGCTGCTGATCAAGCCCAAGCCCATGACCATTTTAGGGTTCTCTTCGTATTTAAACCCTTTAACCCATTTTAGGGTTCATTATCAGACTCCAAGCCCCTTTCACCTTAGAAAACCCTAGCCTACATTCCTTTCATGATTGTTGAGCTTTTTGGGAGCTTTCTTGGCTTGAGGAAGAAGAGAAAAAGAAGAAGAAGAAGAAGAAAGAAGAAGAAGAAGAAGAAGAAGAAGAAGAAGAAAGAAGAAGAAGAAGAAGAAGAAAGAAAAGAAGAAGAAGAAGAAGAAGAAGAAGAAGAAGAAGAAGAAGAAGAAGAAGAAGAAGAAGAAGAAGAAGAAGAAGAAAGAAGAAGAAGAAGAAGAAGAAAGAAGAAGAAGAAGAAGAAGAAGAAGAAGAAGAAGAAGAAGAAGAAAGAGAAGAAGAAGAAGAAGAAGAAGAAGAAGAAGAAGAAGAAGAAGAAGAAGAAGAAGAAGAAGAAGAAGAAGAAGAAGAAGAAGAAGAAGAAGAAGAAGAAGAAGAAGAAGAAGAAGAAGAAGAAGAAGAAGAAGAAGAAGAAGAAAGAAGAAGAAAGAAGAAGAAGAAGAAAGAAGAAGAAGAAGAAGAAGAGAAGAAGAAGAGGAAGAAGAAGAAGAAGAAGAAGAAGAAGAAGAAGAAGAAGAAGAAGAAGAAGAAGAAGAGAGAAGAAGAAGAAGAAGAAGAGAAGAAGAGAAGAAGAAGAAGAAGAAGAAGAAGAGAAGAAGAAGAAGAAGAAGAAGAAGAAGAAGAGAGAAGAAGAAGAAGAAGAAGAAGAAGAAGAAGAAGAAGAAGAAGAAGAAGAAGAAGAGAAAGAAGAAGAAGAAGAAGAAGAAGAAGAAGAAGAAGAAGAAGAAGAAGAAGAAGAAGAAGAAGAAGAAAGAAGAAGAAGAAGAAAGAAGAAGAAGAAGAAAGAAGAAGAAGAAGAAGAAGAAAGAAGAAGAAGAAGAAGAAGAAGAAGAAGAAGAAGAAGAGAAGAAGAAGAAGAAGAAGAAGAAGAAGAAGAAGAAGAAGAAGAAGAAGAAGAAGGAAGAAGAAGAAGAAGAAGAAGAAGAAGAAGAAGAAGAAGAAGAAGAAGAAAGAAGAAGAAGAAGAAGAAGAAGAAGAAGAAGAAGAAGAAGAAGAAGAAGAAGAAAGAAGAAGAAGAAGAAGAAGAAGAAGGAAGAAGAAGAAGAAGAAGAAGAAGAAGAAGAAGAAGAAGAAAAGAAGAAAGAAGAAGAAGAAGAAGAAGAAGAAGAAGAAGAAGAAGAAGAAGAAGAAGAAGAAGAAGAAGAAGAAGAAGAAGAAGAAGAAGGAGAAGAAGAAGAAGGTGATCTTTTGGTGGAGCTCGGCAAGGAATCAACATTATCATCACCTCACATTGTCTTTGGACCCTTGTAAGTGTCCAAGCTCCTTGCTTGATGACTTTTGGTGGTTAGATCCAGAGTTTTTTCCCTTGTTTTCCATGTTGGGCAAGTTTTGGACGGAAGGATTTTATAAAGTTGGCAACTTTATGACTCTCCTGGATCCCAAGATTATTATATGTTATGGATCTAGTCATTGATGACAATTCTTATCATTTGCTTAATCTTTGGTCTTTAGAGCTCATACTTGACCTAAAATGGATCTTAGACATGTTTTAGAGAAACCAGTCTATAAAGATTCCAACTTTATGTTAGATCTAGTATGAGAAACCCTTCTGGGGTAGTTGGGTTATGGGCTTTTCCGAATTAGAGCGTAATGGTTAAGACATTATGGGGTTGGACTTCTTTTGACCTAGGGTTAGACATTTTGATCTCTTTGGGTGTCTTAATTCATAAATTTAGAAACTTTATCCATTTAGACCGTAGTTTGGACCAGATTTGAGCTTTGAAGCTCTTGGAATCGAGCAAAGCAGCTTAATCCATTAAGCTGCTGGAAACCCAGCGCCCACGGTGTCGCCATAGGTGTCACACCATGGCGACTTGGTTTTTCCCATTAGCTGGTTTTATGAGGACCATGACGTGGCCAAAGAAGGCCACGACATGGTGGGTAGCTAAGGTCAACTTTTGTTGTTGACATTGACTATTGACTTTTGGCATGGGTTGACTTATGGTCAATCTCTATTTGAATGTAGACTTCGGGTTTGCCTTGTGTGGATTGTTAGGAAGTGTTTATCACCTATATTTTTGCAATGAGAGCTATTGGTTTGGTTCGGTGCAGTGTTGTGTGAGGTTTTAATCAGGATTGTGATCAAGTTAGTCTCCTCACTATACTTGTAGGTCGAAGGTGTCAATGCCGTCCCACTGGATTATATTGTAGGATAGTAATGGTCTTTGTGGCACTTACTGATATGATTGTATGTGCTTTCTATATTTGTGACTAATACTAGTAGGATTGTATGTTATATGCATAGAGCCAATATGGGCTCGAAGTCATTATGGACTTGGGGTTGATACGGACCCGGGGGTTGATATATACTCGACACAACTAAATGTTGTTACATGTAGTCATTATGGACTCAAGTTCATACGGACCGGACACGGCCACGTGTTGTTATATTTATATATGTGTGTTGTATGTGGTACTTTGGGGAACTCATAAGCTTTGTGCTTACAATTTATGTTTATGGTTTCAGGTACTTCTGTTTTCAAAAGCAAGGGCACGACTTGATCGCACTGAATCCCCTGGAGTTTTATTTCGGCGCTGAATGTTTACAAATTACTTTGATGTTTTGAGAATACTTTAACTCTGATCGTCTTTTGGAGCAATGAATGAATGGCTTTAACTTATTTAAAAATGAAATTTTAAACTCTGTATTTTTGGTACTTTACAATCCAATTTTGTGATCCTCCTCGAACATTGTCTGTACTATTAGTTAGTTAATTTGGGCACCCAAACTTGTTTAGGGGCCTGCAACAACATAATATGTTTTCTTAAAGTATGCATTGTGTGGTTTTGTTGTGACTTTTGACGATGTGTTGTTCTTTATCTCCTTTTTCTTCCAAATCCTTTTTTGGGATAAAATCTTTCTTTTTGGATCTAAAGGCATTTTTCTTAATGGGTGGATACGAAGTAAAAGTGAGTTTCTTTTCATTTATCCACAATTTTTTCATAGATTGGGACTTAGGAACATAATCGATATGTTTTTTAAGATTTTTTTTCATTTAATAATTTTCTTTTTTCTTTTGATTTACAGGTGCGGTGTCATCAATTTTGACTGGCTTGAGTTTTTAGTCAGGATTTTTGTTCAGAAAAACAGCAACTGCATTGTTGCTATTCTTGATTGGTTTGGTTTCAGATGTTTAAGATCTTTTGGTACTTGGTGACCTGTTGGGACTTTTGATTTTTTGTTCCCAGTTTAACTTTTGCGAAGAGTTAGGTTTGCCAAAATGTTTTTGCGTAGAGTTATTTTGAAAAGATTCGCCAACGATAGAGTCTTTTGAAAACACTTTCTTTGAAAATGGTGACCTTTTGTTTTCAGTAACCTTGAGATTCAACTCAGCTTGCCTTTTCTCAATATGAGATTTGATTTCAACTTTTAAGGCTTTCTTTATTTCATCTTTTAGTGACAAAATATCAGATCTGTTCAGTTTAGCTCTTTTAGTTTAAAAAGTTTGGACTTCGGTATGGGTTTAGGAGAAGAGTCATTAAAATTGTAGACTTTTTGACATTTAGAGCATTGTCCTATCTCAAACTTGTCTGTTCTTACTCCTTGAGGAAGAGCTTTAATCTTAGTGGTGGATTTAATAGAAGTCTAAGGTGAGACTTTTGTTGAGTGGGATACTATAGACGGTGTAGTAGTCACTTTTTCCGGGACATTTGATTTGGGAGGTAAGTCAACATGGGTCTTTGGGGACATGTTTGGTCCTTCCAAAATTATTACTTCGTCCACGTCAGATTCTGATCCAGAATATATTGTTCTAATGAATGGTATGGGATGATTATCCGAGAGTCCCGATGTTTATGGGAGAATCTCTTCAATGACACAGTTGTTGCTCAACACATGAAGTTTTCCAAAATGGCATTGGATGACTTCATGATAGGTTTTGTCATTTATTGGGTAGTGAAAGGTCCTGTCAGGTGGGACATAGGGATGTTCGACATCAAACTGAAGTGGAGATTCCTCTCTGGTGTTGTATCCATTTGACCATCCCTAATTGTAAATATTGTCTCTACAGAACCATTATTGACTAAGTTTTCAATTGCTTCAGTTTCATTAAAGATCTTTTCTATTAACCTTTTTAAACGTACAACTTCAGCTCGGGCTAGATCTCGTTGATTGAAAGCAATATCTAACTGAGTTTCACTAAGAAACCTAACATTTTTTTTAAGTTTCAGATCTTTTCCTAACATACTGACCTTAAGCTTCTTGTCTTCTAGTCTTCCTCTCAAGTGGTATAACCCTTGGGTCACAATGTTCTTCTCATATAAGGCTTTTTTATAATCTGAAAGGATGTCAGCACACGTTTGATTGAGTTTTTCTAGATGTGGTTCACATTCATTCATGTTATAGTTGTTTGGATGAATCATAAATTTTACTTGTTCAACGATGTTGATGTTCCCTTCCTTTCCATGAAGCAATAGTTTTTCTTCAGCTTTCGGTGTTCTCATTTTTCCTTGCAACCAGACACAAGTTTCCTCATTTCCTCTTGTTGTCATTGTCCTCATCTTCATCTCCCGAAGACCATACTTGATGGTCGCTTCTGACTTGTGCTACGAATGCTTTCTCAATAGCTCTTTCATTGTCTACATCTTCTTGAGCCATTATCAAATAGAAAGCTTTGTCTTTTACCACATTGGCTTTACAATCTCTTGAAAAATGTTTTTCTTTCTGAAATTTGTGACAGATGAGAACTCCATCCTTTTTGTCTTTAGTGTTACCTCCGGTATCAGTTGACTTGTCTGCCTGTGATGCTTCAGTGGGGTTGGTTATCATCAGAGGTGTATTATAAGGCTGCAACTGGTATGATGGGTTTCTAGGGAATTTTTGAGGTGGATGATGAGAGGTACTGTAGATTTGTTTCATGATCATTTCCATGGTCCACTGCTTTCCTAAGCCAGTTAGGAACTGCAGATTTGTTTCATGATCACTTCGAGTGATGCTTGCATTTGAGAGTTTGCTGACGATGAGGTTGAATCTTTTGAAGGAATCATCAAGACTTTCACCAGAAAGAGCTTTGAAACTGTTGAACACGTTTATGGCAGTGGTCAGCTTCTTTTCTTGAGCTTACTCTGTTCCTTCATGAAGATTTTTAAGAACATCCGAAATTTCTTTTTCTGATTTAATAATAAGATCAAAACTGTTAGGAGGAACTCCACAAGAGATTTCATAGAAAGCAATTTCATCTTTCTCCATATTCTTAATGTCATCATTGGTAGGTCCTGGCATGGCAGCTTGACCGCCTCCAAGTCTGGTTTGAGTTTCATCGGTGACAATAGGAGTAAGGACAGGTACATGTGGTCCTTTTTCCACACATCTCCAAACTTCCTTACCAAGTCTTCTTAAATATCTTTCCATATGTTAATACTAGTAATGATATTCACTTGCAACAAGTATTGATACTCGATTAGAACCTCCAACATTGTTAGATATATTTAGAGAGTAAGCTTGTGCCATATTTCCTTTGAATAAGATGAGCTAAGTGGTATAGAAAGCCTTTTAAATCAGAGTTTTTCTTTTGAAAATCAGTTATGTTTTTTACAGAAAATTAAAAAGAAAACACTATGGCTCTAATACCAATTGTTGAGAGAAGAAATTTAGATGGATTTGCGGAAATGTAAGTTAATCTTGATGGATATTTGGATAAGATCAAAAATAAAGAAATACACGGAATGATAAAGAGATATTTATATAGAAACAAGATTAATTAGTAAACATAAGCAAGTAATAATACTTAGTTGAATCGTAACAAGTTTTGCATTCAAACACAAGTTAGTAAATGATGAACAACATAAGCAATAGATAATGAAGACTTGTATTCAATAAAGAGTCATACAATGAAATTATGGGAAGTGGTGGTAAATAGATCGATCAACATGATCATCTATTTATAGTAAAATTGAGTACATGATAAACAATAAAATATTTCTAAAGCAGGCGGCCATGCTTGCCATGCCTGGACTAACATAAATCATCTAACATACAATGTCAGAAAATATGAACATTACTTTTCTGACACTTCAGCATACAAAAGACAAAACATAATCTTCTTCGGGTCAACATCCTTCACTCCAGTATTCCAAGTCTTTAGTGTTGATCTTCAAAGTCTTTGTAACTGATCCTCAAACAAAAGATCTACCACAACAATCAAAACAAGTCTTCAGTAGTTCAACACACTTTATAGCTACTGAGGGTCACTTACATGTTTCAACAAACCCTTAGTTTTGGAGGGAAAGCTAAGGGTGTACTTTGTATGGTTGAATAGGTGGTCTATAGCATATGTATTCACTGTAGTAAGAGCAGTAGAAATCGATCATTTTTGTTATGTTTGTAGGATGCTAGTGGTATGTGTGATACTTGCATGTTTTGTATGTTGGGCGAGGCTCGTTATGCGATCCAGGGCGAAGCTTGTTATACTCATTGGGTGGGGCCCGTTATACTCATTTGGCGGGGCCGTTATGTGAGTTAGGGCGAGGCCCGTTATACTCTTTGGGCGGGGCCTGTTGCTTGTATGGTATGTGGTATTTTGGGGAACTCACTAAGCTTTGTGCTTACGGTTTTCGTTTAAATCTTTTTCAGGTACTTCCAGTTCAAAGGGGAAGGGCCCCACCTGATCGCAATGCATCCACCCATGACCAGCATTTTATCATTTTGAGATTGAAGTCTGATAACTATTTTTACCTTTACATACTTTGAAGAATTGAAATTAATTAATGATGATTTTGGTTGATTTAAAAATAAAATTATTTTCTTAGTATTTTTGGGTTGTTACAAGTTGGTATCAGAGCCTTGGTTTGAGGGATTCATGCATACTCTTGCGTATGTATGAACTTAAACTGAGGAATAAATTGGAATTTTTTTTTCACAAAAAGGATTTTTATACAATGGGGTGTGATGCATTCAATCGATCGAGCTCAAGTAAGTGTTCCCAAAATAACCATACATGTGTATTGATTTAGTATGTGAATATGTGAACATCATGCTAGATTAGGGCTAAGTATCAACTCAAAATTACATGATATGAGAGATGCCTTTGTATGCCTACTGTATGAGCCTCTAGAACAGCAGGCTAGTATGAATTACAGATGAGATGTTAGGATGGCCCGTTAGGAAGTGATCTAGTTAAAACTCAATGCTTGAATGTTGCTTGCTTTGTGCTTTTAGGAACCACCGCTAATTCCAGTTAACTATCAAGAGAATATGCTAGGTTACATGTTACATAAATTAGATAATTTTTGAAGGTTAGGTTTAACTCTATTGCACATCTCTTGTTTGAGTCCAACCATTGTAGTGTGAGACCTTGCAGTCAAAGAATAATCTAGTGTATGTTTCATATAATTATATTCGTAAGGTAGTTAGCGAGTGATAGTGGGGGTTTCTTCAGTAGCAGATGGCGGGGAGTGGCGGGAAAGAAATCATAGTAGAACCTAGCAAGCATGTTAGCATTAGCAAATACGTTGTTTAGCGGGGATGTAGAATGTTGGGAATTATGGGAGTCACTTAGGGAAGTGGGACGACTCTTGTGGAAAGTACGGGTAGGTGTGGAAGGTAGTATTGGGCCCATAATACTAAAAGCACAGGATCCGTACTTAGAGTGTGGAATTCTTTGAATGTTTTATGATGGTTTGAATTGTTTATTTTCAGTTGAGTATGGTGGTCACTCGAGGTAGTTTAGGTCCTGGTGAGGGATCGGGTTCGGGCTCTGGCGTCAGACGCTTGGATGACCAGATGCGAAAGTTCATTTCATTTGAGATTACCCATTGCATCCTATGATCTTTGGTATGATCAAAGAGGGAATTATGGAGATTTTGGATCAGCATCTAGGCGCATTTAGTACTGAGATGGTGGCTATGGTGGGTGCACGCTCTCTGACTTTTTGATAGTTTTGTGCATGTGGGGCTCCTAAGCTCTTCAGAATAAAGGAACCAATTGCTAGCAGATGGTGGTTGGCAAATATCGGGAACGCCTTTCGAACTAGCTTTTGCCCTGAGAAGTCGAAGGTCAGATTTGCATCTTGTCTTTTGAAAGACAGGGCCCGCGATTCACGGGAGCGGGTGGACTCTGATTTGGGAGGCGAGGCTGTTGAGACGATGTCTTGGGATAACTTTGTTACGAGATTCAAGGCTAAGTATGCTCCCATGGTTGAGGTTCAGCAACTGACGAGGGAGTTTCAGGACCTTCACTGGACTACCAAGACTGTGGCAGAGATCACCACCATGTTTCATGAGAGGGGCTTGATGGTTCCGCAATATGTGGCAGATAAGGAGATGAATAAGGCCAGGTACCATGATATGTTGAAGGATGAGATTCAGTAGTTTGTGATCATGTCTAGCTGCAACACGTTCGAGGAAATGATAGTTCGGGCTCGCGAGCGGGAGATGGACTTGGAGACTGTGAGGAAAAGGAAGTCGGTTTAGGCGTAGGTATCGGAGGGCTCAGGTAAGAAGCCCAAGGTTGTTGATTCACAATCAAAAGGCCATCGGGGATAGAACCGATGCGACAGTTACGGCTAAACGCACAAGGGATCGTGCAGGACGGGTTGTTCTAGCTGCTACAAGTGCGGCAAGACTAGTCACTTCAGTAGGAATTGTACTGCAACTACCACCACCCAGGGATCAAGTCTGATTTGCTTCCTTTGAAATCAGAGAGGCCGAAAGAAGGTTGATTGCCCGAGTTTAACAGTAGGGGGAGTAGTTGCAGCACCCGCTCCGTCGTCATTGAGGATTATTGATGGCCACTAGGGCAAGGCATAGTTGCCAGTTGTGAGGAGACTAGCTTTCCAGCTGACAACCGAGGAACCGAGGGAGTTTTAGGACCTTCCCTGGACTACCAAGATTGTGGCAAAGATCACCACCATGTTTCGTGAGAGGGACTTGTTGGTTCCGTAATATGTGGCGGATGAGGAGATGAATAAGGCCAGGTACCATGATATGTTGAAGGATATGATTCAGTAGCTTGTGAGCATGTCTAGCTGCAAGACATTAGAGGACATGATAGCTCGGGCTCGGGAGCGGGAGATAGATCTGGAGACTATGAGGAAGACGAAGCCAGTTTAGGCGCAGGTATTGGAGGGCTCGGGTAAGAAATTCAAGGTTGTTGATTCACGATCGAAAGGGCATCAGGGATAGAACCGATGCGACAGTTACAGCCGAACGCACGAGGGATCTTGCAGGGCGGGTGGTTCTAGCTGCTACAAGTGCGGCAAGACTAGTCATTTCAGTAGGGATTGTATTGCCACTACCACCACCCAGGGATCAAGTCCGATTTGATTCCACTGAAATTAGAGAAGCCATAAGGAGGCTGATTGTCCGAGTTTAACAGCAGGGGGAGCAGTTGCAACACCCACTCCGACGTCATTGAGGATTATTGACGGCCACCAGGGCAAGGCAGATGCCAATTTTGAGGATCCAAACTTTCCAACTAACAATCGAGAAGGCTCGTGCAGCACCAGATGTGGTTACCAGTATGTATCTTCTCTTTATTTCATTTCTTGCTTTGATCTTTATGCTTATTATTTATATGAGGTGATGTAGGGACGTTCCTAGGGAACGGTGTTCCAACATTAGTTCTATTTGATTCGGGTACCACCTTATCGTTTGTATCTCTTGTGCTTAACAAGAGATTCGGTGAGACTCTTGGTGAGCTTGATTATCCATTAGAGGTGAGATCGCCGATGATTGTCTAATACGGGTATCGATGGTTCATCGGGGATGTATGCTGGAGTTATTTAGCGAGCGATATCTAACTGATTTGGTTCATATTCCTTTACGCAAGCGCAAGGTGATCGTGGGGATAAATTGGTTGAGCCCTAATAGGGAAATGAGTTATTGTGGGCACCAGTTAGTTCGGGTTCGAACCCTAAATAGGGGAGAGGTAATTATTCATGTCGAGGGTTCTCAGCGCAGACTGACACTCTGTTCAGCTGCGAGAGTTAGGAGATAACTTCATCAGGTTTGTTCGTCTTTTGTGGCTTATGTATTGGATACCAGAGGGGAGAGAAAGAAGATTATTGAGGATGTGTTGGTCCTCTGAAAGTATTCAAATGTGTTTCTGTAGGACTTTCTTGGAGTTCCTTCGGAGATGCAAGTGGAGTTTCGTATTGATCTTTTTCCAAGTGCGGCTCCGATAGCCAAGGCAACTTATAGGTTAGCACCGCTGGAGATGCAGGAGTTGTCAGAAAAGGGGATCATCATACCGAGTAGTTCACCCAGGGGTTCATCATACCGAGTAGTTCACCCTGGGGAGCACCGATTTTGTTTGTGAAGAAGAAGGACGGCTCCCACAGGATGCGCATCAATTATCGGGAGTTGAACAAGTTAACGGTGAAGAACTGTTATCCACTTCCCAGGATTGACGATTTGTTCAACCGGTTATTGGGTGTGTCTTGGTTCTTCAAGATCGATTTGCCTTTAAGCTATCGTCATATGAGAGTTAGGGATGAGGATTTTCAAAAAATAACTTTCAGGACTCGTTATCGTCATTACAAGTTTGTGGTGATGCCATTTGGGCTCACCAATGCATCAGCGACATTCATGGATCTCATGAAAAAGGTTTGCAGACCGATGTTGGATCGGTCGATCATTATGTTTAGTGATGATATCATGGTCTATTCTAAGACCAAGGAGTAGCATGAGGACTATCTACGAGAGGTTCAGGAGACTCTATTGAGGGAGAGGCTATATGCCAAATTCTCCACGTTTGAGTTTGAGTTACGCAAGGTGTAGCACCTTGTCAATCAGAAGGGTATATAGGTTGATGCAGCCAAGATCGAGGCTGTGATGTAGTGAGAGGTTCTGAGGTCTCCATCTGAAATTCGGAGTTTCCTTGGCCTAGCCGGGTATTATCGGAGAATTATTGAGAATTTCTCTAGGATCACATTTTTGTTGACCAGGTTGACGAAGAAGTATGTTGCTTTTCATTGGGGCCTGAGCAGAAGGTGGTGTTCATGACCTTGAGACAGAAGTTATGTGAGGCTTCGATTTGAACATTACCAGATGGGATGGATGATTTCGTGGTATATTGTGATGCATTAATTGCATTACTCAGTGCAGTATTGATTCAGATTGTTCATGTGATTGCTTATGCTTCGAGGCAGCTGAAGCCTCATGAGGCGAATTATCCCACTCGTGATCTGGAGCTGGGGTGGTGGTTTTTTCCCTTAAGATTTGGCATCATTACTTGTATGGGTTTTGTTGTATCATTCACAAGGACTACGATAGTTTGAAGTATTTGATGGATCAACCAAATTTGAGCATGAGGCAACATAGGTGGCTTGATGTCGTCAAGGATTATGATTATGATATCCTTTATTACCCTGGGAAGGCCAACGTGGTGGTCGATTCTTTTATCTGCAAGGAGAATGGTACTCCGATCAGGGATGTATGTCTGAGGATGAGTGTGATTATCCCACTCTTGGTGCATATTCGCGAGGGTCAGGTTGAGGCTTTGAAGGAGGAGCACCGGAAGAGTGAGCGTATAGTGGGACAGGTTTCCTCTTTTTATTATGATAGTTGGGGATTATTGACCCTTCATCGGAGAGTTTGGATTCCATATCGTGGAGGTACGCAGAATATTTTGATGGATGAGGTGCATAAGTCAAAGTTTTCTATTCATCCAGGTGTGACAAAGATGTATACATACCTCCGACTTGATTGTTGGTGGCCCTGCATAAGAGGGATGTAGCATGGTATGTGGAGAGGTGCTTGGATTGCAGGAAAGTCAAGGTCGAGCATCAGCGACCTCACTACAAGATGGAGCCCTTGGATGTTCTCGTTTGGAAATAGGAGGAGATTACGATGGATTTTATCACGAAACTACCACGGACCATTCGAGGGGTAGATTCGATTTGGGTCATCGTGGATCGATTGACCAAGAGTGCGCATTTTGTTCCTATCCAGGAGAGCATCTTTGCAGAGATGTTAGCAGATATATATATATATATATATATATATATATATATATATATATATATATATATATATATATATATATATATATATATATATATATATATATATATATATATATATATATATATATATATATATATATATATATATGTGTGTGTGTGTGTGTGTGTGTATATATATATATATATATATATATGTATTTGTGTGGTGGTGGAACGGCATGGGGTCCTACTCTCTATAGTTTCTGATCGGGATGTTAGGTTCACTTCCATATTTTGGAAGAGATTTCATGAGGAGTTGGGTACACGACTACACTTCAGCAGAACTTTTAATCCACAAGCTGATGGGAAAAGTGAGCGGACTATTCAGACTTTAGAGGATATGCTAAGAGCATGTGTACTAGATTTTGGTGGTAGTTCAGATACGTATCTCCCATTGGCTGAGTTTTATACAACAAAAACTATCACGCCAGTATTGATCAACCACCTTTTGAGATGCTCTACGAGAGGAAGTGTCGGACCCTGATTTGTTGGGGCGAGGTCAGTTAGCGAGTCATGGGTAGCACGGAGGTGGTGCTCCGGACTACCATGTTGATCCAACAGGTGCGTAGGAGATTGAAAACCACACAGAGCGGGTAGAAGAGTTATGCTGATAGCTGATCGGACTTAGATTTTCAGGTCGGCGATATGGTACTCCTGAGGGTGTCACCTTGGAAAGGTGTCATCCGATTCAGGAATAGGGGTAAGCTGTGTTGGATTAATGTCTAAGTCCATAACTATATTTGGTATGTACTTGACCCGACCCGGCATGGTCCATTTGGGTTGCACTTCACCGGCACAATTTATATGGATAGTCTTTTGAGAATAGTATATTTATGATTTATAATAATATATTATAAGTTCTAATATATTAATATGGAATCATATTATTTAATTAGTATTGATCAAGAATTAATTTAGAATTAATTAGGTGATCAAAAAGAACTAATTAAATATGGACTCTTATATATATGGAATGGGCCAAGTTCATTTAGGTTGGGCTAAGCTTTCATGGATGGTCCATGGGGCTTTTAACCCATGGATCCTATGTAAATGAAAGGTCATGGGTATTAGGGTTTACATGGATGTAACCCTAATCTCCATAATATATAAAGGGGTCCTTGGCTCACAAAATTGGCACAAGTGTGTGTGAAAATAAGAGTGGGCCGATTTTAGTGTGCATACATATTCTCTCAAGTTCTTCCAAAGTGTTTTGGTGATTTGTGATTCCATTTGAGGCTTCCACACTATTGGGGCTAAGCTCTTAAAGCTTGAAGACATCAAGCTACATGAAAAGGTATGTCATCTAACTAGAACTTTGTAGTATAGGTGCTTCATAATATGCTAGTTAGGATGAAACCTTGGAATAGTTAATATTTGCATGTATAATATAGAAAACATAGATCCAAGGTTTATAGGGTTGTATGTACACCATAGAAGTGTTAGAATGCTCAAAACCCAACAGTGGTATTTGTGGAAAATTGTTGCTTATATGATTCCACTGACAGCAATATTGGAAAATGGATTTGATTCTTTCATTTGTGGTAGTGTCTAAATTTATCAAATTAGGAAAGTTCCTCATCGCCCAAGTTTCAATTGGACCGAAACTTGGAATCATGCAAGTTGAATAGTATGATGAATGAGAACTTTCAAGCATTGGAAAATCAAGACTAATTACTTGTTCACATGGATGTGTGAGTCAAGTGAAGGACTAAAGGGATCGAGTACACATTCTTGTGCACTGGTCATGTCCACCACAAAGCTCGTTAAGACTATTTGATTTACTAAAGTTTAGTAAATATGGTTATACTTACAAGTTTAAGTATAATTCTGAAACATTGGAAAAGTCTCAATGTATGGCAGAACGAATGGGAATAATCAAATTAGGCAGAAAGATAAAAGTTTCTCAAATCTGAAAAGATGGGAGAGTACTTTAGTATCATGTTTGTGATCATCTTAATGATTTAGAAATCATATCACAATTAGTCCTCTAAAGGTCATCTTAAGAAGAGGAGTCATGAATTGTTGAAATGGTTAGATCAGGAAGATGAGTCATGCTTCATTCCAAAACAATTCTTAGAGTCAGACTCCAAGATTGTAACTTGAGTGACATATCTTAAAGAAAGGTTTAAAACACTTGTCAAATGTAATAGTAAAAGTGTCCTACTCTTGTACATTTGAAATTGGTAAGTTGTGATGTTTTGGATAAAACAAAGACCAACTAAGGCCAATTGTGTGAAGTGTTTGTCTTGATAAAGAATCCGCACTATCTCTTGAATATTTGGCAAGATAGTCTTATATGTCAAGAGGATAGTGGGAGTCTTAAAGATCCTAAAAAGAATTTCAAGAACTAATCAAGAATAAAACCTGAGGTTCTTCACTAGCACACGACTTGAGGTTTATAGCCTATCGTGTTGACATATTATGTGCCCATTCCAGTTAAAGTTGGCTTTGCATAGGAGTTCTGAAAGTTCTCAATTGGTTGCATAACAATTTGGAAGCAATGGCAGGCCCTGTACTGCCAGGTGGCAAGAAGTTAAGATTGCATAAGTTCAGTCCATATGAGTTTGGATTTGTCATTATCCTTGTCTTGTGACTATGGTTTTGACGATTCACATGGATAAGAACACATACACCATAAAATCTAAGGGTCATAAGGTTTCTCTCCGATTCATGAAAATGATGGTGAGGAAACACTTCCACCAAGTAGATTTGAAGCAGATGGCAAAAGGTCTAAACAATTGAGACTATGATTACGGCATCCCTTTTCATAGTTCTGAAATTGTTTAGACACACATGCATGCTATCTAAGGAAAGGTGTATGATTTTGATAAAGTTTTATCAAATCATCTCGTATCAGAAATCTGAACTTTGGTAAGAAAGTCAATAAAGTATTGATTTCTAGAAGTCCAGCTGATTTCTGAGTACATGTCAAAGCTAGTGGGAGCATAAGTGATTATGCTTATAATCATCATGTTAGTGGGAGCATGATAATTATTGTTAGTGTTGCAAGTTAGCTATGTTAATTATAGAAAACAAAAGTTTCAATTCGTGAGGCTGCAGGGATTGAAAAAGTTGTTTTGCTATAATTAAGGGAGAGAATATACTTCATTTCAGTTCTAAAGGCTTAGATTGAGACCTTAATCATCTTTAGTCAAGAATATATATATGATTTTCATGTTGGATTGGTTCAACTTAAGGAAATTCTATATATTGCGTTCTCAAAATTCGATTATGATTACGACATCCCTCTTCATAGTCAAATTTTGAGAACATGGCAAATAAAAATATTGTAGCAAAAAACTAGTCTAGAATCATGTCTTTAGGTGAGACATCATGAATCGTGTACCATTTGCTTTGGGTACAGGATCGATTTCATGTGCTATAATATTTGTCATTTCTAAATTTTTCCAAATGCCTAGAGGCATTAAGAAGGGAAAAGGTCTAGAATTGGATATGACTAAAATGATTAAGCAATTGTCGAGGACAATCTGAGGTTTACCAAAGATTGGTTGCTCAGGGACAGTTCGAAGTATAGTGCTAATTTTGGAAGGACCATATTGACATATTCTGAAAAGAGGCATCTCTTATTCAGAAGTGATAGTCAAAATGAGAATGTGGAGTTGTCTCCATAGGTGGAAGTTATCTGTGTAAGATTAGAAAACTTAATGCAAGAAGCATGTCCAAAGCAATGTACTTTGAATATGAGACTTAGTTTCCATGGAGTTGATCTCCATTGGAATACCTTATAATGACTGTTGACAAGTCTTTATGACTTTGTACATATTCATTACAGGAGGGTCAGTGCATATAAGTTTAAAATCTAAACAGATTTCGATAAATGATAGGAATTTGAAATTCTCACATTTTTCGATAAGGATTTGGGAGTGTGAAATTAGAATCATTGAAATTATGTTCAATTGGTTTATTTCACAAAGTAAGGATCATAGACAAACATAGAGTGCATACTTGGTGTATGGCAAAGCTATTGTTTAAGAAAAACATAGTGTACATGCTTGGAGCATGGGACAACTAGTGTTTTTAATTCAAGTATAAAGTTGATAAAACCCAAACAATGAATAATGAGTAATCAGTATGGTGATAAATAAAAGTGTTTATTTATATTCATAGGGTTTGATACCATATTTGATTCATTTATTCTTGTGTTTCACTTTGCATGTTTTGACTTCCAGAATAACTAAGTCGCTCTTCCTGAATGATTAAGTTATTCAAACCATCCACAGTCGGTCATATGTTGGAAGTAGATATGAATCAAGACTGTCATGGGTTGGTTTGTAGAGGTCCAAGTTGGTGGACAAAGTGGTGCTACAACACTCATGAGTGCTCATAAGTTCTGAGTATTGGATTCAACCCACGCTCATTTGAATCACTTCATGGATTTAATCACGAGTGATCATGAGACGATAATATCTTATATTCTTAAAACCTAGAGATATGAGTTGTTACTATGAGTTGGTTATACATTGATTACACGAAAACGCATTGGTAACTCGATGTTATAAAACGTACCTTTGTGTATGATTCAACAAGTAGTAGAACAAGCCATATGAGTCGAAGTTTATCCATTCCTTTTACCTTCGGGATAAAAGCGATATATGTGGGCCCCTCGATGATTTAGCGATGACACATGTCAGTGCTTGGCCAAGCCAGGACTGATTTGATTTGTTCAATCAGTCAGTCATCATAAATCAAAAATCGAGAAACAAAAAATGGACAGAGAGAATGATTATAATCCATGTCTCAGTCCATATGATATCTAGAATGGAGGAATATATGATCCCTTATCTAATAGACAAGTCATTGACAAGGTCAGAGTTCGACAGCGGCTTTAAGAGCTACGATTGCCAGTTAGGTTTTGAAGTCATACTCAATAATAGTTTTAGACTTATCCAAGTGGGAGACTGTTGGATTAATGTCTAAGTCTATAACTATATTTGGTATGTACTTGACCCGACCCGGCATGGTCCATTTGGGTTGCACTTCACCGGCACAATTTATATTGATAGTCTTTTGAGAATAGTATATTTATGATTTATATTAATATATTATAAGTTCTAATATATTAATATGGAATCATATTATTTAATTAGTATTGATCAAGACTTAATTTAGAATTAATTAAGTGATCAAAAAGAACTAATTAAATATGGACTCTTATATATATGGAATGGGCCAAGTTCATTTAGGTTGGGCTAAGCTTTCATGGATGGTCCATGGAGCTTTTAACCCATGGATCCTATGTAAATGAAAGGTCATGGGTATTAGGGTTTACATGGATGTAACCCTAATCCTCCATAATATATAAAGGGGTCCTTGGCTCACAAAATTGGCACAAGTGTGTGTGAAAATAAGAGTGGGCCGATTTTAGTGTGCATACATATTCTCTCAAGTTCTTCCAAGGTGTTTTGGTGATTTGTGATTCCATTTGAGGCTTCCACACTATTGGGGCTAAGCTCTTAAAGCTTGAAGACATCAACCTACATCAAAAGGTATGTCATCTAACTAGAACTTTGTAGTATAGGTGCTTCATAATATGCTAGTTAGGATGAAACCTTGGAATAGTTAATATTTGCATGTATAATATAGAAAACATAGTTCTAAGGTTTATAGGGTTGCATGTACACCATAGGAGTGTTAGAATGCTCAAAACCCAACAAGCTGGCCCCCAGATATATTGGACCTTTCAGGGTTATTTCCTGAGTGGGAAGGGTTTCTTATCAGTTGGATCAAACCGAGGAGCTCAGTCAGATTCACGTCACTTTTCACGTCTCTCAATCGTGGAAGTGTCTAGTTGATGACTCCACAGTGGTGCCGTTGGAGGATCTTTAGGTGGATGAGCGCTTAAATTACATAAGGAGACTGGTCGTGATCCTCGATAGGAAGACCAAGGCCCTATGAAACAAGGTAGTGAGCCTGGTGAAGGTGCAATGGAAGCACCGGAAAGGCTCTGTGTGGATTTGGTAATTTGTGCAGGAAATGAAGGAGCACTACCCGGAGCTATTTTCAGCAAAGAACTTCGAGGATGAAGTCTGATTCAAGTGGGGAGAGTTGTAACATCCGATTTTGAGGTATATTTTATTTTAATTTAAAATTTGATATTGGGAATCGCTACAGCACGGGGAAGGGTCGCCACGACATGGCGAGGCATTTTTTGGTTTCGGGTCTCTTTTGACTCGCCACATGGTGGACGCCGCTAATGTCTTAAACCCTAATTTCCGGGTTTTGCACCCAATTTAAAGGAATAAGGAGAGACTTTCAACATTACTTTATCTCCAACTTGGAACTCCAAAGGCTTACGTCTTACGTCAGCATAGATCTTTTGACGATCATGTGCGACCTTTAATCGATCCTTAATTTGAACGATGTTTTCAGTTGCCTTGTGGATTATTTATGGCCCTGTACGTAAGGTATCACTTGTATGTCCTCCGGCCATTTGTGTGTCTCCAATTTCTGCCCAACATATTGGGGAATGACATTTTCGTCCATAAAGAGCTTCAAACGGTGGTGCGTCCTTAATGTTGGGGTTCTAACTATTGTTGTAAGAAAATTCAATTAACGGTAAATGAGTATCCCATGCATTTCCAAAGTCTATTACACAAGCTCGGAGTATATCTTCTAAAGTTTGAATGGTCCTTTCACTCTGACCATTAGTTTGTGGGTGGTAAGCTGTCCACATATCTAGACATGCCCCTAAGGATTTTTGTAGTGATTGCCAAAATCATTAAGTAAATCTACTATCTCTGTTGGAGATAATAGAAATTGGAACTCCATGCAATTTGACGATTTCCTTGAGATAAGTTCTAGTCAGCTTCTCCACCTTGTTGTTCTCCTTGATTGGCAAGAAATGGGTGGACTTAGTTAATCTATCGACTACTACCCAAATAGTGTTGAAACCACTAGAGGTTTTGGGTAATTTGGTGATGAAGTCCATTATATCTGCTCCCGTTTCCACTTGGGTATTTCCGGTTGTTGAAGTAAACCCAAGGGATTTTGATGTTCTGCCTTTACTTTAGAACAACTTAGGCATTTGCTCACATAAGTGGCAATCTCAACCTTCATGTTTGGCCACAAACACTGTTCTTTTAAATCCAAGTACATTTTGTCAGAGCTTGGATGTACGGAATATCTGGACTTGTGAGCTTCTTCCAAGACTAAGTTCCTGACTCCACCGAACTTAGGCGTCCAAATTCGGTTCATAAAGTGTTGTGTTCCATCATCCTTTTGTATAAATTTCTTTTCCATTCCCCATAAAGCTTCGTTCTTAATGTTTTCTTCATCTAGAGCTTCAAGTTGAGCTTCTCGAATCTTTGCGGTAAAGTTGGAATGGATAGTCATGGTTAATGCTGGTACCCGACGGGATTTAATATACTTTTTTCAGCTTAAGGCATCTGCTACTAGATTTTCTTTTCAAGGATGATAACGAATCTCACATTCGTAATCATTCAACAGTTTGACCCATCTTCGTTGTCTCATGTTTAGATCTTTTTGGTCGAAAATGTGTTGGAGACTCTTGTGATCGGTAAAGATGGTACACTTCATGCCATATAAATAATGTCTCTAGATTTTCAGTGGAAAAACTACAGCTCCCAATTCAAGGTCATGGGTAGTGTAATTATTCTCATGCACCTTATGTTGTCGAGATGTGTAAGCGATAAATTTTTCCCTTTGCATCAACACACATCCCAATCCTTGATTTGATGTGTCGCAGCATACGGTGAAATCTTCTGTCCCATCTGGGAGGGATAGGATTGGTGCACTACACAACATTTGTTTTAGTTTCTGTAAAGCAGCTTCTTGTTTGTCTTCCCAGTTGAACTTCATATCTTTCTGTGTTAGTGTTGTAAGCGACTTGGCTACCTTGGAGAAATTCTCTATGAATCTACGGCAGTAGCCAACAAGTCCTAAGAATTGACGCACTTATGTTGGCGTCTTTGGTGCTTCCCAATTCTTGATTGCTTCAACTTTGGAGGGGTCGACATGAATTCCTTTGTTGCTAACTACATTCCCTAAAAATTGTACTTCTCTAATCCAAAATTCACATTTGGAGAATTTGGCATACAACTTTTCTTTTCTTAGTAGTTCCAAGATTATTTGCAAGTGTTGACCGTGTTCTTCCTTGGTTCGTGAATATATCAATATATCATCGATAAATACTATCACGAATTTATCCAAGTACGGTTTGAAAACACGATTCATGAGATCCATAAATACTGTTGGGGCGTTGGTTAATCCAAAAGGCATAACTAAGAACTCATAATGACCATACCGAGTCCTAAATGTTGTTTTCGGAATATCGTCTTCTTGTACTCTGAGTTGATGGTATCCTGATCTGAGATCTATCTTTGAGTAGTAGCTATATCCTTGAAGTTGATCGAATAGATCATCAATTCTTGGAAGTGGGTAACGATTCTTGATTGTTAATTTGTTCAGCTCCTTATAATCGATACACATTCGAAAGGATCCGTTCTTCTTCTTAACAAACAAGATCAGTGCTCCCCAAGGTGAGAAGCTTGGTCTAATAAAGCCTTTGTCAAGAAGTTCTTGTAGTTGGCTAGATAGTTCTTGCATTTCAGATGGAGCCAACTGATAAGGAGATTTTGCTACTAGTCCTGCTCCCAGAATTAAGTCGATTCGGAATTGGATTGGTCAAACGGGTGGTATTCCAGGTAGATCTTCAGGAAACACATCTGGGTAGTTACATACTTGAGGTATGTCGTTGATTTCTTTTGTTTTGCTTTTCTTACCTACAATGTGAACCAAGAATGCGCTACATTTCTTATGTAGATATTTCTGGGTCTTGGTGCAAGAAATGACTTTGAGGTTTTTCCCAGACTTATCACCATAGATAATCAGGGATTCGTCGTTAGGTCAAGATAATCGTATGCATTTTTCATAACATAAGATTTCAGTGTGGTGTAAAGATAACCAATCCATGCCAATTATGACATCAAAAATACCAATAGACAGTGGCATGAGGTTGACGTGAAAAAGGTAGTTATTTAGAGTTAATAGACAGTTTTATAGAATTTCATGTGTCCTCTCGGTTTGACCGTTAGCGATTTCTACTTCATAGATTTCTTTTAATTTGCTAGACTCATGAGTTAACAATTTTCTAAATGTTGGGGTTATAAAACTTCTATCAGCCCCATAATCGAAGAGTATGGTAGCATATAAATTATTTATGAGAAACATACCAGATACCACCGAAGGGTCTTGGATAGCTTTGCTGCTTCCGATTACGAATGCCCTGTCGCGGCCTAAACCTCCCTGACTCCTTAGCTTTGACATTCCCTCTTGAAGTGTCCAACCTCACCACACTCATAACATGTTCTTCCTCCACCAGAGCCTATTCCATTATTTGTTCCTTGATTTATTGTTTCAGGTGTCGTGCTTCTGCAGTAATTGGCAGTGTGTCCCTTTTTTTTACACTTCATGCAAACAAAACAGTCACCTGCGTGCTGAAGGTTACAATTACTGCACCATGGAAATTTTCCATCATTCTTCCTTGGTTGTATGGGTATTTTTGTCATGGATACATAATTAGTCGCCACATCTTGTCTCTTCTCAGATGATTGTCTGGGATTCTTCCCATTAAATATGCATTTGTAAGTTCCAGAATTTGGAGTTTCAGCTTTTGCGACCATAAATTTCCCTTGGATCTCTGTGTTAGTTAGCTGATGAGTTGTTCATTTTGTACTGTCATATGTTGTAGGTTTTGATGCAATTACCATCCCTTTGATCTATGGTGCTAAACCCCAGATATATCACTCGATTTTCTTGTATTTCGGAGTTACATGTGCCAGACACATCACCGCAAGGTCATTGAATCTAGCGATATAAGCATTTATCTCTGAAACCTTCATTGTTAGGTTCCATAATTCTTGTTCAAGCTTTTGTATTTCCTCTCTAGGACAATACTCTTCTAATAGCATCATCTTCAACTCCTCCTAATTCATAGATATTGCAGTATTAATCCCCATCGTATTTACATGGCTATTCCACCATGTTAATGTTGCATTAGAAAAAGTACATGCTACAAATCATACATTATAATCATCTGGACATAAACTTATTTGAAAGGCAGATTCTGTCTTTTCAATCCACCTAGTCAAATTAATAACTCCTTCAGTTCCATGGAATCTCTTTGGTTTACAATTCATAAAATCTTTGTAGGTACACATTCTGGCGGATCCTACATTGCCTTCATTTCTAATTCCAACTGTTGTGACATTAGCTAAAGTTGCAGCGATTCTCTGAGCTATAATTTCTTCAAGTTCTGTTGAACTTATTGAAGGGTTTATTTCTGGTGGTGGCGGTTGCGGTTGTTGTTGTTGTTCTGATTGTTGATTAAGGTTTAGCCGAGCACTTCTTCTTCTAGACATTTTATTTAGTTCCTATTATACGTATTAAGAACATTATGAGTTTTCTGAAGCATTTTAATTAGTCATTAAAATACGAGTGCCAATGACTTCAATTATTCTTTAAAGTATAAGGCATAGTGGACGACACAATTTGTCACATGATTATTGTAATATATGTTTATATTTATTACCAATGGTTACATGAGTTTATTATAGGTTTATATGAGAAAAGTTTCTAAAAACATAACAAAATTTTCAAGGTTTACTAGACCCTCGCTAGAAACTTTTACCCATTACCTTAACTAGTCTGATTTTTATCTCCTATTTTACACAACCACTAGTTCTACTCCATTTACCAGTATCCGAAGTGATGACCTAGTGCATTGACATGAGCCATTTGTTCCTTAAGTATTTGATTCTTGTGGTCTAACTCTCCAATCCGTTCCTCGTTTCTTGAGGTTGGATTGTAGAGCTCTAGTTCTGCATACCTTGAGTCGTGAGTAATCATGTCTTTCTAAGAGAAATTAATGTGATGGTGGTCATCCATCACCGCCTATTGATCTTGGATTCTCTATCACTTCTAGCCTTCGTACCCATCCTAAGAGATAAGTAGTCTTCCCTTCGACAGTTTCCATTTTGTTTTCGATTCTCACACTTTTCTCAAACAGTTGAGACAAGGTTTCAACCTCGGAAGAAGGTGAGGAATGTGGTCGGGATGATTGACCAATCACATACTTGTTAGCAGCTCTTTCTTCTGCTACCCACCTGTCAACCGTTTTTGCTATCCTCGTAGGTTCATATTGGATTCTATGGGTATCCGAAGATGTCCCCTTTTGATTCTTCTTAATCCTTATCCATTTAAGTATGGACTTACGAGCCGTACGTTTCATCTTGGCTCCTCCTGGAAATTGACGATAAAGAGTATTCATTGGTGGTACAGAAGATGCAACTTATTCTGTCTCTTCCATGGGCTCGCTTTCTTCCATAGGTTCGCTCTCTTCCATTTCCTTAGATGGCTCATCGGATGGTAAAGGTTCTCCATCGTCTGAGGGTATTAGGTTGAAAATATTTGGAATTCTAGGGTAGTAAGGATCACCTTCCAAAAGAAGAGATGGAATTTCTTGTTCTTCATCTATATCTTCTGGGATTATCCATTCTCGAAAATGAGCCATGTCGAATTCCTATATCAATAATAATAATCATATATTTTGGATCACCAAGTGTTTAGTCTATCAAATATTACTTCCAAATTAAATAGTCCATATGATCTGATCATAATAAAATGTAGTTGCGCACCTACACCTAGTTGTGATAGAATCTACGTATATATAAACTTCAGTTGGAATATTTGATCTATATCCTTGAGATAAAAAACATTCCGGGTGTTTAGGTATATTCCCATCGTGGGTCGGAGTCTTCATATATGACATTATATTTCTTATATGTTGTATTCATTATTTATTTATTATTTTTTGTTACTTCAGGTCTAGCTGATAAGGCACCAGACAATCAGGACATTCGGAGCGCAGGATCATTTTAGCATATAGCCCTTCTGAAATCCAATAACCCAAAGCGACGTGCCTATCCTATCACCGCTCCCGTAAGTAGTCCTTCAGTAGAATAATTAATAATACTTTTTATTGTAGGTTAATGGATATACCTAAACCTAATAGAGTAAGCCCTAGACTATGGCCATGCTTTCCTAAAAAAGTACTAGTTCTCTATAGTCAATAACTCTGATACCAATCTGTCACACCCCGGTCGGCAGCGGAAATATCGGGTTGTGTAACTTAATCTTTGTATCATAGTTATTTAACATACATTGAATAATACAAAAGAATTATATAAACTACATACCTTTATTGATGATAGAAAGTTATATTATTCTTGTTTCCTAGTAATTACTACATTGTATCCGAACTATCTCACACATCTTAACAGATATATGTCTCATATGAACAGAAAGGACAATAGTAAAACTTCTCATGTTCGAGAAACATTCCATCTTATCAAGTTCCTGAAAGCACATGCATTTTGAAAATACGTCAACGTAAAGTTGGTGAGTCCACATGTTTTGACACTGAGTAAAATTAGTATTTTTCCAAGTTTGAAAAGTATAAAACATAGTTTGAAAGTATCATTCTGACTCATACTTATCTCCAATATAAAATATATCCTAAGTATAATGGTTTACTTACTAAATAAGTTATATATCTACAATTCCTATATTCTATGAGTATAGGTTTTTGTAAATCTAGACCAAGGAAGGTTACTACGTATAAATCTTATTTCAATTCTATACGAGTATATGTGCTAGGTATAATTGTTTACCTAATGAATAAGTAAAATACATACAAGTTCCTTGTACTTGGAGTATAAGTGTTTGGGAAACTTATACTTAACATTAATACTTGTATATCGACAAAGTATAATGTTTCTAAAATTGTGCTACCATGAGTCCATAACCGCTGCTATATGACAAACAAGACCTCTGATTGGTACTACAATGGATCCCACCAATGGTGCCATGAAGGATTCTACCATTGATGCCATAAAAGATTTTGCCCTTGGTGCGATGAAGGTTTCTACCAATATAAATACTCTGCGCGCTTCATCCACGTCGGACCAGAACAAAACAAATAAAAGGACAGTTCATCACCCGGTGGGTTTCATAAACTGTGGGTTGTACCTAGCAACCACGAGTGGGGGTGTCAACCCGTATAGATCTATATATAACTTCCTCGCTCACACGGGATTAGCGGTTATAAGTCAGAGGATTTCCCTAAGATTTCCAGTCTTAGTTGATGAATAAAATTTCTCTTGTAGACTTTGTCGAGTTCCTATATTTCTAACAGTGAAAGCATATTCGTGTCTAAAACCCTAAGTTACTAGACTATGCTTTAAACATTACTCCTAATTTTCATAATACTTAGGCACTATAATAGCTATAACTTGAAGTAAAAACCAGGTTTTATCTTACATAAAACCAATAATAGCAACACACTTAACAAGTCAAAGATGACTTCAAATTATCAAATATATAGATCCATATAGAGTTTTAACTAACGTAAAACTTATGATAATAACATACTAGTAGTTGTACAGTTTCCAAAATATTAGATATATCATAAATATATATATGATTCAAAACTACTATATCCCGGTTAATAGAATTTTATGTTGATACGAACATACGATCATATAAATGTAATTTTAACTTATATATAATATTTAGCATGCATTTTCACCGGAAAACATTAAAAAGTGGTGTCGTGAAATTCACTGTAGCGTGATTTGATAGAATCTAACTAGAAACGGTCAGCGGTCCGTGATCTTCGGGCTCAGGACAAGGAATTCCTTTAGCAAACGAGAGAGAGAGAGAGAGAGAGAGAGAGAGAGAGAGAAAATAAATTTTGGTGTAAGGAGGGTTAGGGTCGAACTTGCTATTTATAGGCTGTACAAGACAAGTTCACGTCATGAAGCAGGGCTACATCACCTCGTAGACTTGTCATTTGGGTTCTAGCTTCGGAATGTGTCTGGATAACACTTTCATGTCGTGAACCTTTATGTTCACGTTGTGAAGTCTAAAAACATCACTCTGTAGGCTTGCAATCTGCATTCTAGCCTTGTGAAGTGTCATGAAGTACCTTCATGTCGTGAACCTTAATGTTCACGTCGTGAAGCATGACGAATTAGGGTTTCTGCCACGTGTCATGCTCTCAGACTGCTACATCTTCGGAAGATCATATCTTTTGCATACGAACTTCGTTTTTGACGTTCTTTATATCCACGCGTAGGTAATTCCGTGTACTATAACTTTATTTTAGATTCCAATAGCTAATTCTCACTATATTTTAATTTCTTCTTATTATATAGACTTATAGTGATAGAGTTTATCATAACTTCTTCATGCGAAGTCGGGTTGAGGTTTGTTAAAATCTTTTGGAATTATATAGACGTGTACTTTTGATTTATAACATAATGTATGTACAAAAGTTCAAATTTGTATTAGAATGTTCCATGAACTACAAAGTAAGTTAATTATATTACTTGTTTGACATGATCATATGTGACTGTTGTTGACCTATTTTGACTGGTGTTACAACATTCGTCTTCATCATTTGTCTAAAGGTCAATTCTTGATGGGGATTAAGTTAATTGGGGGGATTGGTATTTTTGGTGCATGTAATTGGGAGGTTGTTGGTATGGCGGGTATGTGTATTGTTAGTGATTGAACATTTGTGGTGGATAATGTTGGTAGTTAAGGTATTGGTTTTAGAAGGGTTGTAGTTGTGGGCACATAGGATATTGATACATTTGAGTTGGTTGGTAAATAGGTTGTTGTTTTTGTTCAGGGACTTGATGTTGTTGTACTTGTAGAACATATGTTTGGTATATAAATATACTATATGGAAAATCCACTTGAAACACCTCACTAAGATCTTGCCTAGACATCACTCCAGTAAGTAGTTCAATCATTATCATAAATGGAATTGCTGACAAATCTTATTTACAGGTTCATAATAACGACTATGAACTTAAATATAGGTTACACTTAACAAACATAGTAAGTGCAAATCAACTTACAAGTTTTCTAGCGAAAACTCGAAAACTTCGCGGGCAGAACTTCGACGCTGAATACTTGTTTCTGTCAGGCTTTCCGACATTTTAGTGCCCCACTAAAATGCCTGGAAACTCATAAAATCAGATCCTACGAGAGAGGGGGAAGTTTGAGAGTGAATGGTGTGAAGAAATTAGAGAAAATCAAGCTATATATAGGGTCTCAGGAGGCGCATCGTGCCCTATCCTAGGCATGTTGCGCCCACGTGTCAAAAACATCTTGGTTCCACGTCAGCTCTAGTTAGGTGGGAGTTGCCACATGTCACATTTTGAGAGGTGCCACGTCAAGTCTCGCAGGTAAATTTTTGCGTTCTTCGAAAAATCGTAACTTTCGCATATCAGCTTCATTTTCGATGTTCTTTATATCCACAAATTCGTACTTCCAAGTACTACAATTTTCCTTTAGATCTGAACAACTAATTCTTATTCTATTTTCACTTCATATTTTATAAAGATTACAGTGCGAAAGCTCTTGCAAAATTCATAACTTCTTCATACGAATCACGTGCTCGACGTTCTTTATATCTACGGATTTGTGATTACATGGATATCAATTTTCATTTATATCACTTTGGCTAACAAGTAATATATTTTTGTTGTGTGTTTTATAGAAAATACAGATGCACTCTGCTGAACGTGCAACTTCAAAAAATCATAATTTCCTCATACGACGTCAGATTTTGGCGTTCTTTATACTCATGAGTTTGTAATCACAATTACTACAACTTTAAAATAGATTATTTATTGTAAGTCTCAAATTTGCTTGATGTATCAATCAGATCCAATTGATGGTGCGGAATCCCAAGCAATTGGATGATGCAAGATCAAATATAGAAGAAGAAGAAGTAGTAGTAGATGAATCTTCAATGTTTATATGATATGAATGATAATCCAACACAAGATTCACACACACTCTCTTCTTCTCTCTATTTTATCTCTCTAGTACTCCTTGAATTACACACACTTAGCACCTCTCTAGCCGTCTACTCCCTCTACCACCTGACATCTATTTATATGGAACATGGGTCGTGAACAGGTTCACGGCCGTGAACCAGTTCACGTCCGTAAACACCCACCTGGGCCGTGAACCCTCCTAACCACACACACCACATGGACCAAAAACTATTAAAGCCTAGAAAAGTAAAGTGTAAACCATATTTCTGACCCAACAATCTCCCCCTTGGTTTATAGCTTTCTTTTCTTTAACCCAACAAACTCCCCCTAAAAATGTAGCTGGATTTTCTTGCCAATCTTCATTTGGAGCTTGGCTTCAGCTTTAATCTTCGATTTCTTCACAGCTTCAAGATGAACTTGATGAATCTTCAATAAATGACTTCATCTTAAGCAGTTGGGCTTTTCTTCAAAATTTGACTCTGGACGCACATTGGGTGTGGAGGCTTGTTGTACAGATTCTTGAAAATTGGCGCTTTCAGCTTGACAATCTTCAGAGAGAACAATAGAGAGATCTAATTGTCTGGATCACTTCAACAGGTACAAGATAGCAGCAAATTGATTGAGGAGGCTTCAATGCAATCTGTCCCATAGTCTTCAAGTACAGCTTCACCTTGCTTCATGGGTTGAAAGATTGTATGTTAAAAGAATAATCTTCATTTCTAGCTCCTTCAAATGAATGTTCTTGAATGATCACCGATGCATCTTGAGACGTAACCGTGACTAAAAAGTCCCTGTGGATCACAGAAAGAATCATAAAGACCTTTCTCACCACAGTTGTTCAAGGATGAATCCTTGGCTCAGAAAGAGACTTCTCGCAGTATCTGTGTGAACTCGGAGGAACGCAGTGCGATTTGTTGAGCATCGGAGAACTACTCGTGGCTAGTTTTGATGTTAGCCCCTGTATATCCTTGATCATAGAACTCAATACAGTTATCAAGTTAACGAGTTAACTTGGCCCTTGGCGAAACGTGCAGCGATACCTATTTCCCTGTTGGGTGAATCGACCTGGTGTCGTGACAGTTCTTAGGTAAAGAAAGCTGACAAGACCAATCTGACAATTTGTACCGTTTCAGACTTTCAATTCCTTAGATACAACAGTTCTTAGAAAGAAGCTGCCTGACTGGCATTTTCTACAATTTCACACCAGGTATGAGCCATTATCCGTCAATTCATGGGTGAAATCTAGAACATATAAAATGTTCACCGTTAATTCTTTCATAAATGGTTTTGGATTTTGGGTTTCACTTAGAGTCATGGTAACAACGACATCTAAGATCATAAACACAGACTTTTTGGCAACCGTCAGCCGAGTTGTTTTATACTTGAACCTCAAGGGGTACCGGTACGTGGAAATGATTTGATGGAGAAGTTTTTAGATATGGGTGAAGAATGGTTGGGTGTTTCACATTGGTCATGGTGAAAATGACCTTTGATCATTAACATTTGATGTGAAGACTCCTATTAAGACTGGTATATGTCTCAATTTGGAAGAGTCTATCACTCGCATTTGAATTTTCCGTCAATTCCTTGTGAAAGTAGTGTGAAGTGAAATGACCGTAAATTCCTTTCCCATTTTCAGGTTTCTTCTCCTTGCTCAAAATATTTCGATACATACTCCTTAAGTCTCATCTTCTCCTGAATTCACTTTTCAAGACAAATGAAAATTTTTGAGATAAACATAAAAAAAATAAAAGTAAAATACGCTCAAAAACAATATTTTTGGATTTTTTTAATTTTTTTGATTTTTCTGAAAAAGAAATAAAAACATAAAGAATCATATTTTTGTATTTTTGAAATTTTATAAATTTTTTTTGTTTTGATTTTTTAATTATCTCCCTAAATTTGTGCATATAAGAAAATATGAACAAATTTAACAAAAAAAAAAGTAAATACAAAAACTTTTGGGATCAAAGTTGTCAAGCAATTTAACTTGCCCTTTATCACTAAATCTCATATCATTTCCTAAATAATACCTACCAAAGAAAGACACAATTTTTAATTTTTTGATTTTTATAATTCTTTTTTGTATTTTGATTTCTCCCCCTTGAATTGAGCAGGTGGAAGAAATAAAATAAATGCGCAAAATTAAAAGAAACTTGTCTTTGAAACGAATCATTTTAAGAAAAACTCAGGAGTATCGAAAGAATTCAAACCGAAAGTCAGCAATTGAGGACGCAAGCAGCAACAAATTCAGCCTTAGTTGTGTTTCAATCTCGGAACAGATCCGAAAATTCTTCACATTGTTAAGCACAAACCCCATTTGTGATCCTCTCCTTTCTTCCTTTCCTTTCCCGCAAAGGATACATACTCTCACTTAAAGTTATGAGTGTTGTACAGTTGAGAGATGCCTCCTATCATGTGCATGGGACAGCCACTATCAACAAACCAGAGTCTGATGATATTCCTCCATAGCTGCTCCAGCACAGAGCAGGATCAGTTGGTCTTTGGAACCCAATCCATTTTGAAACTGGGTTACCTTTGTCATCAATGCAAGGTACTCTCTCCCATGACATATCCTGCTTATCACAAACAGAAGATGAAGAAATATTAGAGTCATTAGAAGATTTTGGGAGATTGAACCTTTGGAACCCATTTGTAGTTGGGTTTAACCCATTTCTTGCTTGCTCGGTTGGGTGTCTCAGTACTTGCTTTTGAACTCAAAGTCGATCGCCGAGATGACATTGACCTAACCGATCTTGGTTTCACTGGAGCATCTCTTGGATTGGACTTCTTGGCCGACATTCCCTTCTTGTCCTTGGGATTTTGATTTTTTGCCTTCTGCGCGTTCCAATTACCATTGCACCATTCTGACCTTGAAGGGCTTCTTTTGGGGTATCTCCCTCTTGGCGCATTCTGCCATCCTTGTGCAAACATGTATTTTTATTCACATAGGAATTGTTTCTTCCCGCCCCTGGTGGCGTGCCCTTGCCTCGTTTCTGGTTGTTCCCACATGCACACTTGCAACAGGCACTCTTTTTAGCTTGAATTGGTGGCATGTATTTCCCAACAGCAGGTTGATCAGAAGCAACTGAGTTCGAAGCAACAGATTCAGAGTTCGAGGAGACATTGGTTTGTTCAATAGTGTTCTCCTTGTTGTTTTCTTCCACTGCTTTACCCGCACAAGAAGTAGAATCATTAGAATTCTTCTCCTCAACACCCTCAGTTGGCCCAGATTGTTCAGTCTTAACTGAAACTGGTTCAGGGAGTGGGCCATACTGAGCAGGTGTCTCTACCTCATTGGTTTCAAGGGGTGGGTTATAGTTATCATTAAAGGAAGGTGGAACACTGTGATACCCTAACCCCTTAGATTGATTATCTTTGAATTTTAATTGTTTTTCAATCATCGTTGCCCCTTTTTCACTTGACACATCAAATTTCTTGAAGTTAAAATCAGCATTTTGAAAGCGGATCTTCAATGTGTCAAGTTCTTCAGTTACATCAGCAAGTTCTTTCTGAAAATATTTATAATTGACACACTAGTTACTGTAATCCTTCTGCAATTTCCTAAATTCCTTCGTCTTCGCCTCTAGTTGTTCTTTTAATGGTTTCTGGCCTTTCTTAAGTTGGTACCCCTCATATTTAAGGTCTTCGTTCTCCCTTTTTATTAATTCAATTTGCTCACGTAAAAAATTGACAGTGTTAATGCAAGTTTGAGAACAAGAAACTTCATTGACCGGGATGCTTGAAGTACTCATTGTTTACCAAAAATGCCCTTTGACTAAAAACTCAAAAGTCAACCTTAAAAGTCAAATTAAAAAAAACAAACTTAAAACTCAAACTTAAAAAGTCAAACCGAAAAGCTAAATTTGAAATTTTGAAAGTTAAACCAGAAAGTCAAACTTTAAAGTGAAAGGTCAAACTTGGAAGTCAAAGTCAATTTTTTAAGGTCAAAAGTCAATTTAGAAAGTCAAAAATTAAAAGTTAAAAACTTTGGGTTGAAAGTGAAATTTTAAGAATTAAAAAATTGATTTTTGGGCAAAATATGTCAATATTGCGAAATTGGGTTGAAGCAGCAAGTCTTTATGAATTAAATTGGGAAGGAATGAAGCATGTGGCTTGCTAGTCCAACTGGTAAGGCGCTGGAATGATGAGGCAGGCGACTCGGGTTCAATCCTTGCAACCCCCAATTCCTTTTGAATATTTGTTGCTGCGAGGATGACGTGTGCGAGGACCGACCGTGAACCCGAGGCGAGGACCGTGAACGAGGCGAAGACCGTGAACGAGATTGCAGGCCGTAAACCCTCGCACCGCAAACCACCGAGGACCGGCCGTGAAAGCTTCTTCGGAGGACCGTAAACTCTTCTTCGGTGGCCGTGAACCCTTCTTCGGATCGCGAAAAAACGGCGTTTTTCACCACTTTTTGCTCCAAAACTCGTTTTTACGAAAAACTCAAAGAACAAACCCCCACTATTTTGCCAAGAACTATCCAAAAACGCAAAAATCCTTCACGAAAAAGATCAAATACGCTCCAGATCTGCCAAATTGATTGATACAATCCAAGCTCTGATACCAACTGTAAGTCCCAAATTTGCTTGATGTATCAATCAGAACCAATTGATGGTGCGGAATCCCAATCAATTGGATGATGCAAGATCAAATATAGAAGAAGAAGAAGAAGAAGAAGAAGAAGAAGATGATGAATCTTCAATGTTTATATGATATGAATGATAATCCAACACAAGATTCACACACACTCTCTTCTTCTCTCTACTTTCTCTCTCTAACACACCTTGAATTACACACACTTAGCACCTCTCTAGCCGTCTACTCCCTCTACCACCTGACATCTATTTATATGGAATATGGGTCGTGAACAGGTTCACGGCCGTGAACCAGTTCACGGCCGTAAACACCCACCTGGGTCGTGAACCCTCCTAACCACACACACCATATGGACCAAAAACTATTAAAGCCTAGAAAAGTAAAGTATAAACCATATTTTTTACCCAACATTTATTCAAAATAATTTTTTTATTAAAAACTTTATTTAGCATAAATTGTGAAGTATATAATAAGATTTTACACAAATAGCATATACCCATAATATTTATCCATCTAACATGTATGTAATAAATAAATATAATTAACACATATATAACATGTATTGTGTATGAAGGATTCTTATTTATTCACAATTATCCTGTTCTACGACTTTAATTATTCAATAAAATGAATAATCATAACTCTAATACCTTAAATGTTTAGCCCAAATTCATGAGTGTTACAGCTTGTTTGGCTAGTTTTTCTAGTCTTTTTTTCTTCTTTCTCAATATCAGGATTGTAAAATAGTTCACCCGTTCGTGTAGACCTATGCATAAACAATCAAATAAAAATAAATCAATTTCCCCGACAATGGCGCCAAAACTTGTTGGGGGTGTCAAACCACAAAGCAAATTACACCCTTTTGCTTGCAAATAAAATGTAATATAATGGTAAAAGGGGATCGAATCCACGGGGAAATGGTTGTATTCAATTACAAATGCAATCTAAATGAACAAGTGAAATAAAACTAAACAATTAAAATTAAACTATGGGGTGTTGTTGTGATTTGTTTGAAAACTAAAAGACTTGAAAACAATAAATTATTGCAATTAATCAAGATGGTGAAATGCTCAAATATGAGAAAGAATTTGTTAACTACGGAAATTCACCACCATGAATACTTGTTTGTTTTTCATTAGTATTCAATATGTAAGCTTATCATTCAACCCAAATTGGTTCTAGTAAGCATGAAACATGATATACCAAAACTCCTTAGAGGTAGTATGAAGGTTAAGGAAGCCTACAACACTCCTTCTTAATCAAAGTCAAAGATCCAATTGAAGCAATTGAATCTAAGAAAATTGATTAGCCTTAAGAATGAAGGAAGTCCCTATTCCAAGAGGATGTTAATGCTTACACATTCATAAAGAATCATGAACCACAATCTAGAGGTGATTTATACCATCATAAAGCTCTGGTTCCATACTAATTCATTTATCATTTAGTTAATCAAAGAAAAAGACTAACAATTACTCATCAAATACCAAGCTCATGAACATAAGTATTGAGAAAGCATAAGAATGAAGAACCATGAATCATAAACATGAGCTAAATAACAAACAAACTTGAATCCTTGAAAACTCGCAAATATTCAAGGGTTTTAGCCCAAGTTAACCAAATTGAAGTACTTAGCCACTCATGGCAACAAAACAATAATCACATATATGTCTTAACATAAAAGATTAAGAGCATATTGGCAAAATGAGATCATGAATGCTTCTTACTTTACAAAATCGCCCAAAGTTGCTCCAATGGTGTCTATTTTCGATCTAGGGGCTACAATACCTAATCCCTAAGGTAAATGATAAGCCAAATGACCAAAATGCCCCTAGGAAGTCAGTTGTGCGGGTACCTACATAGATTTGCACGGGTGAACACCTCACCCGTGCACAAGATGTTGAAATGTCGTTGGATGATGCCTCCACTACTCCACTTCACTACACAATATTCCTTTCGTCCCCTTCACACCTCATTAACAGATCATATATAATAACCTTACAATATCTAACCTAAAGGATCAATTTGAAAAAAAAGTTGACGCCACTACTTCGGGGATTCCCTGGTAGAAAAATTGGGATCAATAAAAACATCAAATGAGGGGAATGGAATAAATCTTATCATTGAACCTCTGTTCAAAAATACCACAAAACGGTTAAGTTAGGGTGGTTATCTAGATAACAGTGTCTAGCATTGGTCTGACACCGTGGGGTATTTTACCCCTAGACTCACCTTAATTGGCAAAGTAGCATCAGACTTACCTAGTAGTAGTCTAATACTGACACACTCTATTTAGCAGTCTATGAAGTTCCCTTAATTACTTCGTGAAAGGAAACACTGACATACAAATCTCATTAAAAGGAAAGGGGGAATACTAGTATAGTACTCCAGTATGCTCCCATACCCCGACACGTAATAGTGTCAAAAAGAAATGTGTACAAAATAGCACTTCTAGAACATTATATAGTACTCTGGTACGAGTAGTAATCGTACCCTATCACATAACAATACCCCGACACAAGTAACACCTAAGAAACAAGTCTTTAAAAAATACTTTGTATGTAAAAAGTACTTTCGGCACATAACGGTACCCCCACACAAGTAGCACCTGTAAAACAAAGTTCTACTCCCCATTCCGAGTTCACACACAACCCGACATGAAAACTACCCCAATGTTCAAACTCAATTGAACTAAAAATCTCTTTTAAGTCTTAGGGAATAACTAACATCTCTTCGACTTAAGTCAAACTAAGCATCCTTTATAATTCTTATCACTAGGCAAGACTACTAATCAATATCCAATACTAACTTTGTTTAGGTAACATTATCCTTATTTAACACAGAGTATTAGGTATTTAATATATATTTATTTTCTCAGAATGGATACTTCTATTAGTATTATTATTATTATTATTATTATTATTATTATTATTATTATTATTATTATTATTATTATTATTGTTATTATTATTATTATTATATAATAGTAGTATATATACATCTAGCACATATTCCAGGCAATAAGCACACAAATCAAATATAAAATTTTGACAAATATTTAATACATTTGTTAGATACTTGTATTAAAATCATGCTCGTGAAAGTGACCATGCACTCAGCTGTTAAGGCGGATGACTTGTGATTTGGGCAGCGCTTCGCCTATCACCCCATCTTTTCCTTTTAAAAGACCTAGATATGAATATCGCTAAGTATTAGTCTTATATTTCTTGTGACTATAATAACAATAATCTAGATTCCTCAATAATCCCGACAAATACTGACCTATAGCTCATAAGGAAGAACCAGGTAAGATCATATCGGAGGTAGGGTCCATTTGGGATACATATTATACTGTTTGGAAATCCCACTTTAAATAACTCACTAAATCTAGAGTACACATCATTCCCATAAGTAGATCAATAAGTATTATGAATGTAAATGTAACTGACCAACCATTGATCAATCTTATTTATAGATTCATAAAGACGACTATGAATATAAATATAACTTACACTTGAATTAATTATAGGTATAGGGACTGAGCTGCAATTTTTCAATAGTTGAGCAATAGAGAGGATTCAGAACCTTCCTAGAGGTGGACGGTCCTGAGAACCCAAATGAAGGGTTCTGGAAGCCTCCAACTTAGATAAGGAAACTATATATGTGTTGAATTAAAATATTATTATTTTGAATTCAAATCTAGGGTTTCTAGGATTATCTGGCAGCTATATAAAGGACCCTAAGGCCTTAGGAAATCCGATCCTTCCTCCTTACATATAGAAATCAGAATTTATCCTCTACCATCTCTCATATATATGATCCTAAGGTTTCCAAGGGTTTTGGAGGTGACGCATTAGAGGCTACCACACAATTAAAGCTTGTTTTCCAAGGAGATCTTCAGGTGTTTGATTGCTTAATTCCATTAAAGCAAAAAGGTATGTTATTTATCTATGTTTTTCGATTACCATTAGGGTTTAGTTTTGTTACATAAAGTATGTTGCTATTAATAGTGAAAATCCATAGATCTTTTACGTTGCATGTCCACAAACGAGTTTATGTAAAATTCCACAAGTACATGTGATTTATATCCTAAAAATCCTAATAGTGGTATCATAGTCTAGCTTTGTCAATTAGTAGTGCTTAAAGATGAAACCAAAAAACTATAAAAATTGATAATTTGTGTTGGCCGGGACGTGGACAGTCCTCTGCCACATCGTGGTAAATACCTTAATCCAAAAATTTGGGATTTTCTTGCCTTATTCAAAGATGGAACAATTATTACTTACTTAATATAACTTTAAATGCTTAAAATATGAATATTATAATTAGATAATTAGAAATCCTAATTTTAATACAAGGAAGATTTTCAAAAGGTAATTATCCAATTATAAGATAATTAGATAATGGAATTATCCTTTAATAAAGATTTAATACTAAATAATTAAAAGTTTAATTAAAGATAATTATTAAATCTTAACAATTCAAATATTAATTAATTAAAGGATAATTGAAATAATAAGATTCGAACCTTGTAATTTAAAAAGTTTTTAAAATACACCCCATAGATTTGTATATATAATACTATATGTATAACTAAAAGTCAGCCAAATGAATAGTAAGCCTCATTCATGAAGCCACATTATAAGATATGTATAAAGAAACGGCCTATAAAATGACCGTTGAATGGGTGTCTTTCTTCACCCACCGCTTCATTGTGTAGTGGAGGGTCGTTCGTCGAACGAGTTTCATAGGACACTAATCACATTAAAAGTATAATGTATAAAGTACTAGAACTTTCCATAAATCCCACTCTAGTTATTTTAGGAAAAATGTGAAATTGTATGCTAATCCATGAAAACACACATCATTTCTTTGCAAGTCTTTAGTAGAGTATGTGTGGCTAACCGCTACAATAATGTGGGACTACTAAGATGAAATGATGGAACATACTCGAATTAATGGTTGTTGATGGAGTGTGTGTAGTTAACCAGCACGTCAATGTGAGATAATAAACAAACTCGAGGATGTCAAGGAGGGTTTGCATGGTTATTCGCATATTGCTTGTGATTCGTGGCATCCTAGTCATAAATCATAGAGCATAATCTGAGATTAAACATGACATTAAATAGTTCAATGAATCTCGAAAGATCCAGGACTTTTATATTAGATTGAAATTGGTAAAGTTCTTTACCAACCTAAAATAAATTTTCAATTAGATTACGACATCCCTCTTCATAATTTTGAGTTGTATTTATGGATCATAGACTTGAATATTAATTGGATTAAAATATTAAGGATTGAATAAACTAACTAAAATCTTATTTCTTGTTTTAGATGTCTGGAAATGCTAATCTTCCTCCTCCTACACCCACTCACAACTTCACTCTTGTGTAATAAAGGACAAGCTTAATGGTCCAAATTACATGGACTGGATGCGGAATTTGAAGATGAAATTCAGATATGAGAAAAAAGAGAATGTTCTCGACATTCCTATTCTAGAAATTGATAAAGAAACTGCTACTCCTGAGCAATTGGCTGAGTACAACCAAGAACATGACGATGTCACTAAGGTCGATTGCATTATGATTGCAACATGACACCTGACCTTCAAAATTCCTATGAGGACAACTGGCTATATGAAATCAACTTGGTTCTTTCTCAAATGTTTCATAAGAAAGCGAGGAAAGAGCATTATGAAGTTATCAAGGCCCTTATGGCATGCAAGTTGAAAGAAAGGGAATCTATGTGTGCTCATGTACAGGAAATGAAAAGACACATGGAGAGAATGGAAAAGCTCAATGTGAAATTTGACAAGGAGCTTTCCATTTATATGGGGCTCAACTCCTTGCCCAAAAGTTATGATCAGTTCATCCTGACTTATCATTTGAACAATACTGATACCACATTGATTAAGCTTCATAATCTATTGCAAAAAGCTAACGCAGGAATGAAGAGGTCCCATTCCAATAGTGTTGTGATTGCCTAGTCATTGATATTTAACAAGGAAAGGGCAAGAAGAGAAAGTCATATTCCCAAACCAAGTAGAAAGGTAAATCCCACATTGGAGAGTCCAGTGGGTCAAAAGGAAAGGTCAACTTTGATGCTCTGCTTGTCGGTAATTCAAAAGAATCCATATGCTTTCATTGTGGACAAAAGGGAAATTGGAAGAGAAGCTGCCCAAAGTACCTACAAGAAGTGAGAGAGGCTAAGGGCAAGGTGCCCGTGTCTTCATCTGGTATGTACACTATTGAAATCAATAACACTTATATTTTAAACTCTTGGATTCTTGATATGGGATGTGATTTCCACATTTGTTCTAATATGCAAGGACTAATGGAAAGTGAAGAGGTCGAGCATAGGAAGAAGAACCTGATCATGGGGAATAGGCGAAAGTCGGCTGTTACCAGGATTAGGACTTATAAGCTTATGTTTGATAGTGTTAAGTTTGATTTGAATAGTTGTTGTTATTTGTCAGAAATGACAAGAAACATGATTACATTTCATGTTTTATTTAGTCAAGTATATTTTTATGGTTTTGATGATAATGATGGTCCAATTTAGTTTATAAAAATGGTGTATTTATTTTCGAAACTTATCCTTGTAATGGTGTGTATGAAACTATTGTCTGTGTGAATGAACTTCGCAATAATGTTTATAGTATTGATTCTTCTAATGGTTTAGACAAGGCATGCTTATGGAATTGTCGTCTTGGGCACATTAACAAAGAAACGCATCGCCCAACTCCAAAAGGATGGAGTGTTGGAAACGTTTGACCTTAAATCAGACGATGAGTACAAGTCTTGTTTATTAGACAAGATGACTAAATCACCCTTCACTAGTACTTGTGATAGATGTGAAGGATTGTTAGACCTCATCCATACTGATGTATGTGGTCCTTTCAGATCCGCCACAAGGGATGCTAATCGCTACTACGTGACGTTTACTGATGATTATAATAGACACGGGTATATCTATTTGATCAAGCATAAATAGGAAAATTTTGAAAAGTTCAAAGAGTTTATGCACGAGGTAGAGAAACAATTGGGAAAGAAAATAAAGATACTCTGATCTGATAGTGGTGGAGAATATAGTATCGAGTTCAACGACTATCTTAAGGAATATAGAATTGTTTCACAATTCACACCTCCTAGGACACCACAACTTAATGGTGCAGCTGAGAGGCGTAATCGAACCTTGATAGACATGGTTCGTTCCATGATGATTCGAGATTCACTACTTATATCGTTTTAGGGGAATGCCTTAAAGACACCCGCCCATATCCTCAATCTTTTAACTACCAAGAAGGTTTCCAAAACACCTCATGAGAGGTGGACAAGGAAACCTCCCCCGCGCGTACATATGAAGGTTGGGGGTTACGAGGCTCTCATTAGGCGTGAGACCCAAGCTAAACTGGAACCCAAAGCCGAGAGATGTATTTTCATTAGCTATCCACAAAATTCATATGGATACTTGTTCTATAGGCCTAGTAAGTATGTGGTCTTTGTAGCTTGAAGGGAGTCTTGAGAGAGAGAGGGGAGGGAGATCATAATCAAAGAGGACAGTAGGAATGAGATTGATCTTGAAGAAATTCAAGAGTCGTCCAATGAAGGAACCTTTGATGACACTAGCTCTCCACCTAAGGTTGAATTTTTGAGCCTATTGACAATTCGTTACCTCTTCGGTTATCGAGTAGAGTTAGCATGCCAACTGAGTGTTATGGTTTCCATATAACTACAAATAGGGAAAATTTTATTAGTGATAGTACATTGGTAAATTTCGATAAGCTAGCTAACTAAAAGGAAGCGATGGCAGACCATGAGGCTGCAAAATTGAAACAGGGAATGGATAATGAGATCCGATCAATGTTAGATAACCAAGTATGGACTTTGGTTGATCACATGCCTGGTCGAAAGACAGTAGGGTGCAAATGGATCTTCAAGAAGAAGACTGACATTGATGGTAAAGTACAAACCTTCAAGGCACGGTTGGTTACAAAGGGATTTACTCAAACCCAAGGGGTTGACTATGATGAGACCTTTTTGTCAATTTCCAATATTAACTCAATTAGGGTAATGTTTTCGATAACTGCTTATCCTAACTATGAAGTATGGAAAATGGATGTTAAAACAAGTTTCCTTAATGGGAAACTGACTGGGGATGTTTACATGGCTCAGCTAGATGGTTTAAACATGCCAAATTCTCTAATAAGGTGTGTACGCATGAGATGTCTATCTATGGACTGAAACAAGCATCTTGTAGTTGGAAACTTTGCTTCCATGAAAATGTTTAGATTTTATAGAAGTGAGGTTGAGTCATACGTGTATGTCAAAGCTAGTGGGAATGTAGTGACCTTTCTGGTTTTGTATGTTGATGACATACTCCTTATAGGAAACAATGTTCCAAACTTTCAAGAAGTGAAATATTGGCTTGGGAAATGTTTCGGTATGAAGGATCTAGGAGAGGCTTCATACATTTTTGGAATAAGGATTTATAGAAATAGGAAGAGACATTTACTTGGGCTTAGCCACAGTACTTAATTGGATAAAATATCGAGACAATTTAATTTGGAGAATTCCAAGAAAGGGGATTTCTCCATACATCATACTGTTAAATTGGGCAAGGCTCAATATTCCGGTAGTGATAAGGAAATAGATGCGATGAGTCGAGTCTCATATGCTTCGGCTATGGGATCACTCATGTTTGCTTTGACCTATACTCAACCTAATGTAGCCTTTTCCTTGAGCATGGTTAGCAGATATCAGGGAAATCCAAGCATGGCTCATTGGACATCAGTGAAAAATATTCTTGACTATTTGCGAAAAAACAAAAGTTATGATTTTGGTTTTTGGTGGCAAAGATGAACTTAAGGTGAATGGTTATAATGACGCCAGTTTTCAAACTGATCAGAATAATAGTTAATCGTAATTTGTTTGGGTATTTTTGTTGATTGGTTTAGTCGTAACTTGGAAGAGTTCCGAGTAGCAGACGGTGTATGATTTTACTTATAAATCAGAGTACATCGAAACAAACAAGGCAACAATTGAGGCAATGTGGTTGAAGAAGTTTATTGGATATCTTGGAGTTGTTCCATCAATCCAAGAGCCAGTGGAGATATTATGCGACAATGAGGGTGTGGTTGCTTTGATCAAAGAACCAAAGGATTATGGTAGATCAAGGCACATCGAAAGGAAATACTATAATATTAGACATAAAGTAGAAGATGGAATACTCATGGTGAATCGTGTATCATCAAATGATAATCTTGTTGATCCTCTCACAAAGGTTTTAAGTAAGATTAAGCACCTTTAGCATGCTAGGAGCATTAAGCAAAGAGATGATATCAGATTTTAGATTTTGGCAGTTAGTGATATCATTTGTCAATTAACTTATTCTATTATTTCGCTTTGCATGTTTTACTTCATGAATAATAATTTATTTGAAATGCCATAATCGGTCATACTTTAGGATTAATTATTGATTTAAGATTGTCATGAATTGTTTGTAGATTGTCTATAGGGACTGGATATTGCATATGATTGTTGCTATATTCACGAGTACTTAGAAAATGGGGATTTTGAGTATTGTTTAAAATCATGCTTAGAGATTACTTCATGGATTCAATCACGAGTAATTGTAAGACGATAATATCTTTTATTCTTAAAACGGAGATATATAACTCATAGTTTGCAAGTCTTTTGTGCATTGGTTTGCAGCAGAGCATTCGTAACTAAATGTTATAATGTGTATTTCCATGTATGACTAGGTGAGTAAAATGTATGATTATATAGTCAAAGTTTATTCGTTCCTTTTTCCTATTAAGGAAAATCGATATCTTTGGGCCCCTCAGTGATTTGATGTTGACATTATAATGTTGGACCCAACCGCGACTAAATTAATGTGTTCAATTACTAATCTGATGACGTCATCACAAATCGGGAAATCGAGAAACAAAATCTTGGACCATGAGATTGATTCTAATCCATGTCGTCTGTCTATACAATATCATGAAGAACGAAAGGATAGGTGATCACTTATCTTAGGGCTGGCGTCTGATCTGATCAGAGTTTGGCATTGTCTTTGGAAAACATGATTTACTACTTTTTCTGAATTATACTAGAAATTTTAGTTAGCAACTTATCCAAGTGGGAGACTGTTCGATTAAGTGTCTAAGGTCTTAACTAAATTGGTATAATCTTGAAGAATAAAAGTAAAGTCCTTTTTGGGACACCATCATAACCAGGAAATAGCTTAGATTGATTATAAAAGAGAGATAAATGGTTTATTAATAGATCATATGATTAATATATTAATTGGAAATAGTATGGGTTAATTAGAGTTAGTTAAAGGTACAGGGACTGACCTACAGTTGTTCAATATTTGAGCAAAGAAGATGATCTATAACCTTCCTAAAGGTGGACGGTTTTGAGAACAATAATGAAGGGTTCTAAAAGCCTCCAACTTACATAAGGAAACTAGATATGTATGGAATTAAAGTATTATTATTTTGAATTCAAATCTAGGGTTTCTGGGATAATCTGGCAGCTATATAAAGGACCCTAAGGCTTGGAAATTCGATCCCTCCTCCTTACATATATAAATTAGAATTTCTCCTATCCCCTCTCTCATATATTCAATCCTAAGGTTTCCTAAGGTTTTGGATGTGATGCATTAGAGGCTACCACACAATTAGAGCTTGTTTTCCAATTAGATCTTCAAGTGTTTGATTGCTTAATTCGATTTAAGCAAAAATGTATGCTATTCATCTATGTTTTTCGATTACCATTAGGGTTTAGGTTTGTAATATAAAGTATGTTGATATTAATAGTGAAAAGTCATAGATCTTTTAGGTTGCATATGCACATAAGTGTTTATGTGAAATTACGCAAGTACATGTGATTTATAACCTAAAAATACCAATACCAAAAACCTGCAAAATACCTCATGAAAAAGAAAAAGTATCCAGTACGATCCATAGTAAAGAAAAAATAAAATATGCAATGCAAAAATAACAAAAAAAAATTATTAAAAACTAAAATAAACTAAATAAAAGAAGTAAATAAAATAAACTATCAAATATCTGTTATGTCCCGAGATCTAGACCTCATGACATGACCAATGCTGCTTGACGTGGTCGTGAACTCCCTTGTAACCTAACCTCTTGTTTTCAGGAGACTAAATTAAGCTATTAAACTAATAATACTCTATTCATTTTTTTTTAAATTCCATCATATCTTATTTCATGAATGACTACCCTTTAAAATTTAAATAGGGATAAACAAAAGACTCAAATAAGGAAACAAAGACTCTAAAATCGACTCAAATAACAAGCGATCCTAATTACCAAATTTAAAAACGGAAACAAGATAACTTCCTGAAATATAAAATACTTATCTCTACTAACTTGAGGACATATCAAGTATGATTCATAACATTACTCCCCTCCTCTGCATTGAGCTTGTCCGCAAGCTCAAAGCATGGGAACGTGTTGGTAAAACCATCCAGATCCTCGCAAGTAACATTTTCTTCATCTTCCATCATGATACATAAGAGTTTTGCACACTTATGGCCGACCGAGAACATCTCATCACAGTTAAAACATAATCGTTTTGCTCGCTTTTCTGCCATCTCTGTAGTCGTAAGTCGTTTCCAAGCCGGGTTCCACACTTCAGATTTCACGGCTTCGGCTCCATCACCTGCTGACTCTCGATTTTTTCTTGCTAACGAGGGTTGATTCCCGTTTTACTGGGGTGCTCCAAAACTCCTAGGTTTCCCCTCCTCTGATAATTTCAGCTCAATTTGTCGAGCTAAATTGATAGCGAAATAAAGGGTGTTGGGTCTTGCAAATCCCACTTCATATCGTAAAATGCCCGATAATTTGCTCGGGTGTTACACCAGTTTTTCAGCCCAATAAGGATTCAAATTTTGCACAATAGTCTTCCACAAGTCCCTCCTTCGCAAACTAGTCAACTCTCCAAGCGGGTTCATGCTAATTGGTAGCCCAAACCTGATTTTGCATTCTTCTGAGAATTCACCCTAGCTTAGGAGAGTCCTCATCCTTCTGAGATTATGATACCACGAACTGGCCCGCCCTTGTGGAGAGAAGGTGGCTTGTCACACCCATGCATTTATTGGGGTTTGCTGCTCTTCAAATAAATCTTCACACTTTTGGAGCCATTCAAGGGGGTCACCCTTCCCAGCATAAGTCAGAAATTCCATCTTAGCAAACCTTGGTACCTGGCTACCTCGGTACCCTAAATCCTCGGAGTCGTCCCATATCTTGGGTGGTTATGGTTCCCGGCGATTGAACCCATCAAATTTGGGTGGTTCCCAATTATGTTTGAATGGTTGTGGATCCTTCATTCGCCAGGAGTCGTAACTCCTCCCTATTCCTCTTCCTACCCCACAAGGCGGTTCCTTAAAAAAAACCCTGCCTCGACCACCTACCATTGATGCTGTCTGTCCCTTGCTATTTGGATTGACGCCGAGACCTACCCCTATTCCTCTTCCCTGACCCTGTTCGTGGGGGTCTTCAAACCGCGCCATCTCAACTTCCTCTTCTACGCTTTCCTCCTCATTCTCCTCTGACCTAAAACGTTTTTTGCTTTTGTTTTGGCTTTGTGCCAACAGCCCTTCTTCCAGAGATGTTTGCTTGGCCTGCAAGGTTTTTACTGCCGCCTTCAAATCGATCCTGTTCTGAGTTTGTTGAGTCATGAAAGCTTCTAGTTTCTTTAGGAAATCTTCAGATATGGTAAACATCATGAGCGGCTCTGATACCAAATTTGTTATATCCCGGGATCTAGACCCCGTGATAGTACCAATGTTGCATGAATGAGTCGTGAACTCCCTTGTAACCTAACCTCCTGTTTGCAGAAGACTAAACTAAGCTATTAAACTAATAATACTCTATTGATTGTTTTTAAATTCCAGCATATCTTATTTGATGAATGACTACCCTTTAAATAGGGATAAACAAAAGACTTAAATAAGGAAACAAAGACTCTAAAATGGACTCAAATAATAAACGATCCTAATTACCATATTTAAAAACAGAAACAAGATAACTTCTTGAAATATAAAATACTTATTTCTACTAACTTGAGGACTTATCAAGTATGATTCATAACTAGATCTTACAAATCATGTGAGATAGAGAGGATATAAACTTATCAAAGAGCTTCTTAAAGCCTCGCTAGAGGATAAAGTCACCAATTCTTATGTAGACGAGAGCTTGACTCTAATCAAGATTAGACCAGTATCGGAAAAGATAAATCATGCAAAATGAGGATTTTTTTTATTGTTTTTGTTTTTTATAACCTGTATAATATCAAGTTTAAATCAAAATGCTTCTTATTAAATCATTTGTACTTGAAAGTTTTAGATGAGAATGGAACAGAGTTTGGCTAAAGACATTATCTTGTTAAATGGAGAGACTTCCAATACCAAGCCTTTTGATGATATAAAATATGATATAGACAGTTGTAACTTAGTTGCCAGTTCCACTGCAACTCATGATCAACAAATCTCTTTGAGTAAAACAGTAATTAAGTTTTTTTATCTTATTAATTTAGATGTTTTTAATCATCATTTTGATCTATAATTTTTTTTAATTATTATTTTCAATGGAAAAACTTCCTTGTGGTGCCACTTTAAGCGAAGGTTTCTAGTGTTGATTCAACCACACCTAAAGATCCTAAATCACTATGTATGTTTTCTTTTTTCTATATTGTTTGAAACATTTTCTGGTTTTTTGCTAAAGTAGCACCGAATCACATGAGATTGGTGCATATTTTTATGAATCTTATAGGGTATGTTTAGTAATTTTGTGTTTTTTAACATTTTATATAGGTTATATAATGTTTTGCAATTTGTATGCGCAAAAGTGTTAAAATCTTTCTAGGTGAATTTTTAGGCGAAAAAAATAAGTCAAGAAGAGTTTATTAAGAAGCTGATATCGATAGTTGGGGATCAGATATTAAGCTTTACAATATCCAGCCACCAATGCAAGGTTTGAATGAATTGTGTTTTGATTTAGTTAATTTGATTGTTGACTTATTATTATTATTTACTTTTGTTTTGTGTTGCATGTTTAGAATTCGAGAAGTATGTCAATAGTTAAAAGAAGGGCCAGAAGGTTGAAACATGTTAAAAACTTAGGTTCCGTTTAATGTTTATTTATATGTCGGGTTGATTATGCAAAGTGGATTTGTGTTTTTGGTTCTAATAACTTTATATGACATGTTCATTAGCTATAAAATTTTTGTGGTAAAAAGATTAGGAAAAAACATTCTCTTTCAAATAATAATTAAAAAAAAAACAAAATAAAAAACAAAAAAACAAAAAAACTTTTAGTGACATTTTTTGGTGCCAGCCAAAGGGCCTTTAATATCACGTTTTTAGTTTTTATTCTGTCACGAGGTGTCATTTTGTTTGTAAAAGAAAAAATAGTTTTGAAAAATAACAATATTGTTAAATTTGGTATATGTGACAAATGTTAAAATGAGTGATATATTAGTTTTAATATTTAGGTACAGTAGATAAATATTTGCAAGTTAGATGAATTGGAAGATCACTTATGCAAAAATTTGTGTTTCTTCCTGAATAAGTGGTTTGATAATTTTATGTTTTGGTGTCAATTAAATATATTAAAACTTCAAAGCATTTGTGATTTAAGTACTGAAAATATTGATCTTAGACAAGTTATATTATAAATTAATTAACTATATTGTGTGTTTTTTATTTATTAGCTTAGTTATCTTTTTATTATTTTATATTCTATTTAAATTAAAAAACCGGACATAATTTTTTAATATAATTTTTTTCTGGTAAAAAGATTAGGAAAAAACATTTATTTTAACGAGTATATAGTGACATAAGAAGTATCATTAAAACCGAAATGTATTGTTGCATAACAAATAAATAAGTGTCATTAAAAGTTACTTTTAGTGACACTTTTTTTGTGCCAGCCAAAGGGCCTTTAATATCACTTTTTTTGTTTTCACTGACACTTCTTCTATATCACTACATGTCATTTTGTTTGTAAATTATATAACGAAAAAATAGTTTTGGAAAATAACAGTATTGTTAAATCTGGTATATGACACAAAGGTTAAAATGAATGATATATTTTGCATTTTTAATATTTGGGTAGCATTTGTGATAATTTATATTGTTCCATAAAAACAAACATCTACAACTTGTTAATAGTATAAGTATCTTACTATAAAACTTATTAGAAAAATAAGGGGTATACACCACCAATGGACGTTGCCCATTAGTCGGTCCTATGGCCAACATGAGATGATAAATTATCTCCAAAACAAGAAAGATGGATCTCCAAATTTATACTCAAACCCCTTTTATATATGGATTTGTGCATCGTTAACAATAGGACACTAATGCGGAGACAAATATGAAAGAATGCCCACATGATAATATAATATATAGAAGAAAATACACGGATACTATGTCACAACTAATGAAATGATGTTTAAATCTACCATTAGATTTATCTATAAATTTTCTTCATTGTCTTTAATTGTTATCGACTATTATATGTAATGATATTTGAGTCCGATATACGTAGAGATACTTTATATATAATAGTTTAAATGATGTGCTTGTTCTTATGTAATTTTCCTTTGGTTGGTATCTTAACTTCTTGTTAGTTTTGGTTATGATAATAAAATTTTGTCCGATGATAGTTTCGCAACAATTTTTTTTTATGTTTGAAACGTATAAATTAACTTATAAAATATTTTTTTCAAGGTTAATGCAATTTGAGTGTTAGCTAAAATATAGCTTATCAATAAGCAATTTCAAATAATTTATTGAAAAACTAGCTTATAAATTAGTTTATAAACTATTTGAATATATTTTTGTGATCTTATCAATCATTAAATTATAATAAACTTAACAAATGAGCTAGCTTATGAACGTCAAACATAAATTTAGTATTTTGTGAGGCCACAAAAATAATATATCGTAGCTTATAAATTATTTTTTTGATAAACTATTTAAGATAACTTATTGATAAATTAGTTTATAGGCTAAAAACTAATGCAACAATAATTTTAATAACATATAATTTTTAGTAATATATGAAATAAATACCCCTATAATACTTGTGTACTTGTGTTGGTAGGAATAAATTTATGATTGTAACTTCAAATTTGCCAAAAGAGAGCACATTACAATTTCCCTTTGCATTTTTGTGTGTGTGTTTTTTTTTTTTTTTTTTTTGTGATTTCATATTATAACTTTTTCAAAAATATAATACAAAATAAGCTCGTTCTAGAAATAAAGATTTTGTATATGTTCATTACAGATTATTACATTTATACTTTTTTTTAAGAAAATTTGATATAACAACTTTTATCATTCATAATTTTTAAAGATGGCAAAAATTGTCACGACGCGAAACCCGATTCGAATTCGACACGAAATAAACGAGTTTGGGTAGCATATTTCAACTCGTTTAAATAAACGGTTTGACACTGATGGGTTTTATACAAACAATCCTATGTGTGCATGCAACCCTAGAGTTGGATCTATGTTATCACTATTAGTTATACAACATTATGAACACTTGAAGAACCCTAAAAGGCTTCTAGGAATTTCGAAATCCACAAGGAAAGATGAAATACATACCTCTTGTTGTTATATTGTAATAACAACTTAAATCTTGAATCTTCTTGTCTTTGAAAGCAAGTACCACAAGTGTAGTACCTCTAATGGCTCACAAACACCAAGAGCAAATGGAGAGGTAATAGAGAGAGGGAAGAGGTATAGAATTCCGTCCCTAGGACCCCTTGGGAAGGCATGTACGAATTCATGAGCCTTAGGGGTCTTTATATAGGTGTAGAGATTAGGGTTTCAGTCCTTATCCTTATCTAGTTGCTTGCCCACCAAGCAATCATAAGATAAGCCTTGAAATCCCTTATCCTTTATCCTTTGGACTATTTCAAGGATATCTTATCCCTTGAATTCGTCCAACCCATATCAAGGATAATCATTACCCTATTTTGTAACTATCACATAATTACAATTCAGCCCCTCTAGTTTAATTAATTACACTTGATCACAAAATTAATTCCTAATTAATTATTGACCAATATTAATTAAACAAATATGATTTCTCCTTTAATATATTATTCTTATAACATATTAATAAATCATAATAACCTCTTTCTCTATTATTTCTCCAGTCAAATTGCTTTGGTGAAGGCAACCCAAAAGGACCATGCACAATCGGATCAAGTACTTACCAAATATGGTTACAGGCTTAGACACTAATCCAACAGTCTCCCACTTGGATAAGTCTAGTAACCACAAATGTAACTACAACTCGATTAGCAATCGTAGCTCTCAAAGACGCTGTCAAACTCTGATCTTATCAGTAACCTGTCCTTTAGATAAGGGATCATATATTCCTCCATTCTAGATATCGTATAGACATGAGACATGGATTGAAATCATTCTCTCAGTCTATGTGTTGTTTCCCGATTTCCGATTTACGACGACTGACTAATTGAACAAATCAAATTAGCCCTAGCCCGGCCGAGCATTTACGTTTGTCATCACTAAATCATCGAGGGGCCCACAGATATCGCTTTTATCCCACTTTGGGTAAAAGGAACGGATAAACTTCAACTCAATGTTTGCTTGCACTCACTTACCAAATAACACACAACAATAAGTTTTATAACACCAAGTTACTGGTGCGTTTACATATTATCAATGTGTAACCGATTCGCAAGATACAACTCACACATCTCGGTTTCAAGAATACAATATATTATCGTCTCACCAATCGCTCGTGATAAAATCTATGAAGCGATCCAAGTGAGCGTGGGTTTAATCCAATGCTCAAAATCATATTCATAAGCACTCATGAACGTTGCAGCAAACCTTTGCTATGTCTAATACACTTTAGACAATCTACAAACCAATTCATGACAGTCTTCATTCATACCTACTTCCAACATATGAACGACTGCGGACCGTTTGAATAATTCGATTATTCTTAATAAACTCAATTATTCTGGAAGTCAAAACATGCAAAGAGAAACACAAGAATAATACTAATCCTATATGGTCTCAAACCTTTGAGTATAAATAAAACACCTTTTATTTATCACCATATCGATTACTCATTATCCATTGTTTAATGTTTCAGATAATCCACTTTATAACTCGAATCATAACCACAATTGTCCCATGCTCAAAGCATGCACACTTTGGTTTCCTATGGTCCATACTTTGTGAAATAGATTAATTGAAACTTTTCAAATGCAACTCATTTCATAATCCCCAATCCTTATAATTAGTGTAAGAATACCAAATTCTTGCCACCTTTTAGAATATGTCAAATTCTAATATTTTATGCAATGATCCTCTTGTGAAGTCACGGCACAAAAATCACAAAGACTCGGCCAACGAAATCACAAGATACTCTATCAAAATTGTTACAGAACAATTCTATAGATGTGATGTCTCTCACTCAAAGTACATTCCTTTGAACATCCTTTTGCATAAAATTTTCTAATCATGTAAATTCTTAATTTCCAACTCCCAATTATGGAAACATTTCCATATTTACCATATGATAACTCATTCTTAATAGAATATTATCTATTCATAATAATGTCGATATGATCCATTCAATACCATACTTCCAACTACTCACAAGCGACCAATCCTCAGCGAACTTTTGGGTCGTCCTTTGATAGTTGTTTAATTATCTTAGTCAATACCAATTCTTGTCCTTTTCCCTTCTTAATGCGCTAGACATTTGGAAAATTTTAGAATGGTCAAATATTATAGCAATTGCAATCGATCCTTTACGCGAAGCGTATGGGACACGATGCATAATGTCTTACATAAAGATACGATACTCTATCAATCTTCTGCTATAATATTTTATGTGTCATGTTCTTACAATTCGAACTATGAAGAGGGATACCGTAATCATAATCGAAGTTTAAGAAGACACTATGTATCCTTTGACTAAATTTATTAAAATTTCTCAATCTAAGATTTAGATTTGAAATGAAGCACAATATTCTCTCCCTTAATTATAGCAAAACAACTTTTCAACCCTTACGACTTTGCAAATCATAACACTTGTTTTCTATAATTAATATTGCTAACTTGCAATACTTACCATAATAATCATGCTCCCACTTACATGATGATTATTTCTTTACCAGCATAACACTTATGCTCCCACTAGCTTCGACATGTATTCAGAAATCAGCTGAACTTCTAGAAAACAATTTCTTAAGATCATATTTCTAATACTAGATGCTTTGATAAGACTTTATCTAAGCTTCTCAAACTCATACACTTTTCCTTGGACAGCTCATATGTATATGTTTAAACGATTCTAGGACTCATATCAACAAGTCTAAAATGTTCAGACCCATTTGCCATTTCCCACAATTCGAACTATGAAGAGGTATGCCGTAATCATAGTTGAATTTGAGAAACCCAAATTACATAATGCTATCTTCAAAATCTCTCTTAGTGAAAGCATTTCCTCACAACCATTTTCATGAATGAGAGAAACCTTATGACACTTAGATTTTGTGGTGTATACATTCCCATCCATGTGAATTCGTCATAACCATAATTACAAGATAATGTTAGTGACAAATCCAAACTCTTATGGATAGAACTTGTTCTTCTTAATTTCTTGCAATCAAGGGTCCCACCATTACTTCCAAGTTATTGAGCAGCTCACCCCTTCATTTCAATGTACTTTCCATTGAACAAGGTGTCTTGCCCCTATACAATCCATTGAGAACTCGTAGAACTCACATGCATAATTAACTCGATTGGAATGGCACAGAAATAAAATTAGTGTCAACACGATAGGTTGTAAACCTCAAGTCGTGTGCTAGTGATGAATGATAAGGTTTATTCTTGATTTGTTCTTGAAACCTTTCAAGACCATTAAGACTCCCACTGACTCCTTGACATATAAGATTCTCTTGTCAATAAACATTTCTCGACAAACAAATATTCAAGAGTTAGTGTAGCTTTTATCAAGACAAAACACTTCACAAAATTGGTCCTAGTTGGTCTTTGTCTTATCCAAGACATCACAACTTTCCACATTTGATGAATGTTATAAACCTTCTTAAGACTTGTCACTCAATGTCACAATCTTAACTCTAAGACTTGTTTTTGGAACGAAGTACGATTGACTTCTTGATTTAACCATTTCTTCAATTCTTGATTCCTCTTCTCAGACATACAATTGCACTAAGACTCACTTAGAGGATTAATTGAGATATGGTTCTTCATCATTAAGACCTATCATAAAACATAATAAAAAAATACTCTCCCTTCTTCTTAGAATAGAGAAACTTTTATCTTTCTGCTTACTTGATTCTTCTTATTCGTTCTGCTATTGATTGAAGCTCTTTCAATCAACTCAGAATTACACTTAATCTTATGAGTATAATCATATTTACTTAACCTTAGTAAATCATGACGAATATCTTTGTTACTCTTGTGGTGGATTTGATTAACACACAACTTTGTGTACTCGATCTCCTAGTCCTACACTTGACACTTTGTCAAAGAATTTGTCTAAATTTTCAAATATGAAATTTCTCATTCATCATGCAATCAAGTTGTATGATTCCAAGTTTCTATCCAATTGAAACTTGGGCGATGAGAAACTTTCCCTATTTGGTAAATTCTTGACCTTTCCACAAATAATACAATTAAGAATCAAATCCATTATTGCTAATAATAGAAACTTACAAACATCAATTTTTTTCATACACGCCATTTCAAGGATAAATAAATAATATAAAATCAAATTTATTTTATTGCGGAAAAATTTGTCCTTACAATGCAATTTAATTGAAAAACTATGTTAATACATATTTCATAGCAATCTATTCTAACTCCAAGTAGTAGCTCAAAATTCTAATCTTCAAGCAATGCGATCGAAATCCATTTCTTCACGATTAGATTCAGCTCACTTCTTCCCTTAAGCTTCCTCTCTTTTCTTCGATCCTATAAAACATCAAAATGTAATCTTATCACATTATGTATTAAGAATCTAGAATAGGAACTTAAAAGAGTTAGTTAATGGATTTTACCTAAAGTGGAGCCATACGTTTTGACTCTCCCATCTCTTAGATCTCTTAGGTAAATAGGGCAGCTTCGTCTCCAATGCCCCTTCTCTTGGCAATAAAATCAAATAGACTCCTTTGGCACAGCACATCGGACAATCATAGACTTAGTTCTTTCTAGACTTCCGATGTTGCCAGTGCCCATTGCAGTTTGGGAGTTTGACTCACCAGACAAATTTGCTTGACCAGCACGCCAAATCATTGCTGATTCAACAGCTATAAGCAAATAGGTGAGATCAATGAGGGTCACGTTGTGATGCATCATATAGTACTCTCTAACGAGCTCACTACATGATTCAGGAAGTGACTAAAGGACCCAGTCAACAGCCAGCTCCTTACAGACAACCGATCCCAACATTCTTAACTTATCAATGTGTGACTTCATCTCTAGGACGTGTGCACACACTGACTTTCCTTCTTCATGTTTACTTGCCAAAAGGACTTGAGTGAGTTTGAACTTTTCAATCTTTTGAACTTGTGGGTTAGGGAGAATAATAGGAGGAGGTGGAGGAAGTGAAGCATGATCTCTTGTTCTCCGATCGAATCGTGGAATATCATCTTCATGTGAAAAGCTTGTTCCACGGGATTTGGGAAGACCATAGTTGTCATACTTTGACATCTACAAAACGGGAGAAAAATCCAAGTTAGTTGATTGATTGAATCCTTAATAAATCACCCAAATGAGATATTAAGGCTAGGACCCAACACAATACTCTACAATTTGGGAGAGGGATGCCGTAACCCAAATTGCAGAACATTTGAAGGTAAGTGAATGACGATTCACTAATTTCCACCATGAAAAACGAAAAAGAAATTTAGTTTTAAATCTATTGAAAATTCCTCGATCTTTTGAGATTCATTGAACTTTTCAATGACATGTTTAAATCTCGATATGCCCCTCGATTTGTGACTGGGATGCCGAGGATCACAAAACAGGGTGTGAATAACCATGCAAACTTACATGGTGCCCCCAATGTTACAATCACCTATTCGATGTGCCGGTTAACCACACACGCTCCACCGAACTATAACAAACAATGAGTCATCCTTTGCTACCTTTGCTTAGAACCATTTAGTGTGCCGGTTAACCACACGCGCTCCACTAACGTCTTCGCAAGGGCACAAAGTGTAATTTCATGGGATTGCATCAATTCACTTTTGCCTAAAGTAACTAAGATTGGAATTTTGTAAAAACATTTAGTTACTTTATACTTCATTATACTTTTAATGGAAAGGGTTTGCCCTATCCTACCCGTTCGGCTAACGACCCTCCACCAATCAAGGAAGCGGTGGGTGAGAGTGGACACCCATTAAACGGCCATTTTATAGGCCATAACCTTATACCCCCCTTATAGATCGGCTTTGTGAATGAGGCCTACTAACGGTAAGACTAGCATTTTAGTTATACATATATAATATTAGACTTTCAATGTTATATATATATAGTATAAGGGTGTATTTTACACTTTTAAAATATTAGGTGGTTTAATTTTATAAATTACACTTTTAATTTAATTAAATATAAACCATATTATTATGGATTTATTAACTCTCTTTTAGTTATACACTTAACTAATTTAATAAAACCATAAGGGTGTAATATGAACTTTTCAAAATTAGGGTTTTAGAATTTAGACTTTTTCAAAATTAAACCTTTTAATCAAACAATTTAAATTCCAAAACTTGAGGGCAAGTTTTGAAACTTTTCAAAACAATTAGGTTTTAGTTTCACTTTAAAATTTTCGAAATTTAATACTATTTAAATTAAAATTTTAAATATTAAAACTCTTGATTTAATAATTACATTAAACTATTAATTTAAATTATTAAATCATAAGGGATTATCTAAATCATGAAGGATAATTACCAATTAAACAATTAATTTATCCTAATCCTTTTAATCCCTCTAAAATTCGAAAATCATGGGATAGGATAATTCAAAATCTTTAATTACCATATATAACCATTAAAGGATAATTACAAGATATAGGATAATCCAAATCCCTAAAATTTAGGATATTATCTAGGGGAGGAGGCTAATTTCGAAAATCATGGGGTTTTTCAAACCCTAGATTTCGAAATCTTGAGGCTTAAGGAAAGGATTTGAAAACCCTTTCAAATTTTCGCAAATTAGGGTATAGAAACCCTAATCTCGAAATTTCTTGCCTCCTAGGGTTTATTGGCAATAAACCCTAATATGTCAAGGTCATACAATTGTATAATGCTAATTGAAAACAAATTAACCAAAGGCTCTGATACCACTGATGGGTTTTATACAAACAATCCTATGTGTGCATGCAACCCTAGAGTTGGATCTATGTTATCACTATTAGTTATACAACATTATGAACACTTGAAGAACCCTAAAAGGCTTCTAGGAATTTCGAAATCCACAAGGAAAGATGAAATACATACCTCTTGTTGTTATATTGTAATAACAACTTAAATCTTGAATCTTCTTGTCTTTGAAAGCAAGTACCACAAGTGTAGTACCTCTAATGGCTCACAAACACCAAGAGCAAATGGAGAGGTAATAGAGAGAGGGAAGAGGTATAGAATTTCGTCCCTAGGACCCCTTGGGAAGGCATGTACGAATTCATGAGCCTTAGGGGTCTTTATATAGGTGTAGAGATTAGGGTTTCAGTCCTTATCCTTATCTAGTTGCTTGCCCACCAAGCAATCATAAGATAAGCCTTGAAATCCCTTATCCTTTATCCTTTGGACTATTTCAAGGATATCTTATCCCTTGAATTCGTCCAACCCATATCAAGGATAATCATTACCCTATTTTGTAACTATCACATAATTACAATTCAGCCCCTCTAGTTTAATTAATTACACTTGATCACAAAATTAATTCCTAATTAATTATTGACCAATATTAATTAAACAAATATGATTTCTCCTTTAATATATTATTCTTATAACATATTAATAAATCATAATAACCACTTTCTCTATTATTTCTCCAGTCAAGTTGCTTTGGTGAAGGCAACCCAAAAGGACCATGCACAATCGGATCAAGTACTTACCAAATATGGTTACAGACTTAGACACTAATCCAACAGACACGACACGACACGACACGAAAATTAAACGGGTAAGGTTAGGAAGGATAATTTCAACTTGAATATGACTCGAAAGTCACCCGTTTATTTATAAGCAAGTTTTTTGAATTTTTCTAAATAAACTAGAAACATACAAAACCAAAACAATAAGTAAAAGAAAACCTTTGGATTGAGTCGTTTTGTAATGTTGAAATGACTTAGTCGTCTAGATCAAGACTTCGTTTTCAGTTTTTCATATCTTTCCCAAACTATACAGGGCATTGGATTGATTCCTACTTTTCCAATATTATCATCTGAACTTGCTATGACTTCATCTATTTCACCTTCAAACTATTAGTTTTTCTTTTTCGCCTACCTAACTCCAACTCTTTCAACATACTCAATCTTTTAACCTGACATGACACGACATATATCAAGGTATACCCCTAACACAAAACCCGACACGAACTCGACACAAAAATAAACGGGTTGACGCGACACGACACGTTAATTAAACGGGACGGGTTAGAGTCAAGCACTTTCAACCCGTTTATGAAACATCCCAAAAATACAGTTCAAAATTTTCATTTTTAATTATATAAATAAAACCATAGTTATCAAATCATTTCATCAAAGCATAGTCAAAACATCTCCAAACATTATTATCATAGTATCAAAGCATTAGAGTAAACATCCCAGGCTAAACATCATGGTGTGTGCAATGCAGTCATCCCGAGCTCTTCTCTCTGCAACTGGAAGTACCTGAAACCAAAACTGAAAACCGTAAGCACGAAGCTTAGTGAGTTCCCCAACCTACCACATATCATACACATAATCACATATACTGGGCCCCTGCCCCTACATCGGGCCCGCCCGGCATCGGACAGTCTCTGACATTAGGCCCCGCCTGGCATCGAGCCCCGCTCGGTATACAGATCTGTTTCTTCCAGGCCCCGCCTGTCTCTGGGCCTCGCCCGCTATACACATACAAACAATATAATATAATCATGTTAGCACATAAAGCACTAACACATAACTATATGCTCCAGTCCTAAGGTATCGCCTATCATGGGCCTCGCCCCTACTCTGCTATGATGAGATATGGAACCCCGTCCACACTCAGCTAGTGATGAGATACGGGTCCACGCCCATACCCACTTCCCTACCAGGCACATACGAGTATCACAAAGATAACAAGTATAACTAAACACGCATACCTTCCTCGGGCACCGCCCGAAATCGGACCGTAGTCCGGAAACATACATATAAACATTCCTCGGGCCCCGCCCGGCATCGGACCGAAGTCCGGAAACATTCCTCGAGCTTGCCCCGGCATCAGACCGAAGTCTGGAAACATACAAAACAAGCACATGCAAGAATCACAAAGACATCAAGCATACAAACATTCCTCGGGATTTCCCCGACATCGGACCGTAGTCTGGAACATATAATCATACATGCATACATATACGGTCCGCATTGGTGCCTTAGACCCGTTCACACAAAAGGAAACTCGCCTCGCACTGCTGAATCACACGAATAATCCTCTGGCTGCTAGCTGGCAGATCCCCGAACTGCTGATCTCTCGACTCCCCGAGCTATCATTACCAAAATAACACTTAGTCCAAAAGCCAATAATCCTCCTTAGGGTAAAATGAACATTTTACCCATGATCTAAATTGGTCCATACCAAAGGCCCAAAACCATAAAGAGCTCGAACTGCCACTTTACCGATATACCCTGTGGCTTCAAGACACAACCCAGCTCCCGGATCACCTCAATTACATTATCCATACTTAAATGGGTTTAGATCTCTCTCTTTCAAAGGCCCTAAGCCTTACGATAACCTATCCTCAAGCCACAGTCCCGAATTAGGAAAGCGATTCGGAACAGGGCGTTACAGTTTAGTATTTCGATACGACAAGAACCTGACACGACACGACACGATTGCCACCTCTAATAATTTTAAGAGTAAATTACACGAATTGTCCTTGTGGTTTGGGATAATTTTTGCGTTTCGTCCCTAATAAATTTTTTTAAACTCGCACCGTCCCTAAAGTTTGGTTTTATTTCACGTTTGATCCATGTTCGAATTAAAATGACTACTTTACCCTTACTAATATATTTTAATTCTTTTTAATATTTAAAATATTAATTAATTAATATATAAAACATATCACCGCTACCAACCTAACAATTATCCCTCTTCTCTCTCCTCTCCCGTCGGGTTTACTATCTAGATAATGGTTTTGGTATGATGAACCTCAATAGCAATAGGAGGTTTCAACAATGAGGGCTACTGAAGAGATTTAAAGGTTACAAAAATGGTGAGATCTGAAGGCAGGAACGAGAGGCATCTAGGGACCATGGTCGAAGTGTCACCATCACCGGTTTGTTGCATCAATGAGGGACCTGAAACCAAAATCTATGGAGGTCGACAAGGAGACCTCCAACGACAAGAAGAACTCCATTCTCCCACCAGAGTCCGATCTCCCATCTACACAAGAACAAATTTACAATAGACCTGCACGACAAAGAGTCAAAACGGATGGAAAGAGGGAGATTTTGATTTCCAGGAGCCTTCATTTTTTTCATGAGTTATGTATGAATTTGCTTAAAGAAATTGGAAATCTCATTGGGTTATGTTTGAATATGTTAACTTTTTGGGTTTCAGTTCATTGGGGTCCGTTGTAGGTTTGATGACGAGAGGAACAATGGTTTGCTGATGTTGGGTTCTATTGGGTAGAGAGACAGAGAGAGAGAGAGAGGCTTGATTTCATTGCAATTTTAATGCATTGAATTTTTTTTTCTGATTTTGATCGGCGGAGAATTCCTTCTTTGTTCCCGATTTCTTTTTTTGATTCAAGGATTAGAAGTCAGGTTTGATTTTATCTTAAGCCTAGATTTTGATTTGAGATTTTTTTTCCCTGATTTCATTGTCCAGGTTTGGGTTTTTTGTTAATAGATAGTGTTTATGTTTTTTGTTAATCATTGTATCTGCGTTCTTTTTGTTATTAGATAGCAGGTGTAAAACTGTGTATTACACGGGTTGATTAAACAAAATATTACATATTAAAATGTAAACATTAAGTATTTTTTTAAATAGAATTTTAAAATAAATAAAGAATAAAGAAAACTATTAATTACAATTATTATCACATTTATTACATTTAAAACTTTACATATATATAAATATATAAGTATTATGTGACTTTTTAATTTAAAAATTGAAAAACCCTAAAAATTGACATGTGAATATTATTTATTTCAAAAATATAATAAAATGACAAGTGTCAAAACTCATGAAAGATTGACATGTGACAAAACGAATCTTCATTTATTATAGTTGATGGGCTTCATTGATTTCTAGTTTCATTGTTCGTGAATTGTTTTAGGAAGATGAACATTGATAAGTTGCATGTAAGATGAATGAGGTAGGGTCAGTGAAGGTCGGCAATCTTGCTGGAGAAGAAGGATGAGGGTGAGGGAAGATCTGGTTGAGGCTGATGATGGACCCACATCTATTAAACCATTGATTTTATAATTTATTTTAATGAGTTAATAAAAAACAAAGCAATTAAAATAATAAATATTGGTATATTGGTCATTTAAGTTGATTAAGGACCAACGATGCAATAAAATCAAACCACAGGGACAACCCAGGTTAAAAAAAGTAAGTTAGGTACCATGCTTGTAAATTATCCCAGACCATAGGGACCATCAGTGTAATTTACTTTATTTTTAAAGTTAAGTTATTGTTATTTTGTAAATTACGATTTTGAACCGTTATTATATTTTAAAGTTACATTTTGGTCTGTTACATAATTTTTTTTATTGTTTTTATTTTTATTAATTTTCTTATTTAAGCATATGAATTACTGTGGTGTTGTAGCCTTGTACCAAACAAAATATACTATTTTCAAACTATATTTTCATCTGTCTCCTCCATATATAATTGTTTGGATTGAAACTTTATTTTAACAATTTTGTAGTCACTTTGATATTATATAATCGTCATTGTTCTATATGTAGCCCGTTGACATTTAGAAAATGACATTCTATATATAAATTGCTATGGAGTTTTCTGCCACCATATGCGAGATGACTTATACTAGTTATCATTAATCACCAAAACCACCACGAATTTCGTAAGCGATTAATTGTGAGATTCCAAAAAATAAATAAATAAATAAATAAATAAATAAAAAATCCGAAAATGTAATCCACGCCTCCACCTCTAAAAAAACTCTTAAAAGTCTATATTTAAATTTCAAAATTGCTCTTATAAATTTTCCAAATTTTGAAATAAGGATCTTTTTAATATATTATTTTATAAAGTCCTTTTTGGTAGTGAATAAACACTTCACAACTTGACGCTTACAAAATAAGTGGTTATTTTTGTAATTAACCAATTGCTACCTCAAATAAGTATTATTTATCTGAATGCCGACATAATTTATATTAAACAAACGGCCCCAGTAATAGTAAACCAATTTCTGTTAATGGTAATTATGTTTAAATCAAATAATAAACTTTTAATATAAATGTTTATAAGTTGATTACAAAAAATGTGTTTTATTGGTACAGAAATTAATCAAAAGTATAGTATATATTCTACTGAAAAAAACTGATAATCATTAAAAAAAATTATACAAATAAATAGAAATGTACATTGCTTGTGATTGGTGTTCTTTATGTTCATTTATGACATATATTTGTTAGCAGGGACCCTCATGTGGTAGTCAAATCTCACCATCTTCTAAAAACAAAACAGAGAAAAAAGAATTGTTAACATTCTATGTTCTTGTTTTTAGCATAAACTGGCAAATTGACTGAATAATTTTCGGATTAATTAAAGTCATTGTATGATATTGTTAGTTGTTTGTCATATATAATGAATAATGCCAAGTGACTCGATGTTACTATAGAACATGTAAAAAAGTTTCCGTAACAAGAAATAGGTTAAAAATATTGGCATAATATGTTGGGTTCTTTTTATGTTGAACTTTTAATTAGTCTTTTTTAGTTAAATTAAGAGTAGATAATTTTTTTGGTAGTTTTTTTTAATTAAGTATTACACTTAATAATAAAATTGTAGCCATTTTTTCTAGATTATTATCACTCTATATGGTATCAGAGTTCTGTTTGATCAAAATCGTCTTGATTTATTGATTGTGGATGACAGACACCAATTCGTTGGGGCTACGGGTGGCAACACACTTTCGTCGGGGTTTAGGGTAGAGCGCCAATCAAAAATTTTTGGTTACAATTCATCAATGTTTAGTGATTTTTGTTGTTTCTTCGTTCGTTCGAATCTAGTTCGTTTTGTTGTTGCTATTTGTACGTTTTGGTTATTGCAGGTATTTGTTTGTTTTGGTAATGCTTGTATTTGCCTGTATTTACTAATGATATTCGTTTGTTTTGGTTACTGTCAATATGGTTCGAACGGATAACTCTATGCGAACCGAGAACTATATCAATAGAGACTTTAAATAGAGGAACAATACATGAAGAACACCAATGGGCTCAATTAGAAGGGCCAAATTTTAACAAACAATATGGTTCAAAATATTAACCTAAATATCTAAACACTAGCATTTCAGAAGTGAAGACAAATTCGGATTTTCTATCAAGAGGTCATGAGACCTACATATGGATTTGATAAATAGAAGATCACTCAAGATTTATACAGAACAAAGAATAGTAAGTATATACCCTTAGATAATATACCGAGATCCAAGAATGAAAAAAACCATATCAATATTTTTCGATCAAAACATTAGGAATTTCAAATAAAAACAATCAATCAAGGAAATTGATTTGTGAACCAAAAAATAGATCGATGTTGATATAGAATCGTGCATGATTAAATAGAAAGTTTAATGTTTCAAGAACATAGAAAATCATATTAGGGTTTTAGTAAACGTGATTGAAGAAAACAACTTAGAACTTGTAAATATGAGCAAATGAGAGAACATAGAGAACAATACGAACTGAATCATAAAAAATAAAGAGATATTGCATATAACTCGATTGTATAAAACGAAATCTCTTTGAAACCCTAAAGCATACAACTCTAGATCAATGTACAGTCTTCTTCTATATTTCTTATAATCAGATCTGATTACGAATTATCGATCTGATTCTGGACAAAACTTGCTAACAAAATAGTAATAATCATATTTATTATTTATGACAAAGCAACATATAATTCTCAATATTTTAGTTGTGGGTTTGTTTTTCTTTGTATATTATTAACGATTTGATATTAGTGTACAACACTAATTGACGTATTGTTTATTATCTTGTCTGAAAAGAAACACTAGCATTTCAGAAGTGAAGACAAATTCGGATTTTCTATCAAGAGGTCATGAGACCTACATATGGATTTGATAAATAGAAGATCACTCAAGATTTATACAGAACAAAGAATAGTAAGTATATACCCTTAGATAATATACTGAGATCCAAGAATGAAAAAAACCATATCAATATTTTTCGATCAAAAAATTAGGAATTTCAAATAAAAACAATCAATCAAGGAAATTGATTTGTGAACCAAAAAATAGATCGATGTTGATATAGAATCGTGCATGATTAAATAGAAAGTTTAATGTTTCAAGAACATAGAAAATCATATTAGGGTTTTAGTAAACGTGATTGAAGAAAACAACTTAGAACCTGTAAATATGAGCAAATGAGAGAACATAGAGAACAATACGAACTGAATCATAAAAAATCAAGAGATATTGCATATAACTCGATTGTATAAAACGAAATCTCTTTGAAACCCTAAAGCATACAACTCTAGATCAATGTACAGTCTTCTTCTGAAAAGAAACACTAGCATTTCAGAAGTGAAGACAAATTCGGATTTTCTATCAAGAGGTCATGAGACCTACATATGGATTTGATAAATAGAAGATCACTCAAGATTTATACAGAACAAAGAATAGTAATTATATACCCTTAGATAATATACCGAGATCCAAGAATGAAAAAAACCATATCAATATTTTTCGATCAAAAAATTAGGAATTTCAAATAAAAACAATCAATCAAGGAAATTGATTTGTGAACCAAAAAATAGATCGATGTTGATATAGAATCGTGCATGATTAAATAGAAAGTTTAATGTTTCAAGAACATAGAAAATCATATTAGGGTTTTAGTAAACGTGATTGAAGAAAACAACTTAGAACCTGTAAATATGAGCAAATGAGAGAACATAGAGAACAATACGAACTGAATCATAAAAAAACAAAATCAAAAGATATTACATATAACTCGATTGTGTAAAACTAAATCTCTTTGAAACCCTAAAGCATACAACTCTAGATCAATGTACAGTCTTCTTCTATATTTCTTATAATCAGATCTGATTACGAATTATCGATCTGATTCTGGACAAAACTTGCTAACAAAATAGTAATAATCATATTTATTATTTATGACAAAGCAACATATAATTCTCAATATTTTATTTGTGGGTTTGTTTTGCTTTGTATATTATTAACGATTTGATATTAGTGTACAACACTAATTGACGTATTGTTTATTATCTTGTCTGAAAAGAAACACCTACAACTTAAGCCCAATCAATGAACCTTAAAAACAAACAAAGCATATTTTTCTTGAACATCAAACAAAACTTATCAGTTGCGCTAAATATTACATGTAACACAAACAAACGAATCTAGATATATTTTACAAAATAAACTCATTCCAATGTTGAGATTATATTACAAAAACATTCTCAATAATAGTCCAAGAAAATCATGCAGAATAATGGATTAACACGCAAATACTTACCAAACGATGTCTTTGTTATATATCTTCCAAGGATGAAATCTTAAGTTGCCCGAACGTAAAATATTTTTTTTGGACAGAAAGACCCGACTTATGCTATTTTGGCAACAATCATATTATGGGGGTTTCACCATTTTTTTAATAAAAAAACTCCTACACAACAAAGTGTGTATGATAACTTTCAAAAAATACACATTGTGAGCTATTCAACACAGAAGACAAAGTGTTTTGTGGATCCATCAAATCAACCCAACATATTTTCACCTATAAATTTTTTTACCTCTTCTCTAATGGATATTTGAGTAGATGGGACAATTTTGTTCCTATTAAGTTAAATATCTTAACTTGGATCCGACTTACGCTATTTCCCCAACAATCATATTTTGGGGTTTTCTCCATTTTTTTAAAACAAAAATACTCTTACACAACAAAATGCGTACACTAACTTTCCAAAAAATATACATTGTGAGCCATTCAGTTCAGACGACAAAAGTGTTTTGTGGCTTCATCAATATAACTCAACATCTTTTCACCTATATTTTTTTTTACCTCTTTTATAATGCAAATTTGACTAGATGAAATAACTTGTTAGTAGACTACATACCACACTCTTGTATATATCTTAGTTATCCTTTGTTAGTCGATGTTGATATCTTGTATTTGGCCCATATGTAGATGTATATATATGCGTTGTACCTCTCTTGAAAGCTCAATGAGAATGATAATCATTTACATGGTATAAGAGATCCTCTTAATCTCCTCCTAACAATCCGCACTTCCCAAGTCTATCTCCTTGATTCTTTCTTGTTTCCTTCTCGCTTCTAACCTTACCGCTGCCTGTCTCCATGGGCGACCAAGCCAACTCCTGCACGAAGCCTCCTAACAAGGTTTATGGTGTAACTAGTATCAAAACCTTTGTGCAAATCTTTCTCGATCTTGAGCGACTGAATTGTGACACTTGGAGGGAGATGTTTAAGACCCACTGCATTGCTTTTGATGTGTTTAATCACATTAATGACTCCGTTCCTAAAGTGTGTTTGGATTGATTATAAACACAAATGATACTCAGAAAACTGTTAAGAACACAAGATCTAAATATAATCTGGTTGGATCATATTCAAGTCTGAAATGAGTACAAGAGTTCGAGAGTACAAAAGATAGAATGACGCTCAAAAGTTCTTACTCTACTCTAATACCTATCCTATTTATAGGATACAAAACAGACTTACAAAAAATTACAAGGACTAAGCATCTAAGCTTTAGATACAACATTGCCTTGTAAAATAGATAGAGAGTCGAAATCATTTGGATTTCGACTCCTTACAGACTTAGACCAATTCGACTCCTCACTATGAACGTTTCGACCCCTACAATATCCCCCTTAGTGAGAGAAGTCGAAATTATGCGATCAGCTTTAGAGTCTATAGAAGTACATTCCGAATAAGGAGATTTGTATACTCTGAGTTTGTATACATCTCAAGATCACTCACTTGAAATAAAAACTTAGTCATTCGCCCATTCCTATTCTTTCCTCGAAACACGACTCCAAGAGGTTGATGAATTATCTTACAATCTTCAAAATCATTGATGTTAAGCTTTCCTCTTAGCAAAGATTGAGGGACTTTCAAAGGTTTCTTGACAGTTGTTGCAAGCTCAATATCAATGATTGCCAAGTAATCATAGTAGTTGCCTGTGAAAACTTTGATATGAGTAAAACCAATGATGAAATTATCCTTGTTGGTCTCTGTTATCTTCGATACATCCACATTACTCAAAATCTTTGTGACCGTGATCAAGTCATTTAAGTTAATTAACGGAAAATATGCTATTGTGAACTCAAAAGCAACATTATTTCCTCTTAAGACAACGTAACGGAAGTTTTGTAATAGACCTTCAAAAAACATGTGGTTGATCAGAAAATCAAGTTGATTGAAATAAGAATTTTCAATATTGTAGTTCTTCTTAGGCACCTTTCAAAAGTAACCATTCAATCCAATCGAAACAATATCTTCAATTGTTTCATAACACCACTGCTTGTTGGGTTCACCCTTGTTCAAGCCAGGTAGGTCATTTGCTCTTCGCCTCCAAATTTTGTTGATCTGATTTTGTTTCTCAATTTCAAGGGCTTGTTTCTTTTTCTTCTTTTCTTCTGATAGAACAACAGAAATAGCTTTTCCTTTATCACTTGAATCATCATTTAAAGTTGACTTGTTAGTAATCGAACTTGAACTCGAACCTCCAACTCCTTCGTTTATTGAAATTCCTTTTGTTAAAGCTCTTGTTGTTGTTGTTGTGGAAGTTGTGCTCAAATACATGGGAAGTAAAGTCGGAATTTGAGTCGAACTTACTTTCCCAACTACAACTCCTTTCTCCGAATCCTTTGAAGAACCAACTCCTCCAATTCCTTTCTCTCCCCCTTATGACACTTGAACTGCACGTGGAACATTAGTTGGTAAATGAAGAACCAACTCAAGGATTAGAGCAAGCTCGGATTTGATATTGGACTCAATATTCGAAATCAATTGAGAAAGAGACTCTTGAGATACTGTCGATTGATTCGAAAATTAACCTTGGAAATAGACTCCTTGATACTTGACAAAAATTCTTCCATACTCTCAAACACCTAAATATCCTTTTCTGACTTGGCTTCAAGCTTATTCGTATAATCAGAATTAAACACAACCAATTTAGTGATAGCAGTCACAATAACATCGACTTTACCATGCAACAAGGTGTAGTTTTGCTCCATTTTCTATACTTCTTTCGACAACTAGGATTTGAGTTCAGTAATTTTGAGATCTAGAGACTCCTTCATTGTAGTCGCGTGTTCGACAAAAAGTTCATGACGTTCCTTTGCAACATCACGAAGCTTCTGAATCTTATAATCATTGCTCTTAGAAGGAAACACTAACCTTTCTGCTTGTTTCTGCTCATTGCCTTCAATCAAGTTTCGAAAGTGATTTTCTTGAGGTTTCATCAAATATTCCATTTCAATGCCAGTAACAAAGTTCTTTCCTACTGTATCGACTTGTATCTGAAGAAGAGAATTGATTTTCGAGTTAAGGATCTTGAACTGTTTACCTGACATGATTAGTTATCAGGAACATTCTCCTCCTCGGGATCAAATTGAAGATCAGTAAATGACACCATGATATCATCATCATAAGGTTCTTCATCATGATCCATTTTCTCATCCTCAGTTGATTGAGATGAAAAAAGAGTTGTAATAGGTTCATGTATGATAGCAGAATATGTTGGTGATATGGTTAAAACTGGAACCGACGTTGTAACGGGTGATAAAATTGGTGGTAAAGCTGTTGAAGTTTCAACAGTGGAAGTTTCGATTGTAGATGATTTGATGGTGGAAGTTTCAATGGTAGAAGTGACAGATGATTCATTGTTATGCATCCCTGCATCCATGTTGACATGTATGTCCTTATCAGATAATTTCACAGGGATGTCTGGAGTTCGAACCTCCTCCATGCTGGACACGGTATTGTTGGATAAGGTGTCTAAGTCCATAACTTTATTTGGTATATACTTGACCCGACCCGGCATGGTCCATTTGGGTTGCACTTCACCCGAACTATTTGTATGGTTAAACCTTTGAGAATTGTATGTTTATGATTTGTTAATATATTATAAGTTATAATATATTAATATGAAATCATATTATTTAATTAGTATTGATCATAAATTAATTTAGAATTAATTTGGTGATAAAAAAGGTGACTAATTAAATATGGGATCTTGTATTTATATAAGTGTGGGCTAATACTCATTTGGAATGGGCTTGGCATGCATGGGAGTCCATGGATAGTCCATGGAGCTTTTAACCCATGTATCCTTGGAAAGGAAGAGTCATGGGTATTAGGGTTTACATGGATGTAACCCTAATCATCCACACTATATAAAGGAGCTTGTGATGCTTAAAATGGCACTAGTTGTGTGTGTGTAAGAAGGTGGCCGATTTCTATAAGCAAGCATACATCTCATAGTTTTTCCAAGTTTGTGGTGATTTGTGATTTCCATTTGAGGCATCCACATTATTGGTGATTGGCTCTCAAACTCCTAGGAATCAACTCACTATTGAAAAGGTATGTAATTCATCTAGCCTTTATGTTTAAAGTTCCCCATGCCATGCTAGATAGGTTATGAACCTTGGAAAAACAAATTTGCATGTATTCATAGTGAAACATAGATACAAGGTTTCTAGGGTTGCATGTACACCATAGGAGTGTTAGGATGCTCAAAACCCATCAGTGGTATCAGAGCGTAGGATTGTTTTCTTGAATACTTGATGCAAACTGTGAAAAAATCGAAAAATTGAGCTGTCTGGACAGTGGACTCGCCGAGTCCATGGGGGGGGGGGGACTCGACGAGTCCAAGCACAAGTTCATCCTACTCGTCAAGTAGGTTCTTGCACTCGACGAGTAGGAGGCTCTGACTGCAGTTTTTCGACTTTTGCTACTGGAAATGGACTAGAAACATTACCCTAAACTGTTTTGATGTTTTAAAACCTATTTTAGATGGTGTAATGGTTATGCTAATCCACTTTCAATGGCCTATATCAAAATTCCATGTTTTATATGTTTTCATATGATTATTGAAATTTTGATATGATATTCATGTTCTTATGAGCTATTGTTAGATCATAGGAATTACTTGCTAAATTGTTTAATGATTAATTCTTGATCAATTATGTGTTTTAATGGAATCCATAACTTGTCCTTAAGTTATGGATTTCCAAAGGTCACTTTCTTTAATGTACATTTAAAACACATAAGTTACATAAAAATGAAGAGTCTTCACTTTTATGAACCATTAACTCATAAGTTATGAAATGAAAAGTTTTGAATAGTTTCAAAACTTGCCCTCAATTTTTGGAATTTGTAAAGTCACACACACTTTAATTCCAACCCTTAGGATTTTAAAAGTTAAAATTCAACCCTTATACTATTATAAGATTAATGGTTAATATTATATATATATATATATATATATATATATATATATATATATATATATATATATATGTATAAGATCAAGCCGTTTTACCGTTAGTAGGCCTCATTCACGAAGTCGGTCTATAAAATGTCAGCTTAATGGGTGTCCATTCTCACCCACCGCTTCCTTGATCGGTGGAGGGTCGTTAGCCGAACGGGTAGGACAATGACTTTAAATTTTCATTAAAAGTATAATGATTATGTAACATCCCGATTTCCAGGCATGACAATTTGAGTATTTCTTTTGAGCTATGAGGAGGGACTCGACGAGTTGACGCCTAGACTCGTCGAGTAGGATCGCGATTTGCTGACTGGATTAATGAAGGGACACGACGAGTCCGCGCTGTGGACAGAAACCCTAAATCTTCGGGCATGTGCCCTATTTAAGGGTCCTTATAGCCCTCAATTGCGGCTACCAGTCCAGAGAGAGAAACCCTAGAGAGCTTGAACGAGTGGTATAAAAGAGAGAGCCTTTTTGATCCTTATTAGTGTGATTTTGCAAAGAAGAAGGTGTTTCCAGCAAGACGAGGTCAAGGGGATTGCTATTCTGTGGGTTTCCAGCTTGGATCTGCAACTTTGAGATAGTAAATCGATCCCTTCTTCTGTTTAATATGAGATCCTTGAATTTAGGGTTTTCTATACCCTTTTATTGGCTTGAAATGATGAATATAGTGTTCCTTTGAGTGTTAGACTCTGGATCTGGACCTTTAGAGGTCCAAAGAGCCTTATCCAACCTGCTTTATGTTGTTCCATGGAAGAAATGATCCTAGGTTACCTTTTTAGAGATGATTTCACCAAAGATAGCCCTATGTGTGTTGCATGAGTGTAAAGGTCGGACCTTTACGTGATTATTGTGAATGGGGAGGGCAGATCTATAGGTTAGAGAAGCGGATCTGACCTCAGAAGGTCATTTGAGTGTTGCCATGGACGCTACTCGCCGAGTTCATAAGTGGACTCGACGAGTCGAGTCGGGGTTGCCCCGCGATTCGTGACAGGTGTAACTCGTCGAGTGAAGGGATGACTCGACGTGCCAAGTGAAGCTAGAAGGATTCTAAGGACCCGCATGGACTCTCCGAGTCACCCATGTGCACTCGACGAGTCGGGTCAAAGTTTGACCGTTGACTTTAGTTGACCTTAGGGTTTTGGTCAAGCTGATTCAGGAGAGTTCAGGGAGGGGTAGGATGGCCTTCTACCCAATCTTTAGAGATGAGGCTATGAGAGGGTATTGATCAGGAATGTTATTCGTATGATAGGAGGAGGCTAGGTCGGGACGTCAAGCACGAGAGTTTATCCGACTTCGTACGAGCTGAGTCTTCTCACTATACTGTAACTAGAGTGGTACCTATGTGTGACCGGAAGGTCTTATATGCTATGAGATGTATGTGATGTATGCTGTTATGTGATATGTATGTGTTGAATGATAAGAACCGGAAGGTCATCATGATGTGGACCGGAAGGTCAGGATGATAAGGACCGGAAGGTCATTACGGGTAGGGCCGGAAGGTCTACCAGGGTTGTGGGACGGAAGTCCTCTGAGACACAGTGACCGGAAGGTCTTATAGCCTTGAGTGGCATATGTGCGTATGTGGTATTTTGGGGAACTCACTAAGCATTTATGCTTACAGTTGTTGTGTTATGTGTTTCAGGTACTAGCGAGGATCGCGGGAAGGCGCCGGCATGATCCGTACACACTCATGGAGTTTATGTCTTGAATTCTGGGATATGTTTTGTTATGATAACATTGGATACATTATGTTTTGATATTACCTTATGAATAAAAGTATGTTTTTAAAAATGAAAAATTGTTTTGGAAATTTATGTTGTTACAAGTTGGTATCAAAGCCTTGGTTTGAGGGATTCGGATGCACCTTCGGGCGTATCTGAACTCAAACTGAGGATTTCAGAAAGTTTTTCATAAAAAGGAACAATTTTTCTAAAAGAGTAAAAGACTTTGAGAAAAGCAGAAAGGAGCAGTGTGTACGATCAGCCAGCGCCCGAACATTGATTTCCCAAGATACCCTTACATTATGTGTTATGAGATATGTTATGATATGTTATGCATGCTAGAGTAGGCTAGGTATTCATATTAGGACTAGAGTGGCCTGATTTATGATGCCTTAGCCTAGGAAGATTTCTGTTGCTATGAGATGCTTGAGAGTGAATAGGTAGCAGTGAGTTATGAGAGTTTTACCGAAAGGTAGCCTATGCTAGCGAGATATAGAGTACTTGTGACCTGGGATCCTAGGAGCAGGACTTGGGGTGAATACTGATGCGGTGTGGCCCGTACTACTGAAGACACCGGATCAGTGAGCAGTCCAAGTAAGAATCCTTAGGGTACCAAGGAACAAGTAGGGTTGGGTGATCGAGTGCGAGTATAATCGATCGAGTCTCTGGTATCTTTGTGTTGTGTTTCAGAGACATCATGGTTGGTACACCACACACCGGAGAGCAGCGGTGTTAGCGATGATGAGATTCACCGTATGATTCATGACGAGATGACTGCGGCGATCCGGAAGGCTAATCCGGAGGATTTTAAGTAGCGGATTGAGAAGTTATGTCATGGTTCAAGTACCATGATAAGTAGCGGATTGAGAGGTGATGTCATGGTTCGAGTACCATGATAAGTAGCGGATTGAGAGGTGATGTCATGGTTCGAGTACCATGATAAGTAGCGGATTAAGAAGTGATGTCATGGTTCGAGTACCATGATAAGTAGCGGATTGAGAAGTGATGAAATGGTTCGAGTACCATGATAAATAGTGGATTGAGAAGTGATGTCATGGTTCGAGTACCATGATAAGTAGCGGATTGAGAAGTGACATCATGGTTCGAGTACCATGAGTTGTAACAAGTCGAGAGGTGATGTCATGGTTCGAGTACCATGATAAATAGCGGATTGAGAAGTGATGTCATGGTTCGAGTACCATGATAAGTAGCGGATTGAGAAGTGACGTCATGGTTCGAGTACCATGAGTTGTAACAGGCCGAGAGGTGATGTCATGGTTCGAGTGCCATGATGTGAGGTGGAATGAGAAGAGGGAACATGGTTCGAGTACCATGATTCGTTGAAGATTAAGAGGAGATAACATGGTGCAGGTACCATGATTCATAGCAGATCGAGAGGTGGCCACGCGGTTTGAGTACCATGACATGTGGCGGTTAGTATTTCTGGTTTATACCGGTTATTCCGTGGGGATTGTCTAGACTGAGATCAGAGGTGAATGAGTATGGGGCCAGAAGGCCTTGATGAACAAGTTTTAGTGGAGCATCCCTTGAAAAGGGAAATCGAGTGAGCTCTGAGGGATTGTGGGTGATATGCCAGTTGGAGTCGCAAGACTCAGGGATGAGTAGGGATGGTGCATTATGGGAGAATACGGTCTGGGCTGGGCGACCAGCCGATAGTGGAGAGGTCACTTTCTGTGACCCGAGTGGTGCTATTTCCGTTTCCTGTGGGAGATGTAAGAGGTGCTGAGATTTCGGTTTCTGAGTTTGGGGGTGAGCCCTGTGGGATTGCACGGATGGTGATCTCCAACCAGAGTATATGGAAGTAGGTCTGCCGCGAGGTAAAGATATAGCTTGAACAGGTCGTTAGTGGGGACTGAGATGGTCAAGGACCAGGATACACCCTAATTGAGTATAGTAGGGCATGTGTTAGCTGCAGCGTCGGACGATCAAGAGGAGTATATCAGGGCAGTTGCCCTTATTGTCTTTGATGGGTATTAAGAGTGGAAATATAGTTTCTGCTCTTATGATAAGTGACGTGATGGAACGTTGGTTGAGGAGTCGATGATGAGGAGTACGGTAGATCATTACTTCCAGACTAAGAGTCAGGGTTAATACTGGACAGTTGGGAGGTCCGGTGATGGAATGGTGTGAGATTCTGAATGACTAGAGGCAGTCATGGTGGGAAGTTCTGAGGATTTCATCTGAGTTTCAGGGCATTTAGAGTTGCTCGATCTCTGTCGGGAGATCACCGAGCGTTGCGTAGCACCTTCTAAGAGTAGGTGCGATGATTACTGGTGGAAACAGTCGGTGTGATAGATTGCTGGTGCGCCGATTGGGGATGGTTCGAACCCTAAGTGGGGGAGAACTGGGTATTTTCATGAGGAGATCATAGATTCGATCGAGAATGGTTAGAGATCTGGATATAAAGACCGGCGGTGCGAATTCATTGAGCCCAAGGTTGTTGGTGACTGAGACGAGGTGCAGAGCGAGATAATGCATATGTTATGTTTGAAAAGGATGAGTGCCTCCACGGAAAGTGGCCGTTGATCGGAGAGCTTGGGGTGAACGGGAATTCTTCAAGGTCATAATGGTAAATTCGAGATGGTTGGCTCGTAGGGTGAGTTTGGCGGTTGACAAATTCTGGTTCAATGATGGGGCTGTTATTCAGCTTGGAAAGGGCAAAAGTTTATTAGACAACAAATTTCAGGTTGTGGAACAGGAAGATCAGTGGATGAGACGAGAGGTCGTGAGGTCCTATGTGGTGTATCGAGGTATCCGAATTTAATGCATTGGATTTCGGATAATTTTGAGTCTTGAGTGGAGACGGCAAGTGGTGGGTCAAGCATCGATGATTCCAGTGGGAGCCCTTTCGGTTAATGACATCAAGTGAGATTTTCCAAGAATATGGATCGTAGCAGGGAAGGGTGTTTTGTTATGACGATTTCCGCCATATATAGTGATGCATAATTTGGGTAAGTGCATGCACCTATCTATGATTGATCCGCGGATTGTGAGTCAGTCAGACGTTGTGATGCTACGGGAAGTCGTAGTACTCACTAGTCAGAGGTTGTTGTGATGCTACGGGAAGCCGTAGTACTCACTAGTCATAGGTTGTTGTGATGCTACGGGAAGCCGTAGTACTCACTAGTCAGAGGTTGTTGTGATGCTACGGGAAGCCGTAGTACTCACTAGTCAGAGGTTGTTGTGATGCTACGGGAAGCCGTAGTACTCACTAGTCAGAGGTTGTTGTGATGCTACGGGAAGCCGTAGTACTCACTAGTCAGAGGTTGTTGTGATGCTACGGGAAGTCGTAGTACTCACCAGTCAGTGAGAGGTTGTGGTGATACCGCGGGAAGCCGTAGTACTCACCAGTCAGTGAGAGGTTGATGTGATGCTACGGGAAGACGTAGTACACACTAGTCAGCGAGAAGTTGTCATGATCAAGTACTCTTTGATCAGAGCATGGCGCAGAAGAGTTTTAGGCATGGAGTGGCCCTAATTTATGAGTTTTTGGGAACCTGGTGGTCGGACCAGGGGCGAGACCGGGGTCTCCTCAATGATAGGGAGTCATTATGTTCTGAGTAAGGTGTGGTCATCGCAATCCGAAAGAATGGGATAAGTAAGGTACGCATGGGTTGCGGGAAATGAGTTCTGAGTTGAGTGCTTCGTTGGGACGAGTGGTTCCAACTCTGGGTCGGACCAAACTCTCGAGTTTGAGTTTGGCTCTGGTGGTGAAAAGGGATACTAGGGATGCAGCTGAGGCTTATGATTTTAGATGTCTGAGGACTTCTGAGCGAGCATGATTCTCTTGTGTCAGAGAACAGGATGTTGAAAGTTTATTATTCGGATAGATTCTGATAGTAGTTCAGTGGATGAGCCCTGGTGGGATGTATACCCTTTCGTTCTTTGGGGCGTGATTCGGACTGCTTTGGTACGTTGGTATGAGTGATCGGTAGCCGATTGTCGGATTTTGTCTTGTGAGAATCAGAGGAGCAGTGAGTTATCAGGATTTGATGTTCGAAGAGCGAATATCATGGTGATAGCGTGAGTGGGCGGTCTGGCAGTGGGCCAGGCCACTAGAGTTTCCCGATTCTGGGAAGGTCAGAAAGGGGTATTTTAGCGACAGAGGGGCCGATTTTGTTCCAAATTCGGAGTTCCTGGTCGGATCCAGTTATTCATGGAGAAAGATATCGTTTTGGTGTGAGAACCTCTCAGTGGTGCTTTTTGAGTGTTGGTTTCTTCTATGTGGTTGAGGAGCGATTTCGAGGGCGAAATCTATTTCAAGTGGGGGAGATTGTAACATTCGGATTTCCAGGCATGACAATTTGAGTATTTCTTTTGAGCTATGAGGAGGGACTCGACGAGTTGACGCCTAGACTCGTCGAGTAGGATCGCGATTTGCTGACTGGATTAATGAAGGGACTCGACGAGTCGATGGGTGGACTCGACGAGTCCGCGCTGTGGACAGAAACCCTAAATCTTCGGGCCTGTGCCCTATTTAAGGGTCCTTATAGTCCTCAATTGCGGCTACCAGTCCAGAGAGAGAAACCCTAGAGAGCTTGAACGAGTGGTATAAGAGAGAGAGCCTTTTTGATCCTTATTAGTGTGATTTTGCAAAGAAGAAGGTGTTTCCAGCAAGAGGAGGTCAAGGGGATTACTATTCTGTGGGTTTCCAGCTTGGATCTACAACTTTGAGGTAGTAAATCGATCCCTTCTTCTGTTTATTATGAGATCCTTGAATTTAGGGTTTTCTATACCCTTTTATTGGCTTGAAATGATGAGTATAGTGTTCCTTTGAGTGTTAGACTCTGGATCTGGACCTTTAGAGGTCCAAAGAGCCTTATCCAACCTGCTTTATGTTGTTCCATGGACGAAATGATCTTAGGTTGCCTTTTTAGAGATGATTTCACCAAAGAGAGCCCTATGTGTGTTGCATGAGTGTAAAGGTCGGACCTTTACGTGATTATTGTGAATGGGGAGGGCAGATCTATAGGTTAGAGAAGCGGGTCTGACCTCAGAAGGTCATTTGAGTGTTTCCATGGACGCTACTCGCCGAGTTCATAAGTTGACTCGACGAGTCGAGTCGGGGTTGCCCCGCGATTCGTGACAGGTGTAACCCGTCGAGTGAAGGGATGGATCGACGTGCCAAGTGAAGCTAGAAGGATTCTAAGGACCCGCATGGACTCTCCGAGTCACCCATGTGCACTCGACGAGTCGGGTCAAAGTTTGACCGTTGACTTCAGTTGACCTTAGGGTTTTGGTCAAGCTGATTCAGGAGAGTTCAGTGAGGGGTAGGATGGCCTTCTACCCAATCTTTAGAGATGAGGCTATGAGAGGGTATTGATCAGGAATGTTATTTATATGATAGGAGGAGGCTAGGTCGGGACGTCAAGCACGAGAGTTTATCCGACTTCGTATGAGGTGAGTCTTCTCACTATACTGTACCTAGAGTGGTACCTATGTGTGACCGGAAGGTCTTATATGCTATGAGATGTATGTGCTGTATGCTGTTATGTGATATGTATGTGTTGAATGATAAGGACCGGAAGGTCATCATGATGTGGACCGGAAGGTCAGGATAATAAGGACCAGAAGGTCATTATGGGTAGGGCCGGAAGGTCTACCAGGGTTGTGGGACGGAAGTCCTCTGAGACACAGTGACCGGAAGGTCTTATAGCCTTGAGTGGCGTATGTGCGTATGTGGTATTTTGGGGAACTCACTAAGCATTTATGCTTACAGTTGTTGTGGTATATGTTTCAGGTACTAGCGAGGATCGCGGGAAGGCGCCGGCATGATCCGTACACACTCATGGAGTTTATGTCTTGAGATTCTGGGATATGTTTTATTATGATAACATTGGATACATTATGTTTTTTTATTACCTTATGAATAAATGTATGTTTTTAAAAATGAAAAATTGTTTTGGAAATTTATGTTGTTACAGATTATTATAAAGTAACTAAATGTTTTTATAAATTCCCAATCTTAGTTACTTTAGGAAAATGTGAAAATGGTGCTATCCCATGAAATTTACACTTTGTACCTTAACAAGTCGTTGGTGGAGCGTGTGTGGTTAACCGGCACACTAACTTGGACTAGTAAGGATAACAAAGGGTGACTTAATGTTTATCATAGATCGGTGGAGCGCGTGTGGTTAACCGGTACATTGATTAGGTGATAATATTAAGAGTACCAAGTGAATTTGTATGGTTATTCACACCTTGTTTTGTGATCCTCGGCATCCAAGTCACAAAACTTGAAGGGCACAATCGAGATTAAAACATGCCATTGAAAAGCTCAATGAATCTCAAAAGAATCTAGGAATTTCACAACAAATTAAACCTAATAATTCATTTCGTTTTCATGGTGGAAATTGGTGAATCGTCATTCACCTACCTTCAAATATGTTATAGCTTAGATTACGGCATCCCTCTTCTAAGTCATAATATATTGTGTTGGGTCCTAGCCTTAATATTACATTTGGGTGTCTTATTAAGGACTCTATATATCTAATCTAAACTTGTCTTTCTTCTTTTCAGATGTCTTCCAACAATGCTTCGGGTTCTAACCCTACCGACTCCTTCTCTCTCATGAACCTTTGTGGGAGAGTCATCTTCGATGGTTCCAACTTTATGGATTGGATCCGGAACATCAGGATGGTCACTCGTTACGAGGACAAGGAATATGTCCTTGACAAGGAGCTTAAGGAACTCGATGAAACTACTGCTACTCCTGAGGAGATCGCTGAGTACAAGATACATGAGAGAGATGCCACCAAAGTGGCATGCATCATGATGGCCAAGATGACAGCTGAGCTCCAAAAGTCCTATGAGGACTATTACCCTTTTGAGATGCACCAGGACTTGATGGAAAGGTACCATCAGAGTGCTCGTCAAGAGCGGTATGAAATAATCTCCTCCATGATAACAACCCGAATAAAGGACAGTGAACCCATCACGGGCCACATGCAGAAAATGCAAAGGTATGTCGACCGTTTGCAGAAATTGAATGTGAACTTCCCTGAGGAGTTGGCAATTGACATCATTTTGCACTCCCTACCCTCGTGTTATGATCATTTCCGCATGACATACCACATGAACAAGGAGGAAGTTACACTCAGCAAGCTTCAAGGACTTCTGAAGACCGCCGAAAGTGGTCTTAAAGGTAAGTCGGTTGTTACTACTCCTACTCCTACAACTACCCCTGTTTTGGCTATCGGGCAAGGCAAAGGGAATAAGAGGAAGACCCGTTCGAAGGGTACCAAGGGAAAGTCTCTTGATGGCTCCTCATCAAGTGGAACCAAAGGTGGTTCTGCTACTCCTTCTGCCATCCCTAAGGATGCTGATTGCTTCTATTGCCAAAATAAGGGGCACTAGAAGCGAAACTGCCCAAAGTACTTGCAGGATGTCAAGGATGGGAAAGTGAAACCATCCCATGCAGGTATTTACACTATATTATCTAATAACTCACCATATTCTAACTCTTGGGTCCTTGATACAGGTTGTGGTATTCACATATGTTCTGATGTGCAGGGCCTAAGAAGAAGTGAGGATGTGGAGCACGGGAAGATAAACTTAATCATGGGGAATAGGAAGGTTTCACCTGTTACAAAGATTGGAGTTTATACTTTGTTGCTAGATAGTGGGTTAAAGTTAGATTTGAATAAATGTGTTTACTCGTCTGAAATGGCGAGGAATATTATTTCTTTTCATGGTTTGTACAAACAAGGGTTTACCTTTTCTTTTGATAATGAAGTTGGTGGCATTAATGCTTTATTTAATAATGTTGTTTATTTTAAAGCATTACCTTGTGATGGTGTGTATGAAACTATGTCGGTTGTAGATAACCTAGGAAATAATGTGTTGTGTATTGATTCCTCTACTAGATTGGATAAAGCATCATTGTGGCATTTTCTTCTTGGACATGTAAGCAAGAAACGCATAGGCCAACTCCAAAAGGATGGAGTCCTGGAGTCATCTGACCTAAAGTCAGATGATAGTTGTGAATCTTGTTTGCTTGGGAAAATGAAAAAATCACCCTTCACTGGTACTTGTGAAAGGGGTGAGGGTTTGTTGGAACTTATACATACTGATGTATGTGGACCCTTCAAAACCACCACAAGGGATGCTAATCGCTATTATCTGACTTTTACTAATGATTATAGTAGATATGGTTATGTCTACTTAATCAAGCATAAGTCAGAGACTTTTGAAAGGTTTAAAGAGTTTAAACAGGAAGTAGAAAATCAATTGGGCATGAACATTAAGATGCTTCGATCCGATCGAGGTGGTGAGTATCTTAGTACAGAGTTCCTCGACCATCTTAAGGAGTGTGGGATTGTCTCACAATTGACACCTCCCAGGACACCACAGTTGAATGGTGTGGCTGAGAAGCGTAATCGGACCTTGTTGGACATGGTTCGCTCCATGATGAGTCGCGCTTCGCTACCAATCTCTTTTTGGGGGTATGCCTTAGAGACTGCCGCCCATATCCTTAATCAAGTCCCTACAAAGAAGGTTGCCAAAACACCTCATGAGATGTGGATTGGGAAAGTTCCCAACTTGGAACACATCAAGATTTGGGGTTGCGAGGATTTTGTGAGGCGCGAGACTCACGATAAGCTCGAACCTCGAAGTGAGAGGTGTATTTTCATCAGCTACCCATAGAAATCCTTTGGTTACCTCTTCTACAGACCCAATGAGAATCTGGTCTTTGTAGCAAGGAGAGGGGTCTTTCGTGAGAGAGAGTTCATGAGCCAAGGAAACAGTGGGAGGCAAATTGACCTTGAAGAACTTTAAGAGTCAAGTGGTGAAGGAACCTCAAACCCTAGCAATCAAACTGAGGAGGAAACTCCTGTTGATCCAACTGACGAGTCTATACCTCTGAGGCGTTCCACGAGAGTTAGGAATGCACCTGAGCATTACTATGGTTTCCATAATACTGCGGAAGGTGATACACTTATCAGTGATAGCACACTAGTAAGTCTGGATGAACCTAACAGCTACACGGAAGTCATGGCAGGCCCTGAGGCTGCTAAATGGAAAGAGGCTATGGACAGCGAGATACAGTCCATGTATGACAATCAAGTTTGGAACTTGGTTGACAATGTACCAGGTCGTAAGACAGTCGGGTGCAAATGGATCTTCAAGAAGAAGACTGACATGGATGGTAATGTACACACTTTTAAGGCACGACTGGTTGCAAAGGGATTTTCTCAAACTCCAGGAGTTGATTATGATGAGACCTTTTCACCGGTAGCAAAGATTAAGTCTATTAGGGTTATGTTATCCATTGCTGCATTTCATGACTATGAAATATGGCAAATGGATGTCAAAACCGCTTTCCTTAATGGGAAGTTGGCTGAGGATGTTTACATGAGTCAGCCAGAGGGTTTTGTCAGCACAGAGTACCCCAATAGAGTGTGTAAGCTTGAGAAATCCATCTATGGATTGAAACAAGCACCTCACAGATGGAATCTTTGTTTCGATGAGAAAGTCAAAGAGTTTGGATTTTCGAGATGTGAAGATGAGTCTTGTGTATATGTTAGAGCTAGTGGGAGTATAGTTAGCTTCTTGGTGCTGTATGTGGATGACATACTGCTCAAAGGAAACGACATCCCAACTTTGCAGGAGGTGAAGTCCTGGCTTGGGAAGTGTTTTTCTATGAAGGACCTTGGAGAGGCTGCCTATATCCTAGGGATAAGGATATTAAGAGACAAGAGTAAAAGACTAATTGGACTTAGTCAGAGTACCTACTTGGACAAGGTGTTGAAAAGGTTCAACATGCAGAATTCCAAGAAAGGATAATTACCGATCCAAAGCAATGCCAAACTGAGCAAGGCCCAGAGCCCGAGTACAGAGGTTGAGATAGCTGAGATGAGTTGATTACCATATGCTTCCGCTGTTGTCTCGATCATGTATACGATGACTTCTACCCGCCCTGATGTGGCCTTCACTTTGACCATGGTCAGCAGATATCAGGGAAACCCTGGCAAGGCTCAAAGTGTCTGTGGTAAAGAATATTCTCAAGTACCTGCGGAGGACTAAGGATTGGATCCTTACCCTTGGTGGGAGTGATGACTTGAGAGTAGTAGGGTATAGTGATGCTATCTTTCAGACTGATAGGGATAACTTCCGCTCTCAGTCGGGCTGGGTCTTTACTCTAAATGGAGGGACAATCACTTGGAAGAGTTCCAAGCCGGAGACGGTAGCTGATTCGACTTGTGAATCAGAGTACATAGCAGCGAGTGAAGCGGAAAAGGAGGCGATATGGATGAAGAACTTCATCGGAGACCTTGGAGTTGTACCAGCTATTAAGGAGCCTATGGAGATTTTCTGTGACAACAGTAGTGCGGTTGCCTTAGCCAAGGAACCGAGAGATCATGACAGATCCAGACACATTGACGTAAAATATCACTTCATAAGACATAAGATAGAAGAAGGACTCCTCGTGGCAAAGAGGGTATCATCAGAAGAGAATCCAGCAGACCCCCTCACGAAGGGACTGGCGAGGGTTAGGCATTTACAGCATGCGAGGCGCATCGGGCTGAAGGATGATATTAGTTTTACAGATTAGATAGCTATTTCTGAAACTTGTAAAATGTAATCGACATTTGATGATGAATAAAAGGTGTGTTTATTTATGAGTAAGGTGTTACTATCTTTTGTCAATTATTTACTATTGTTTCAACTTTGCATGTTTTGACTTCCAGAATGAATTACTTTATTCAAACTTCCACAGTCGGTCATACGTCGGAAGTAGGTATGAATTAAGACTGTCATGAATTGGGCTTGTAGATGACTAAAGGTGTTTAGCCATAGCAATGGTTGCTACAACATTCATGAGTACTCATAAGTTCTGAGTATTGGAATAAACCCACGCTCACTTGCATCACTTCATGGAATTTATCTCGATTGATCGTGAGACGGTAATATCATATAAGTCTTCAAACCTAGAGATATGAGTTGTTGCCTATGAGTTGGTTATGCATTGATTGCATGAAAACGCATCAGTAACTTGATGTTATAAAATGTGCCTTTGTGTATAATTCAACAAGTAGTAGAAACAAGTATATGAGTCGAAGTTTATCTATTCCTTCTAGTCCTTGGAGGATTAGAAGTGATATCTGGGCCCCTCGATGATTTTTTTTGACCTATATATCGGGCCCGATCAGAACCTAATTGATGTGTTCAATTTAGTTCTATGTCAAACAAATCGGAAACCGGGAAACAAACTGCTGGACTATAAGTACGACATTGTTCCATGTATTTGTCCGGCTGATATCTTGAGAATAGAGGATCATATGATCACTTATCTAAAATGGCGCTTCATAGTTCAACAGAGTTTTAAGAGCTACGTTTGCCGGTTGGTTCCTAAAGTAATATAGGCAAATATAGTTATTAGACTTATCCAAGTGGGAGACTGTTGGATAAGGTGTCTAAGTCCATAACTTTATTTGGTATCTACTTGACCCGACCCGGCATGGTCCATTTGGGTTGCACTTCACCCGAACTATTTGTATGGTTAAACCTTTGAGAATTGTATGTTTATGATTTGTTAATATATTATAAGTTATAATATATTAATATGAAATCATATTATTTAATTAGTATTGATCATAAATTAATTTAGAATTAATTTGGTGATAAAAAAGGTGACTAATTAAATATGGGCTCTTGTATTTATATAAGTGTGAGCTAATACTCATTTGGAATGGGCTTGGCATGCATGGGAGTCCATGGAGATTTTAAACCATGGATCTTTGGAAAGGAAGAGTCATCGGTATTAGGGTTTACATGGATGTAACCCTAATCCTCCACACTATATAAAGGAGCTTGTGATGCTTGAAATGGCACTAGTTGTGTGTGTGTGCAAGAAGGTGGTCGATTTCTATAAGCAAGCATACACTCTCATAGTTTTTCCAAGTTTGTGGTGATTTGTGATTTCCATTTGAGGCATCCACAATATTGGTGCTTGGCTCTCAAACTCCTAGGAATCAACTCACTATTGAAAAGGTATGTAATTCATCTAGCCTTTATGTTTAAAGTTCCCCATGCCATGCTAGATAGGTTATGAACCTTGGAAAAACAAATTTGCATGTATTCATAGTAAAACATAGCTCCAAGGTTTCTAGGGTTGCATGTACACCATAAGAGTGTTAGGATGCTCAAAACCCATCAGGTATGTGAAACCCTAGATGGTATGGCCAACGTCTTTTGAGGGATGGATATTGGTGGATGATCACTCTAATGTATGTTTGTATCCGTGTTAGATACGTTTACATTGATATCAGGATCCATACGTTTACATTGATATCAGGATCCCATGTCGCCTCAAAATTCAACTTGAGAGGAGAATCCCTTCAAGGTGATCCAATAACAGAGTGTTCTATGCAAATATCTGACCTTCCACTATCACTGTCGTGACCAGTTTCGATTGTCACATTGTCAATTGGAACCAGATTCTTATGTTTCTTCTTTTGTAACTTGTGAGCCATATCAAGTGCTTGACGCTTCTTCGATGCTGGTGACACAAGAAAAGATACTTCACGAAACAAAACACCTTTCCTATTAAATTGAGATTTTCGAATCTTCTTTATACCCTTCTGAGAAGAAATAGTATTTGAAGAATCAACATGCGTTGGCTCAGCACTTTCGATTTTAGGTTCTCGAAAAGGTTGCTTGATTGGTGAATCAATAGGCTTCTTCACTGGTTTTTTAGTTCATTTGAGAATTCCCGATTTTGATAGGATGGTTTCTTTCATAACTTCACAGTTGGTGGTTTTTCAACTTGCTTCTTTTTCTTTGGAGCTTTGGAAGCTTTAGAAGATACTTCTGCCCCCTTTTGTGGAAGAACCCCGCTTGGTGTAGAAGAGTCAATCGAAGCCAAGTATTGCATAAAAATCTGATTTTTGGGATCAACAAGCTTGAGCATTGCATCAGGAATGCGACCAACAGTTGGAAAAACAGCTGGATCATCAATAAAAAATCCGTGAGACAACCATAATCGGAAACTTAGTAGTTTCGACATCAAAAGGAGCCAAAATATCCTCTTGTCGATGAACGTCTTATAAAATCAAGCTCCAAAAACGAGCACTCGAAACACCATTAGCGAGATTGGTGTGTTTTGAAGTTCTAAACTCATCCCATAGATGTGTAGCATAATCCACATTCAGACCGTAATATAGTACTGCGATGATGTAGTATACTTCAAGCTTGGTTTTATCGAGCCTAGAGCTTCGTCGTGTTAAGCAGCGTAACAAAATCCCAAACAAAAAAATCCACATACAAGGAAGACTAGACTTCTTAAAGTGACTTATCCTAGTAAGAATTGGTTGATGCCCCATTTCATTAAACATATGAAGCACCTGATCAGTCAAAACTTCATAGAATATACCTGACACTGGCAACATCAGGATTTGGGTAAATTGCTTCCGAGTAGGATTCTTAGTCTTTGAATTCATCAACTGAAAGGTAACCACTTTAGTAGTTTTGTTGAAGACATTAGTTGGATCATCAAGAGAAAGCCATTCCATCAGAACTGAAAACGAGGATGAAAGTGCAGTTGATAATAAAGAGTTGCTCATGGTTTGAACAAGCATCCGTAATGGCTCCGGATGTTGATCAATCGATGGAACCAGACGAAGATTAGTGGTTTGGATCTTCATCATCAGTTGTGAAACTTGCTCTTCATTTGTCATTGTAGGATCAGCAGTGGGATGAGGAGCACCCATTGCAAAGAATGCAGAAGAATTTGGAAACGATGAACAATTAGAATTTCTTGGAAATTTGATCTGAGAGCATAATGTTTGATAATGAAATTCTCAACTTCCTTTTATAAGCAAAGGTATTTTTGAATTTGAACCGGTATCCAATAATACATTGCCACTTATTGTGTTAGTTACTTAACCGACACCTTAAAAGGCTCCACGTCATAAAAGTGATCATCACGATTTGCTTGATTCCTGTGAAAATCCTGAACCGTCATGTCCATCGGATCTTTTGTTGTTGCCAACGGGATAAGAACCGTCACAAATTTTGAACCACAACCAAATACATCATGTAAATTCGACACCAAGATACAATCATTCCTTCGACATGGAGGCAAGGCTCATTCGCTTTTGGGATATGGAAGCGAAATCATATGCCAGTCTCTGCAAAATCTAAGTTTCAGGTTGCTAGTACCCAAAACCTAAAGGATTTCAGTGCATTTGTGTGCTAAAAGAATAAGAGAGAAGCAATATATAAAAAAAATATGGATATAGTGATATCAAATTTCATTTGATACGAAAGCAGAATGATCCCATGCGAAGATCTCTTCATTCGACATCAAGAGAGATAAATAACTACTTGTGTAGTATTCATTGAATTACAATCGAATACTCATTGATGAGCATCGAATGGCTTCTTTTTCATTGGTTTTGAAGGTAGCTTCAATTTTTCACCACATCACAACTTAACATAAGTGTAATCCAATTAAGCAAACTTACATGGATGACCAATGTAGTCAAGAACAAGTATGGTTGGATATGATTTGAAGTGACAAAAGGTCAAAAAGATATTTAGATAGAAATCTCATTCCAAAAGGAAATTTAAAGTACTGGATCTATTTGGACAAAAAAGTATTGGTGATAGAACATTTTATCAAGATCACGCAATGCGAATGAAATGAGATTTTGACTTTCAAAAAGGTACAAAAACAAGTGTTTCGTTAAAATCCTGAACAAAAGTGTTCACCATTAATTCATTGGTAGTTAGGTTCGTTGGGTTTCACCATCATCACGGTAGAATGACTCAGGATCATAAACACAGAGTTTTGTCATATCTACATTCTGGTAGGTTTCAACCACAGATGTTGAGGATATGTAGTGTATTGTGTGATCATGAAAGAAATTTTAGGAGAAAAAGATAGGTGATAAGAACTTATTTTACCTCTGCGAAATGTATGGACCTTGTAAAAATCTCTTTACTCAAAATGAGAAGAGAAATGTTGCTCTTCAACTAATGTGAATCCAACCTGATGGGCAAGAAACTTCCGTAGTGAGAGTTCCATTAAGGCTTCGAACAAATAGAGTCTATGAGGCTTGAAGACAACATCCAACAACATGGTTCTAGGGACACTTAACTAGTACATCGGTTCGAATAAATACTTGTTCCCTTGATGTATATGTTCGTTTAGCATGCATTATAGCATCATGTTGTTACAATGAGACTTGAACCGTTAGACAATAATATCAAACACAAAAATAAGAAAATCTTTTTCGATTTTTATTTGAGAAATCAAGTACAAAAATAATAAAATTTTTTGGATTTTTGTTTGTAGAAATCAAACACAAAAATAAGAAAATCTTTTTAGATTTTTGTTTGAGAAAGCAAGTACAAAAACTTTTAAAAAATCTTTTTGGATTTTTAATTTTTTTTAAATATCAAATAGAAATAAACGAAATGTAAAATGTTACCCAAATACGTTCGACCCATCGTCTAGTAGTCATTAATCATGGGTTGTACATTGAATGACTTTCATCAAAATGTCGAATGTGAACGCAATTGAATGTTAAACGTGAACAGTAACCTCTGAATAGAACACAAACAATCGAGATTGAGTTAAAAACACACAAAGAAAATACCTACTAATCGAAAGCAATAAAAACAATCAAAAGTATGATTTAGGCAAAAGTTGCACAGAGCTTGCTTCCATCATTCCCAATCCATTCAAAAATCCGTAGGAATGATTTTTCATCTAAAGGTTTAGTGAAAATATCTGCAAGTTGATCCGTTGTTTTGACAAAATGGACTTCAATGTTTCCATCTTCAACGTGGTCTTTTATGGAATGATATCGAAGAGCAATATGTTTGGTTTTTGAGTGTTGGACTAGATTATGACAAATGCAAATGACACGTTGTAATCACAATACAAAGGTATTCTCTTCATATTGATTGCATAGTCTTGCAATTGGCTTTTAATCCAAATCACTAGTGATGTGCACGCAACAACAACCACATACTCTCTTTCAAAAAAAAAACAACAACCACATACTCTGCTTCTGCAGTTGAGATCGAAACACAAGTTTTCTTTTTCGATTGCCAACTCACAAGCTTCCCGTCCAATAATTGACATCCTCCCGTTGTGCTCCTTCAATCCAGTTTACATCCACCCAGGTCCACATCAGATATTGTTGGATAAAGAATCCTGTCTTCGAAGGATACCATAAATCCAATGAAACTGTTCCTTTGAGGTATCGAAAAATATTCTTAACTGCATTGAGATGGGGTTCTCTTGGGTTCGATTGGTGACTAGCACAATTACATACAACAAACATAATATCAGGTCAACTTGCAGTTAAATACAAAAGTGAACCGATCATGCTTCTATACATCGTTAGATCCACAACAGCCTTATCCAACGAAGAATTCAAGCATGTGCCAACTACCATAGGTACTTTAACTTTCATGTTATTCGTCATGCCAAACCTTTCAAGAAAGTTTTAAGTATATTTCTATTGCTTAATAAAAATTCCTTCCTTACTTTGACGAATATGCAAACCCAAAAAGTTATTGATTTTCCCCATCATACTCATTTCGATCTGACTTTTCATGAGTTCCTCAAATTCCTTAGATAATGAAGGATCAGTCGTACCAAAAATAATGTCATCAACATAAATTTGAACGAGTATCAAGTGATCCCGTACTTTCTTTGAAAATAAAGTAGGATCAACTGATCCTAGTTTAAACTAGCGATTTTCAAAAAATTTGTCAGAGTTGCATACCAGGCACGAGGTGCTTGTTTCAACCCATAGACTGCATTGTTTAAAATATAACAGTGATCAGGATACTTATCGTTAACAAAACCAGGTGGTTGTTCGACATATACTGTTTCTTCTAGAACACCATTGAGGAAGGCACATTTGACATCCATTTGATAGACGTCGAAGTCCTTATAAGTTGCATAAGCAAGAAAAATTCGTACCGCCTCGATTCTTGCGACAGGCGCAAAGGTTTCCTCATAATCGATACCTTATTGTTGAGAATAACCTTTTATGACTAGTCTCTTTTTGTTTCGAATAATATTGCCTTCTTTATCAGTTTTATTTTTAAAAATCCATTTTAGACCAAATAACGAAACATCCTTAGGTTTAGGAATAAATCTCCAAACCTTGTTTCGTTCGAATTCCGCAAGTTCAGATTGCATTGCAACAACCCAATTAGAGTGCTCTAATACAACCTCTACTGTTTTTGGTTCTAGTTTCGAAACAAACACATTAAACATACAATATTCTTGATGAACATTCAACACTTCATTTCTGGCTCGAATTTGGGCTCGATTCAAGAAACTAGAATTTGAATCACCAAGAATCTGTTCCTTTAGATGATCTCTTGTCCACTTGTCCATCGGTGGATATACAAGATCAAAGTCTAAAGGAGCATCTTCGAAATGTCATCCTCTTCTGAACCTTATCCTGTAATTGAGATATTATTAGTTACATCGTGAAAATCATTATTTTGATCATTACTATCACTATGATTCGGTCCACTTGGATCCCCCTCGACCAATGGATTTGAGATCTAATGCTCCCCCTTAACATCAACATGGTTAGGCATACGCTCCCCTTGATATGAGTTGTAGTTGGCATATGCTCCCCCTCAATAGTCAAATCATGGTTTTCATTTTGAGATGTCGAACTCAAATTATCTCCCTCCACTTGATCACCAGTTGAAACCTGTATTCTTTCGACATATATCCTTGAAGTTGATGAAGAATGTGCATTATTTTCTTCACTTGTGACTGTCGAATCATCAGAGTGTTTTGATGCTTCAGGAACGTGATTATCATCAGCATGGATTTCTGGATCAATGGCGCTATCAGGAATTTCAAAAATCAAATCAAGATCAATGTCGTAAGAATTCATGATTTCATATTCCACATTTGATTAAGCCATAGAAGGTTTTTGAATAAAAGACTGTTCGAATCTTTTGACGTAATAGTCATTGAATATCCTAAGAATTCATGAGATTGAAAGTTTCTTCGATCTTCCTCGTTCATTTATTCAACACCCTATAGGCTACAGAGTTGTGAGAATATCCTAAGAAGATTCCTTCATCAACTTTCGATTGAATTTTAGAAACATTTTCCTTGAGATTCATTATGAAACATTTTCACCCAAAAACATGGAAAAATTTAACATTAGGTTTCCTTTTGTTTATTACTTTATAAGGTGTAATATTAAAAGGACGATGAATGAAAGAATGATTTTATGTAAAACAGGCAGTTGAAACAACCTCTGCCCAAAGGTATGGAGGCAAGTTCACATATATAAGCATCGTTCTTGCAGCTTAACATCAGGAACAATTCCTCCTTTCTACAACATCATTTTGTTGCGCTGTGTAAGGAGATGAAAAATTATGAAATATGCCCAACTCAGTCAAGAATGAATCTAGAATTTGATTCTTGAATTCCGTTCCATTGTCACTCTTTATCCTTCGAACTTTCCATTTTAAATTCAACTATGTGTTCTAGATAAAGTCAATCATCACTTGAGCAGGTTCACACTTCTGTCGAAGAAAGATATCCCAAGTAAACATGGAAAAATCATCAACAATGACTAATATGTACTTCTTTTTATCGAGAGTCTTAACAGTTGAAGGTCTACACAAGTCAATATGAAGAAGTTCCAAAGGTTCGATGATATTTGAATCAATGGCTATCAGATGACCTTGACGATGTTGTTTTCCCTATTCACATGCAGCACACAATGAGTCATTTTCAAATTTTAAAACAGGTAAACCTCGAACAAGATCATTTAGAACAAGTTTGTTAAGATTTTTAAAGTTAAGATGAGAAAGTCGTCAATTCCATAACCTGCTGAGATCAGAGGATGCTTTTGACTGGAAACATACTGAAGGTACACCCACAATTGCTTTCAAGTCAAGAGTGAACATATCTCCTTACTTTAGTAGAATCTCCTTCGTTTCCTTGTTGGAAATGATACTTCCTTCCTCATCAAAGAGAACCTAATTTCAAGTGCCAACAACTAGTTGCGAAACACTAATCAGATTATGCTTTAAGCCTTCAACATATGCAACTCGATTCACAGTGAATTTCCCATTCATTACTTTTTTGTATCCTTTGACTTTACACTTGTTGTTTTCAAACTTTAATACTCCAACATTGTCGAGCTTTCGAAAATCATGCAGATTCTCCTTTTTTCCAGTCATGTGATGTGAGCATCCACTATCAATATACCAGCTTTCGTCATAATGCTCGTCACAAAGAACCTGCGATCAGTTAGAAGAATTTAGGTCCTCAAGACCTTTTGCGTCCTTGGACATTAGTTTGGAACACATTATGCAACGAAGAACCTAAAACCCAATTACGAAATTTCGATTTAAAACTGTTAATTAGGTCAATTTCATTAGCTTAGGCATCGAAATGTAATCCTCCAATGGGAAGGGTTTAACATTGACTTTCGCTTTTTCAACCTTTTTTTGAAATCCATCAACTTTCTTCTTTGGAATTTCTTTCCACTTTCGAACTGTCGGAGTAGATTCTTGAGACGAAGTACTTCCATACATCGAATCATTCAAGTACTTCTCATAAGTAGATTGAATTTGCTCTTGAGAATACTTTCCTGATTGATATCGTTTTCCTTTTCCCTCAAGTCAGTGATTGATGTTCCTAACATCACTTCTCCCTTTTGTATATGATGCTTTCATCATCTGTTTCAAATAAGGATTTGGAAAATGTGGATTCTTAGGTTTGAATGGTTCAATTTGATTTCCTTTAGCTCCCAATTTTTCAAATTCTCTTTTTGGAAATGACCTTGTTGGTCGATTGTGAAAACGATTTTGATATTGGTTTTGATAACCAACACCATTTTGTTGAAAAACTTTTCGATTTTGATCAAAACTTCATTGTACATGACTTGGACTAAAATTCCTTCGTCCATTATTTTGAACAAAATTCCTTTGTTCAATGTTTTGAACAAAACTTCCATTTCCATTACTTTGACCAAAATTTTGTTGAACATGATTTTGAACATAGCTTCCATTTCCTTGATTTTGAAAATCATGTTGTCGAAATTGATTTTGGACACTGGTTCGTCTCTTTTGAAAACCATTTTGTTTTTGAGATGGTTTGTTTTGAAATTTCATTTCATTTTGTGAAAATGTCTGAACGGTTTCAGAATATTTTTGTTTAAAAACCTTTTGTTTTTTAAAAGCTTTTTCATTTTTCCAATAGGCGTTAGTTTGTGCTTTTGATTTCGAAAATCCTTCCTCACAAGACAATTTCTCTACTTTTCCTTTGAAAAATTGTGTCTTCACCTTTTGATGTTTTGGATCATTAGGTAAAAAGTTAATACCTTTTTCTTTATTTTTATTATCAACAACTGATTTTTCAGTTTTCACCGTCCAAACACGTTTTGGTTTTTGTTGTTGAAAAGTTGTTGAGTTTTTGTTCAAATCATTTTCGACAATGTTTTGATTCGAATAAAAACCTTCTTTTGTCACTCCTTTATTGTCTTCCTTGACCAGTTTGTGTAATTTTGGATCCATATTATCACCATTTCCTGTGGTGACAAAGACTTGATTTGGAAACACAACTTCATATGTATCCTTGAACCTATGATAAACCACTGAATATAATTCAAGATAATTTTTTCCTTTTTCTTTGAACACTTTAGTGTACTCCTTTGATTCTTCGAAGACTTCTTCGACTACAACTCTAGGAATAGGTTTCTCCTTCGAAACATCATCCTCATCACTCACATAGTCTTCAACCACAACATGATCACGAGGATCACAGACTTTGGATGTGGAAGGTTGATCATTGTTTACTTTCGACATTGAATCATGACTTTTTTCTTTGCCTTTAGCCATATAATTGACATTAATGACAAACAATCATGAGCAATCGACGCACTCCTCAGCCTCAATTTCACTGATACTGTCATAATAATCTTTGATATCAGCAAAATTTTGTTGAGAATCAAGTGTCGACTTCTCAGTCACGTTCAAAATATTGACTTGTTCATTTTAGTTAAAGTCTCATTCACAATATGCACAAGGTCATCAGGATTCAAATGTTCATTAATATTTTCAATTCCATATGCATATGAGTCATTTGGAACCTTATCATAATCTGTTATCTTATTTTCAACGTCATACGTAGTTTCATCTATTTGTCCTCTTTTGAAAGCAGGAAAAAGAAGTAGTTTACGATGTTTTTCACTACAAATTTTAGCAAAATGATGAAGTTCATTAATTTTAGCATACAACCTCTTAGTAGAATTACAGTAAATATTACGTTGTTTAACAATCATGATGTTGTCCATATGAATAGAATCTCTATCAACTAACAAATTTTTGATCCTTAAATCTAGAGCTTCTATTACACCCTTCTTTTCCTCTAATTTGTTTTTAGCTTTATTATAAAGGGACTTGGACCTTTCTGCTTCACTACTCATGAAAATTAACATGTCATTAAGATAAGTACAAGTATTATCAAATTCAGCCAAAACATCATTATAAGAAGATGAAGGAATTTTAAATTAGTTAAGAAGATCACGTACCTTAGAAGTCATCGGTGATTTTGTTGATTCAGTGGACACAAAACACCGGCCGGTTATTTCTTCTCAACATAGTATGCTTCATCCTTGACTCTCTCCTTCTTTTCTTTTTTCTTTCTGAGCATGCAATCCTTCGCCAGATGGTTTGACCCATTACCATAGTTACAACTTTAACCTGAGTTGCCAGTTAATTTCATCTCCTTCTTCTCAACCGAGCTCTTCACATCTTTCTTTTCCATGTTCGACTCAACCTTCACATTCTTTCTAGTCAAAGTCACACCTTTATTCTTAGAATTGTTCTTAAAATTTCCACTGAAAGGCTTCTTGAAGAATTTCTTCACCTTGTTGTTCGAATTATATGCGACTGCTTTGTCATCATAATTAACCAAGAAACCTTCTTGATAATTTTTGATTCCTTCATCAGATTTGACTTTTGATTCAGTTGCAGTCACTTTCGACATTGGTGCCAATGGTCCTCCTAAACTTAACTTTCCTTCTTCAACAATAATCATTAATCTCACTTTCATTAGCTTTCAGAACATTATACAAATTTGCCAATGAGTTACCATCAAAACTTTCTTGCGTTTTGATCATCAAGCTGACGTTTCTCCACTCCTTTCTCAATCGCATAAGAAAAGTGAGATTGAACTCCAGAGACAAACGAGTCACTCCGTATCGCGAACATTTCAAAATCAGTTCATTCAATCGATCATAGTACGACCCAATTGATTCATTGTCCTTCTACTTGAACTCACCTTATTCCAGCAACCACTACTTCACAGAACTCTTCTTCGTCTTCTCACTGCCTTGATACTTCTCCTTCAAGGTGTCCCAAATCTGCTTGGATGTAGAACATCTACGAACATAGTTCTAAACTACTGGTGGAAGAGCACTGCGTAGTTCACGTAGACATTTCTTATCATTCACCTTCATCTTATTTCCTTGAGTGATCATATCATCATTCGTAGCAGCAGTTCCTAGAGTAACAAGCATCTCTGGATGAAACAGACTTTTGTTAATGGAATGCATCAAGTCTTCATCGATTCCATTCAGATAGTCTTCCATCCTATCAGCCCATTGCTCATAGTACTCGAGAATCAGCATCAGAATCTTAGTTGATGATCCGAGCAAATGAGAGAAGTTTGTCATAGTGTTCAGATTGAAGTTCACCATTGTTGTACGAATTTTAGAAGAAAGAGGATTTTTGGATTTAAAACGAGATTGAAGAAGGTAATCAAACAAAGATTGATTAGAAATCAATTTATCTAACATGCAGAGTGCATAATGTATTCATAACAATCGATCAAATCAAGTTTCCTGAATCAAATTGCGGAAATTTTTTAATCGGAAAGAGCGTTTCAAAAAAAAAATGAAAAACACGAGAAAACTGCAATCGATTGGACGAATCCTTCTCTGATACCAAATGAAGTGTGTTAGGATAGATTACGAACACAAATGGTACTCAGAAAACTATTAAGAACACAAGATCTAAATATAATCTGGCTAGCTCGTGTTCAAGTCTGAAATGAGTACAAGAGTTTGAGAGTACAAAAGATAGAATGACGCTCAAAAGTTCTTAATCTACTCTAATACCTATCCTGTTTATAGGATACAAAAAACACTTACAAAAAATTACAAGGACTAAGCACCTAAGCTTCAAATACAAGATTGCCTTGTAAAATAGATAGAGAGTCGAAATCATTTGGATTTCGACTCCTTATAGACTCAGACCAATTCGACTCCTCACTATTAATGTTTTGACCCCTACATATCCCAAACCCACGGGTGAAGAATGGACAAAGACTGATTCTATAGTCAAATTATGGCTATACGGCTCCATCTTGGAGAACCTATCATAGATGGTTCACAAGAGTGACTCTACTGCCTATGACATGTAGGTTTCTCTTGACGACCTATTTAGAACAAACAAATAAGCGAAGGTAATGGAGTTTGACAAAAATTATGCAATATTACCTTGGTGGACCTCATTGTTTCATCCTACTTCTCCAATGTAAAATCAATTACAGATTTTCGAGAAAACATCAGATCCAAAGTACCAGAGAAGAATCTCGTTATAATGCTATTAACAGGTTGTTATCTAAGTTTCAAAGCATTGGTAGTATTATACACCATAAAACTCCCTACCCCACTCTGTTTGAATATTACTCAATGGTCATTCTAGAAAAATGTAGCACAAATCGTATCATACCATCACCGTCTCATTCAGACCACAACTCGTCACCCACTATGTTATACTCTACTGGATATGTTACTGGGGAAAAATATCCTCTCCGAAATGACCATCGAGGTAACCGCAAGAACGATCATCGCTCCGACCGTCGATTTGATCTCTCCTAGAAGAAACTCCGTCAACTAGACTCTTAAACCTAACAGTACGACTGGCTGTTTCTTCCTTCGACGGGTCAATAACAACATCGACCTAATGTTTCATTTGGGTCGTTCTCTTTTCCTGCTCAAGACCAATATGCAACTCATCATTTTTCCCAACCCACAAGTGGAATTCTCTGCCCAATTTCCCACCAACGACAACAAACTAGGCCTCTTCAACCTCAACCCCATCTTTCTGGAATTGGACTACAACCTCAACAAGATATCACCTTTCAACAGTTTTCCATGCCTTTCATCATGCCAACAGCTCTTCCATAATATTTAGCACATTTTTTCTAAATGATACAGGAAATAATGGGTGGATTATGGACACAGGTGGTATAGATCATGTTCATGCCAATGGAGGTAATCTTAAAACCATTTTGAATAATCATGAAACTCAGTTTATTAACATAGGTGATGGGCCCCAAATCCTTATAAGTATGATTGGTCATACCAACTTCCCTCTTTCAAACCCTTACCATCCCCTCCACCTAAATAATTCCCTAATCAGGGATGTTATTCGGGTCGGAACCGTACCGAACTGACCCGAACACAAATAACCCAAAAACCGAATCGATTAACCAATACGGGTTCGGTTCGGTTCTGGTATTAATCGGTTCTATTCGGTTATCACCTGAATAACCCGAATAACGTGTACAAGATGATTACGAAGCTAATATAACCGAAAAAAACCGAATAAACTGTATTAGGATTCTATAACCCGAATAACCCGACTAATAGAATAACAATGTACTTTTATACATCAACATAAAATATTCAGACACTAATATAGCATAATAACACATTGAATGAATAGCATTTACATAGGAGATTAACATAATGAGAATTAATTTCTTACTTGAGTTTATTTAGTTGGAGCCTAATTTTCCATGACTGGACAAAGTAGGAATTTGTGAATCCTTAGAGACAATAGGAGGGGTCGATTTTTGAAAGTCTAAAACAAGAGGAAGGATCAACATAAGTGATTTCGAGTTTGGAAATAGTTGAGAAGATTGGTCAATTTTGAAATGACGAGAACAAGCATAGGGTTTTTTTCTATTATGAACGAAGAGGATTGAAGTGTGAATCGTGATTTTGATTTTTGTCGATAAGATAAAGGGGACGATGAATGCTTATTCAGGTTGGGTATTTAGAACCGAATAAGCTCTTATTTGGGTAACCCAAACCAAATAAGCATAATATAGATAACTGAAACCCAAATTGCATTGCTTATTCTGGCCTAATTCGGTTCGGTTCAGTTCGGGTTTCGGTTCGGTTCGGATTTCCAGGCCAAATTCCATCCCTAGCCCTAATCACTCCTAATATCATTATGATTATAATTTTCGTCCATAAATTCACCACACAAAATAATGTTCCATTAAGTTTGACCTTTTTGGTTTTACTGTCAAGGATTACATGAACAAACAACCAATAATCCGATGTGATAGTGCTAATCCTAATTATGATGTCTCCTCCTCCGCTCATTAATTGTTCGTATCGTCAAGTCGCTCCATTTGTCACCAACATCTCGGTTACCCTGGCGACCTAGTGTTGAAGTCTTCCAGTCCCACTTACCACAACATTTTCGGGTCAAAGCCCTTCACATGGCTTCCTATCTCCTCAAAATCCTACCATCTTCCGCCATATCTAACGAAACACCACACTTACGTCTTTATAAACAAAATCCCACATACATTAGTCTTTATGTGTTCGGGTGCTTAGGTTATCCTCATATCACCATCTCACACAGACTTCAACTATGTAGCAATCATTGTGTTTTTCTTGGGTACCCCTCCCTTCATAGTGGTACTCGATGTTATGACCTCTCCACCCGTAAAATTTTTATTTCCCGTCATATCATATTTGACGAAAAATCTTTTCCATATTCGACTGTCACCCCCGATACACCACCATCCTATCATTTCCCATATGAAAACTTTGACCAATCTTCTAGCCTCTGCCAATTCCTATCCTCTCCCCATATGAAAACTTTGACCAATATTCTACCTTCTCTTACTATACCTCATCCTCCTCCCATTCATCTCATGCAAACTTGTTCCAAGAATGGCATTCTTAAACCAATTAAACGTTTAAATCTCAACACTACCTCTATCTCTCATGCCCCTAAAGCATAATTACATGCACTATAGGACCCCACTGGCATAAAACCATGAATGAGGAATTTCATGCTCTTATTTCAAATGGTACATGGACTCTAGCTCCAAGACTGACGGATGAAAATATTGTGCATTCTATGTGGTTATTCAAACAAATATTTAATACTTATGGATCTCTCTCTCACCACAAAGCGCGCCTTATAGAAAATGGTCATAGCCAGCAACCGGTTTGTAGTTTGTGATGAGATCTTTAGTCTAGTGGTCAAACCTGTAACCATTCACATTGTTCTCAATGTAACGCTCGCAATTTCGGGCTACACATTTACAATATAATCATAATAAGTATACATTTTATCGAATAATTAAAATTGTTGATTAGAATAATTGTTCTTCATATGTGTTTTGAGATAATAAATAATTATTGTATACACATTAAGTGGAAAAAATATTATGATTATATAATATTTGTAGAAAACCCTAATATAAAATTTATCGTTGAAGCAATAAAATAAATATTAAAAATAAAAGATTATTTAGGATAAATAATATTAACGAACGTTGTAGTAGACGTAATAAAAATTATTTGGATATAAAGAATGCCCAAATATTACTTCGTACAAGGAAGTTACGATTTATTAAACTTTCACATTCAAACCGATATTGAAACGTGTGTCACTAAAAGTGAGTCAGAGATAGATTGCTTATTAGTCTAAGTGATCTAAACAAAAGTCATAGTACTCATAATTAGGAGAGTGTTCATAAAAAGAACACTTAAATCTAACTTCGTATGAGGAAGTTATGATTTTTCAAAGTTTTGGGTGTGATAAGTACAACAGTATGCAACACACTTATCGAAATGAAAATCGGTTCATTGTTAGCCTAAACAATCTAAATGAAATTTGTATTATTCTTCGATATGAAATCGACGATATAAAGAATGTCGAAAGCAAAACTCGTATGAAGAAGTCATGAATTTTGCATCTTTATTTATAGTCTAAGCCTTCTTGGATCGTAAAATGAAAATAAAGTAAAAATTAGCTGATGAAGTCTAAATGAAAGTTGTATTACTCATCGATAGCTATGTGTAGATATAAAAAGCATCGAAAACAAATTTCATATGCGAAAGTTATGATTTTTAGTAAAATAATAAATTTGGATCGTCGGATGGGCGGCACGTGGCACCATAGATGAGCGATACTTGGCAATATCTCCTTCCACCATTCCTCCCCACAACAACCAATAGGATGATGACATGTGTTGAGGATGCGACGCATCCTCTGATTTTTGCTATATATACCCTCGTTTTCTTCCTTTTTTGGTGGTCAAAACTCCCCAAATCACTCCTAATCTCTTCCAAGGTCCCGAAGCCCGATGTTAGTAGTTATTTGGTGTTATTAATGAAGATATGGAGTGCTAGAGATCCCCGAGAAATACAGTTTTTGGTTTCAAATTTCTTCCCGCACATTGTCGGGTTTTTCGTCAAACAACTTGTAAGTTGAGTGATGCTTACCGTGCTTTAAGTATAATTTATATTTTAGTTGTAAACGTTATTATGAACTTATAAACAAGATTTATCAGTAATCTCAGTCGTTATACTGACTGCTCTACTCATGGGAATGATGTTAAGGCAAGATCAGTGAGGTGCTTAAAGTGGATTTTCCAAACAATATATCTTTGCATGCCAAACGGATCCTACCTCCAATATGATCTTATCTGGTTGTTTCTTATCAGTTATACGTCAGTGTTCTTTTGGGATTATGGATAAATCTGATAAAAACTTTATAATGATTAAACTTTATAAATACGAACGGATACTAAGGCTTCGTAATATTCGTGTTTAGGTAGTTTTAAAAGGGAATCTGAAGTGTTAGTCAAAGATTTGACTTTCCCTAAGTCTTCTACCTATATCTAGTGAGTGCATAGTTACTTTTAAGAACATGATTTTAATACAAAGTATTTATTTAAAAGTATTAATTATCTATTGAAAATTTATTTGTGATTTAATTTCTTATTATTTGGAATATTTGTTAAATATATATTTGATAACATATAATGTGTAAACCAGATATGGTTAATTATGTGTTAAATGTTTATATGACATTATTACATGATAATCTTAAAAATAAGTATTATTACTTAAAAGATTAATGTAGATTAAAATACTTGATACCCCGCGTTAAATATATACACTAACATACGATAGTGATTTCTAAACATAGTTAGTATTAAAAGTTGATGTCAAGGATTGTAATCGGGTCTAAGTTTAAAACTAAGACATATAAAGAATATTTAGATCCAGTTAAGTTGGATAAAAGAATAGTCACATACGGTATTGCGATAGTATGAAATAAATAGGAAAATGTTTTGGAAATCGATTATAAGCATTATAGTCTTATCTAGGAAATAAAATAAGAATTATAAAGGATGCTTAGTTAGAGTTAAATCAAATGAGTGTTTAGTTACACCCTATATTGTAAAAATATTACATAGGAAGGAAATTGTGTTGATTACAGGCTTTGTAATCATGTCTAGTTATACACTAGGACTTAAAGGGAATTCTTAGTTCAACTAACTTTGGATATTGGGTAGCATCATAGTAAGGGTGTGTGATAGGAACAGAGAGTAAAACTCTATTTTGAGACACCATCAGGTGTCTATGTATAGTTTAGGTACTAGAGTACGAATAGTATTCCTTTGAATAGTCAGCTATGGTGGGTCTGATCAGGAAACTAAAAAGTATGCATGGTCATCTAACAGATTAGGATGACAACACTAGACATTCTATATAATCTTGTGAATTACATTGCTAGTGTGGATTTATAACCCATAGACGTAGATGAAATGGAGATGCCATAATCAACAAATATTCTGAAGGATTAAGTGCCTTTATGACTTATACCAGCCAAGGAAGTCCCTAGACATGTAGTCAAACCATTTCTCTAAACGATTCATCGGGTGGGTTGGTTCTTCCTGACAATTGTGGACTAGGATTTATGAGAATCGGTTGGGATGGATATGTATGGGTGTAATGTTTATAGATATATAAGTTATGGGATATATCTATATTGTTTGGTAATAGTTGGTTTTGTAGGTTTCATAATTATAAATTATTATAATAATAATAAAATTGTGGGATTGAAAACCCTATATGTCTCTCCAGGTTTCCCAACCTGACCCACTCAAATTATATGCATCACATGTAACATGGTTAAAGCTACTAGGACTTGATTAGGATGTTGAGTGATTAAGAGACAACCTGCAATAGTGTTCATGATCATTAGGTCCTTACGCAGTAACAATGTTATTTATTGATTATGACATCCTTAGAGTTTTTATATTTCGAAACAAAATCTTTATTTAAAGATATTTTAATAAAACCAGACAGTTTCTGCAAAATGTTTTATTGTACTGGGATTTTCTGTCAACAAAGATATTATGAATTTTAAAGCATAAAGAAAAGTTTTTATGGTACTGAAAAATAAGGGATGTCACACTGAGCCTAGCTGTCTCACGCCATTGGCCTATCCATGAGCTAGACATCAATAATGCTTTTCTCCACAGTAACTTTCATGAGACAGTCTAAATGCATCAACCTCCAAGTTTTCGGAATTCTCAGTTCCCTAATCATGTATGCTTCCTTATCTGGTCTCTATATGGTCTTAAGACAACCCCATGGGCATGGTATCTTTTTGTATACCACTCTCAACAACACTCTACACATCTTCTGTTATATGTGGATATAATATTTTGACAAACTCATCTATGACATTCTCCAACAGATTATCGTTCTTATGAGTCGGGAATTCTCTATGATGGATTTGGGAGATCTCAACTACTTTCTAGGCATCTCTCCAACTCGAAGTTCTAAAGGTCTATTTTTATCCCAACATAATTATGCCACAAATATCCTCTAGCATGTCAACATGATCAACTGCAAGCCATGTCGTACACCTACTAAAACTATTCACAAACTGGATTCTACCTGATCTCTAGTTTTAGATCCATCTTTATACCACAAATTAGTCGGGGCCCTTCAGTACTTGACTTTCATGCGTCCAGATATCTCATTCGCAGTTCAGCACGTCTGTCTATACATGCAAGATCCCCATGAGCCTCAGTTTCACTCTCTTAGGCGGATACTACGCTACATCAGAGGCATGTAAGATCTTGGACTTCAACTTCACGTCTCTACTCACACCTTTCTTATAGCTTACTTTGATGATGACCGGGTGGTTATCGTGCTGCTTGCTTTTCTGCTTCTTGTTATTATGTGTTTCTATAGGACAATCTAGTTTCATGGTCCTCCAAACGAAAAGGGGTTATTTCTCGATCTAGTGTCGGGGCTGAATGTCGGGGGTGGAAAATAGAGTTTCCAAATCATGTTGGCATTGTTAATCTTCTTCGTGAGCTCTATTTTTCACCTATCAAGGCAACGATCATATATTATGACAACATTAGTGTTGTATACTTGACCTCTAACCCGGTCCAACACCAATGTACGAAACACATCGAAATTGACATCCATTTTGTTGGAGATCAGGTCGATATGGGGGCTATTCGTGTTCTTCATGTTCCGTCATCATCACATTATGCAAAGATATTCACCAAAGGCTTATCATCTACTCTCTTCTAGGACTTCAGATCCAGTTTAAATGTTTGTCACCCTCGCGATCAAATTGTGGGGGGATGTTAGTTGACTACATACCACACTCTTGTATATATCTTAGTTAGCCTTTGTTAGCCCATGTTCTTATCTTGTGTTCAGACCATATGTGATGTATATATATATATATATATATATATATATATATATATATATAGATATATATATATATATATATATATATATATATATATATATATATATATATATATATATATATATATATATATATATAGTAGCTCTCGTGAAAAGATTAATGAGAGTGATACTCATTTACATAATTTTGTTCCTATCAAGTTAAATATATTCGCTTGGAGAATTGCTCTTTAGCGTATTCCAACGAGGGTAAACATGTTGGGGGTATTGATTTGGATTTTGTGTTAGGTTCTAAAAAGCTCTCCATGGCTCCAAGGCTTGTACTTACCGCCAAGCTTGAACAACATGTCGCCTAAACTCATATATATATATATATATATATATATATATATATATATATATATATATATATATGTATGTATGTATACAAATGAAGAATAGTGGAATATATATATCTAATTATTAATTATATAGAAATTTTCCGCCTTAAGTCACGTCTTATATTATTAATAATTATACAACTAGAGTTAGATATGATATAGATGGAGTTACATAGCATTATCCCATAGTGTTCTTATCATGTATAGTTTAACTTAGCGATTAATCTTTTCAAATGTATTTATATTATGTATAATTGTATTATATATAAAACATAATAGCCCTCTCCACGATTGTGTTGAGATTTAGAAAGCTTACATGGTATCAACCATATTTTTGATCCTCTTCTTCGCAGATTGTCTTATGTCTTCTTTTCTTTCGTTTTTCTCATGGCGGCTGCTGATGAAAAATCCTCCCTCTCCTCAAATACTCTCCTCCATCTCCTCACCATTAAACTCTCTTCCTCCAATTATCTCCTTTGGAGGAATCAGATGCTTCCAGTTCTTTCCTTCCAAAAATAAACGGGACATATCGATGGGACCCTAATTTCCCCTCCACGTACTATTACACCGACCACAATAAGCGAGGCACCATCTCCTGCACCCATTCCTAATTTTGATTTCACCAAATGGCAAGAGTATGATTAGAAATCTCACCTTATTATTCAATCCTCTCTCATTGAAGAAGTAATGGTCGGGGTTCTTGGTTTACTGATAGCCTTTGATGTGTGGACTGTTCTTGAAAACGTTTATAGCCAAGACTCTGTTGAGCGGATGGAAATCACCGGGACTCTCTTTGAATATTAAAGAAATGTACCACTTTTATACCCGAATTTTGTTGAAAATTTAAATCCATTTGTGAACAATTACCAACAATTGCGCATCCATTCGATGATTATGATAAAATCCAGTGGTTCTTGTGTGGTCTTGGAGCTTCTTTGAAGCATTTTTCGATTTCACAATAGGCTATTAAACCTCGCCCTTCATTCCGTGATCTCCTCTCACATGCCAACGGATATGATGTATTAATTCAGTCCATGTCGGCCTCACCTCCTCAACTGGAATCCTTCATCTCAACTAAAAAAAGTGGGGGTTCTTCTAATGGTAAATGAAATCATGGTGGTTTCAGTGGTGGTCGAAGCAATAGAAGTGGATATAATGGTGGTAGGGTACGGAGACATAGGTCTCCTTACTGCTAGCTATGCAGGAAGGACGGACATTATGAAACTCAATGCTCGGATCTATAATCATTTGCTACTCGATCACACGTTGCAGTTGTAAAATTGGCATCCACCTTTCATGCAACTTATCCAGATACATCTCTGGACTGGTATATCGATTCCGATGCCAACTCTCACATGACTTCATCTACTTTAAATGTTCAAGATGCCAAGCCTTACAATGGGGCTAATTTTGTCGGTTTCGGTAATGGTTACACTCTACCCATAACTCATAGTGGTCATTCAAGTCTTCATAAGATTCCTTTATTAGATGTTCTTGTCGTCCTTCATCATACCAAAAATTTTATTTCCATTAGTAGGCTTACCAATGATTTTATTGTTGATATCTTATTTTGCAAATATATCTTTTTACTTCAGAATTTTCTCACCACGGAAATTCTAGCTCAAGGAAGGGTAGATCAAGGTCTTTACATTCTAGAACAAGGTCAAAGAGCATTTTTATCCAAGTTATCCAAATCTCGACTTCATGCTTCTTTTGAAGTTTGGCACAAACGTTTGGGTCATGTTTCTTTTGATGTTATTTCCTCTTTGTCTAGATTAGGTCATTTGTTTGTTACCTCTTTAATACCAAAACCTAATATTTGTTCTTTTTCTCATCTTTCTAAAAGCAAACATTTACCCTTTGATACTTAGCTTAAGTGCTCTTTGCATATTCTTGATCTTGTTCATTGTGATTTATGGGGAACCGAGTCTACTAATGGTTGCCTTTATTATATAATTTTTGTGGATCATTATTCTAGATTCACCTGGTTCTATCCATTAAAATCCAAATCTGATGTTTTTGAGTCTATTAAAACATTTTTAAGTTTTGTTCAAACTCAATTCTCCACAAAACTTAAGGTGTTTCAAAGTGATGGCGGCGCACATTTGTTCAATCATCAGGTTCATACTCTTTTTCTTTAGAATGGAACTCATCATCGCGTATCTGGTTCATATACACCTTAACACCGACATATTACTGAAACTGGTCTTGCCATGATTTTCAATGCCCATGCACCTGTTTCTTTTTGGGTTGATGCTTTCGTGTCGGCAACATATATTATTAATCGTTTACCCACGAAGTTTCTTGATCATAAGTCTCCCTTTGATCTTATCTTTGGATCTTCAGCAAACTATGATACTTTTTGGGTGTCTGGTTTTCGTGTGTTTCCTTATTTACAAAATTTTGCTCCACATATGTTGGCTCCTCGAAGTCTAGAATGCATTTTTGTAGGTTATGACACTCAATATAAAGGCTACCATTGTCTGGATTTGGCTTCCTCTCGGATTTATACAACTCGCCATGTTTAGTTTGATGAAACCAATTTTCCTTTTTCTGGTCATGTTGCAACCATTGACCATGCCACTTTACCTTTCTCTAGTTACTGTGATGATCCGTCGATTATTGCCACCAACACTACAACTCATCCTTCTGGACTAGCCTCTACCGATCAGCCCAATTCTCATTTTACTGGTTCTACCAAAGTTTTAGAGACAAATAGGCCATCACATACAACTTCTTTTAATTTAGGCCACTTGTTTCAACCAACAAAAGTGATATTGGTTTGTCACCTGGATGGATACTCCTTATGCCATGATCCAGCTGACTCCATGGTTGCTCCTACTCTTCTTTATACTGGATCTACACTAGCCTAAGAACCTGATCAACCTTTGTCTATTGCTCTGGCTCCATCTCTTTCTAATCATTAGATGCTTACTCGAGGAAAATTTGGAATTACAAAGCCAAATCTGAAATATATTGTTGTTGGGTTTTGAGCATTCTAACACTCCTATGGTGTACATGCAACCCTATAAACCTTGGATATATGTTTTCTCTATTATACATGCAAATATTAACTATTCCAAGGTTTCATCCTAACTAGCATATTATGAAGCACCTATACTACAAAGTTCTAGTTAGATGACATACCTTTTGATGTAGCTTGATGTCTTCAAGCTTTAAGAGCTTAGCCCCAATAGTGTGGAAGCCTCAAATGGAATCACAAATCACCAAAACACCTTGGAAGAACTTGAGAGAATATGTATGCACACTAAAATCAGCCCACTCTTATTTTCACACACTTGTGCCAATTTTGTGAGCCAAGGACCCCTTTATATATTATGGAGGATTAGGGTTACATCCATGTAAACCCTAATACCCATGACCTTTCATTTACATAGGATCCATGGGTTAAAAGCTCCATGGACCATCCATGAAAGCTTAGCCCAACCTAAATGAACTTGGCCCATTCCATATATATAAGAGTCCATATTTAATTAGTTTTTTTATCACTTAATTAATTCTAAATTAATTCTTGATCAATACTAATTAAATAATATGATTCCATATTAATATATTAGAACTTATAATATATTAATATAAATCATAAATATACTATTCTCAAAAGACTATCCATATAAATTGTGCCGGTGAAGTGCAACCCAAATGGACCATGCCGGGTCGGGTCAAGTACCAACCAAATATAGTTATGGACTTAGACATTAATCCAACAGTCTCCCACTTGGATAAGTCTAAAACTATTGTTGAGTATGACTTCAAAACCTAACTGGCAATCGTAGCTCTTAAAGCCGCTGTCGAACTCTGACCTTGTCAATGACTTGTCCATTAGATAAGGGATCATATATTCCTCCATTCTAGATATCATATGGACTGAGACATGGATTATAATCATTCTCTCTGTCCATTTGTTGTTTCCCGATTTTCGATTTATGATGACTGACTGATTGAACAAATCAAATCAGTCCTGGCTTGGCCAAGCACTCACATGTGTCATCGCTAAATCATCGAGGGGCCCACAAATATCGCTTTTATCCCGAAGGTAAAAAGAATGGATAAACTTCGACTCATATGGCTTGTTCTACTACTTGTTGAATCATACACAAAGGCACGTTTTATAACATCGAGTTACCAAATGCGTTTTCGTTCAATCAATGTATAAGCAACTCATAGTAATAACTCATATCTCTAGGTTTGAAGAATATAAGATATTATCGTCTCATGATCACTCGTGATAAAATCCATGAAGTGATTCAAATGAGCGCGGGTTAAATCCAATACTCAGAACTTATGAGCACTCATGAGTGTTGTAGCACCACTTTGTCCACCAACTTGGACCTCTACAAACCAACCCATGACAGTCTTGATTCATATCTACTTCCAACATATGACCGACTGTGGATGGTTTGAATAGCTTAATCATTCAGGAAGAGCGACTTAGTTATTCTGGAAGTCAAAACATGCAAAGTGAAACACAAGAATAAATGAATCAAATATGGTATCAAACCCTATGAATATAAATAAACACTTTTATTTATCACCATACTGATTACTCATTATTCATTGTTTCGGTTTTATCAACTTTATACTTGAATTAAAAACACTAGTTGTCCCATGCTCCAAGCATGTACACTATGTTTTTCTTAAACAATAGCTTTGCCATACACCAAGTATGCACTCTATGTTTGTCGATGATCCTTACTTTGTGAAATAAACCAATTGAACATAATTTCAATGATTCTAATTTCACACTCCCAAATCCTTATCGAAAAATGTGAGAATTTCAAATTCCTATCATTTATCGAAATCTGTTTAGATTTTAAACTTATATGCACTGACCCTCCTGTAATGAATATGTACAAAGTCATAAAGACTTGTCAACAGTCATTATAAGGTATTCCAATGGAGTTCAACTCCATGGAAACTAAGTCTCATATTCAAAGTACATTGCTTTGGACATGCTTCTTGCATTAAGTTTTCTAATCTTACACAGATAACTTCCACCTATGGAGACAACTCCATATTCTCATTTTGACTATCACTTCTGAACAAGAGATGCCTCTTTACAGAATATGTCAATATGGTCCTTCCAAAATTAGCACTATACTTCCAACTGTCCCTGAGCAACCAATCTTTGGTAAACCTCAGATTGTCCTCGACAATTGCTTAATCATTTTAGTCATATCCAATTCTAGACCTTTTCCCTTCTTAATGCCTCTGGGCATTTGGAAAAATTTAGAAATGACAAATATTATAGCACATGCAATCGATCCTGTACCCAAAGCAAATGGTACACGATTCATGATGTCTCACATAAAGACATGATTCTAAACCAGTCTTTTGCTACAATATTTTTATTTGCCATGTTTTCAAAATTTGACTATGAAGAGGGATGCCGTAATCATAATCGGATTTTGAGAACGCAATATATAGAATTTCCTTAAGTTGAACCAATCCAACATGAAATTCATATATATATTCTTGACTAAAGATGATTAAGGTCTCAATCTAAGCCTTTAGAACTGAAATGAAGTATATCCTCTCCCTTAATTATAGCAAAACAACTTTTTCAATCCCTGCAGCCTCACGAATTGAAACTTTTGTTTTCTATAATTAACATTGCTAACTTGCAACACTAACAATAATTATCATGCTCCCACTAACATGATGATTATTAGCATAATTACTTATGCTCCCACTAGCTTTGACATGTACTCAGAAATCAGCTGGACTTCTAGAAATCAATACTTTATTGACTTTCTTACCAAAGTTCAGATTTCTGATACGAGATGCTTTGATAAAACTTTATCAAAATCATACATCTTTCCTTAGATAGCATGCATGTGTGTCTAAACAATTTCAGAACTATGAAAAGGGATGCTGTAATCATAGTCTCAATTGTTTAGACCTTTTGCCATCTGCTTCAAATCTACTTGGTGGAAGTGTTTCCTCACCATCATTTTCATGAATCGGAGAGAAACCTTATGACCCTTAGATTTTATGGTGTATGTGTTCTTATCCATGTGAATCGTCAAAACCATAGTCACAAGACAAGGATAATGACAAATCCAAACTCATATGGACTGAACTTATGCAATCTTAACTTCTTGCCACCTGGCAGTACAGGGCCTGCCATTGCTTCCAAGTTGTTATGCAACCAATTGAGAACTTTCAGAACTCTTATGCAAAGCCAACTTTAACTGGAATGGGCACAGAATATGTCAACACGATAGGTTATAAACCTCAAGTCGTGTGCTAGTGAAGAACCTCAGGTTTTATTCTTGATTAGTTCTTGAAATTCTTTTTAGGATCTTTAAGACTCCCACTATCCTCTTGACATATAAGACTATCTTGCCAAATATTCAAGAGATAGTGCGGATTCTTTATCAAGACAAACACTTCACACAATTGGCCTTAGTTGGTCTTTGTTTTATCCAAAACATCACAACTTACCAATTTCAAATGTACAAGAGTAGGACACTTTTACTCTTACATTTGACAAGTGTTTTAAACCTTTCTTTAAGATATGTCACTCAAGTTACAATCTTGGAGTATGACTCTAAGAATTGTTTTGGAACGAAGTATGACTCATCTTCCTGATCTAACCATTTCAACAATTCATGACTCCTCTTCTTAGTCATAAGAATTCACTAAGATGACCTTTAGAGGACTAATTGTGATATGATTTCTAAATCATTAAGATGATCACAAACATGATACTAAAGTACTCTCCCATCTTTTCAGATTTGAGAAACTTTTATCTTTCTGCCTAATTTGATTCTTCCCATTCGTTCTGCCATACATTGAGACTTTTCCAATGTTTCAGAATTATACTTAAACTTGTAAGTATAACCATATTTACTAAACTTTAGTAAATCAAATAGTCTTAACGAGCTTTGTGGTGGACATGACCAGTGCACAAGAATGTGTACTCGATCCCTTTAGTCCTTCACTTGACTCACACATCCATGTGAACAAGTAATTAGTCTTGATTTTCCAATGCTTGAAAGTTCTCATTCATCATACTATTCAACTTGCATGATTCCAAGTTTCGGTCCAATTGAAACTTGGGCGATGAGGAACTTTCCTAATTTGATAAATTTAGACACTACCACAAATGAAAGAATCAAATCCATTTTTCAATATTGCTGTCAGTGGAATCATATAAGCAACAATTTTCCACAAATGCCATTGTAAGGATACTTCAAATAAATAAAATTAAACAATTTTCTTTTATTTTAAAACTTTGCGGAAAAACTTATCCTTACAATCCGCATGGAAAATTGTTGTTATCTATTCCTTAGCAATATATCATAACTTCTTAAGCAACTGCTCAAAATTCTGATGCGATCGAAATCCACCTTCGCGATCAGAATCAGCATATACTTCCTTTAAGATTTCTCTCTATTCTTTGATTCTTAAAACATCAACATGTGACCCAGTCACATCATGTAATGAGGATCTCAGAATAGAACTTAACAGAGTTAGATAATGGGGTCTACCTGATGTAGAGTCAAACTTATTGACTTTAACATCCTTAGGTAAATTTGGCAGCTTTGCAATCAACGCCCCTTCCTTTGGCAAAATAAACATATGGACCCTTTGGTAGTGGGACTATCTCAGACTTAGCCTTTCTCTTTACCATTTGGTCAACCGGGTTGACTATGGCCAATCCCTTTTCATTGGGAAGAGAATGCTTTTTCTGGATTTCCAGTGTCACAATTGTCACTGTCCATAAAGTTTTTGGGAAGTTGATCTTCTAATCAAATTTGCTTCACTATCGTTCCAAATCATTGCTGATTCAGCAGCACCAAGCAAATAGATATAATCATTAAGGTTCATGTCATAGTCTGTATCATAGTAGTCCCAAAGGAACTCACTATGTGACTTAGAAAGTGATTGAACATCCAACTTTCTCAAGACTTTGAAACCCAACTCTCCCGGCTTGTCAATATGTGACTTCATCTCTAAGATGTGATCACACATAGACCTTGCTTGCCATTAGGGCTTGAGTGACCTTGAACTTGTGGGTTAGGGAGAATAATTGGTGGAGGTGGAGGAAGAGAAGTTCCAAGAGATATGGGAAGATCATAGATGTCTGAACTCGACATCTTTTGGGAGATATTCAAGATAGTTGATCTAAAACCCTTAATATAACACCCAATATGAAATATTAAGGATAGGATCCAACAACCTATTTATAACTGGAAGAGGGATGCCGTAATCCGAGTTATAAAATAGTTGAATGTAGGTAAATGATGATTTACCAATTTCTACCATGAAAAACGAAATAATTTAATTAGGTTTTTACTTGGATTTGAAACTCCTAGATCTTTTGAGATTCATTGAACTTTTCAATCGCATGTTTCAATCTCGAGTTTGCCCTTCAGGTTTTGTGACTGGGATGCCGAGGATCACAAAACAAGGTGTGAAGTAACCATGCAAATATACTTGGTACCCTTAATATTTACCCCTCAATCGATGTGCCGGTTAACCACACGAGCTCCACCGATACTATGATAAATATTAAGTTACCCTTTGCCTACTTTGTTAAATCCAGGTTAGTGTGCCGGTTGACCACACACGCTCCACTAACGGTTTAAACAAAGTGCAAAATGTAATTTCATGGATTAGCACCTTATTCACATTTTCCTAAGTAACTAAGATTGGGAATTAATAAAAGGTTTAGTTACTTAGTATTTATCATTAATACTTTTAATGAAGGGAGAATTATAGTCCTTGTCCTACCTGTTCGGCTAACAACCCTCCACCAGTCAAGGAAGCGGTGGGTGAGAGTGGACACCCATTAAGCTACCATTTTATAGGCAACAGCCTGATACCCCCCTTATAGACCGGCTTCGTGAATGAGGCCTACTAATAGTAAGACGACTTGCTCTTATACATATAATATATTAAACTTTTAATATTATAATAGTATAAGGGTGTATTTTAGACATTTAAAATACTTGATGGTTTAATCTATTAATTAAACTAGACTTTTAATTTAATTAAACTCAAACCATATATTTATGGATTTAATAATACTTTTTTAATTAAACGCTTTAATTAACTATTAATAAAGTCCATAAGAGTTAATTTAAACTATTCAACAAAACATCATAATTCCAATTATTAAACTCAAAATTAAAACCATTTAATTAATTGTTTAAGTTATGAACCCAAGAGTTTTAGAATTCAATTCTTTTTTTCATAAAAATTTTTTCTCAAATTCCAAAACTTGAGGGCAAGTTTTGTAATTTTTGAAAACCTTTGGATTCCATAACTTATGGAATTAATGGTGTTTTATGATGAAACTTTCCATGTTCCATAACTTAAGAACAAGTTATGGAATTCTTTAAAACATTAACACCAAATTTTGTAACTCCATAAAAACTTTCAATCAAATTTTTTTTAAAAAAAACTTTCATATCCATAACTTATGGAAGTTTCAAAAACCCTTAAGATCACAACTTAAAAAAAAAACATTTGAGCTCCAAAATTTTATGACAAAATTTGTAACTCCTTAAAACATTTAGATCAAACTTTTAAAACTAATAAAATAATCATATCATTTTATCTTTTACTAAATTTGACCTAATTCAACTCATATAACAAATGATTCAAATTTTACAAATAATCTGTTTTTCACAAAACAAGTAATTATCTTAAAATTTGACAAACGTCATATTTTTTTTCCTTTTTTTTCCAACTTGAAAATAAAACATTTGCATCAATATAACAGAAAACAACCCATGGCTCTGATACCACTGTTGGGTTTTGAGCATTCTAACACTCCTATGGTGTACATGCAACCCTATAAACCTTGGATCTATGTTTTCTCTATTATACATGCAAATATTAACTATTCCAAGGTTTCATCGTAACTAGCATATTATGAAGCACCTATACTACAAAGTTCTAGTTAGATGACATACCTTTTGATGTAGATTGATGTCTTCAAGCTTTAAGAGCTTAGCCCCAATAGTGTGGAAGCCTCAAATGGAATCACAAATCACCAAAACACCTTGGAAGAACTTGAGAGAATATGTATGCACACTAAAATCGGCCCACTCTTATTTTCACACACTTGTGCCAATTTTGTGAGCCAAGGACCCCTTTATATATTATGGAGGATTAGGGTTACATCCATGTAAACCCTAATACCCATGACCTTTCATTTACATAGGATCCATGGGTTAAAAGCTCCATGGACCATCCATGAAAGCTTAGCCCAACCTAAATGAACTTGGCCCATTCCATATATATAAGAGTCCATATTTAATTAGTTCTTTTTGATCACTTTATTAATTCTAAATTAATTCTTGATCAATACTAATTAAATAATAAGATTCCATATTAATATATTAGAACTTATAATATATTAATATAAATCATAAATATACTATTCTCAAAAGACTATCCATATAAATTGTGCCGGTGAAGTGCAACCCAAATGGACCATGCCGGGTCGGGTCAAGTACATACCAAATAGAGTTATGGACTTAGACATTAATCCAACAATTGCTAATTTTGCTTCTCTCCAGCACAACCACCTTCATATTGCTATTTTTTCCAATAAAGAGCCTCATGGTTTTAAAAGTGTTGTTAAAGATCGCCAATGGTTATCTTCCATGAAAGAAGAAATGCATGCCATAAAATCTAATGAAACTTGGGTTTTGGTTCCTAGACCCACTAGTTCAAATGTTGTTGGTTCTAAATAGGTATTCCAGATGAAATACAATTCTGATGTCATTCTTGATCGGTTTAAGGAACGCCTAGTTGCCCAAGGATTTACACAAGTACCGGTTCCTGATTACTCTTTGACTTTTAGTATGATTGTGAAAGCTTCCACTGTTCGAATAGTTTTATCCTTGGTAGTCTTGAATAAATGTCCCCTTCATCAACTAGATGTTAAAAAACGCCTTTTTAAATAGTTATCTCACTGAGATTGTATTTATGGAACAACCACTGGCTTTCTTGATTCTACTTTCCCTAGTCATGTGTGCCGCCTACAGAAAGCCTCATATGGCCTTAAACACGCTCCACATGTATGGTTCCAAGGACCGAGTTCTTTTTTATCTACCCTCGGGTTTGTTTGAAGACATGCTGTTACTTCTCTTTTTGTTTACAAAAAGGATAAGTGCACTTTATATCTTCTGTTTTATGTTGATGACCTTATTCATACATGCAATAAACTAGAATTTATTACCTCTTGTATTTCATAATTAAATCATGAATTTGCGATTAAAAATATAGGAAACTTGAGATACTTTCTTGGTCTTGAGATGGTTTATAAAAATGATGGGCTTTTCCTTATTCAAGCTAAATATGCACACGATATTCTTACTAGAGCCAACTTATTGAGCTCTAAACCTGTTTTTACGCCCCTTTCCACTTTCGAATATCTCACAAGCTCTGGCACTCCCTTTCATGATCCTATTATATATCGCTCTTTGGTTGGTGCTTCGCAATATCTTACCCTTACACAACATGACTTGTCATATGTTGTCAATCAAGTCAGCCAATTCTTGCATGCTCCAACTATTGATCACTTTCAGGCTGTTAAACAAATTTTGAGGTATGTCAAGGGTACTATTTCCTATGGGTTATCTTTTTGGCATTATATCAAACCAAGAATCCTTGGTTATTTTGATGCTAATTGGGCTCGTTATATTGAGATACGACATTCTACGTATGGATATTCTATTTTTCTTGGGGGTAATCTTATATCCTGGAGTGGTAAGAAACAACCTATTGTCTCTCATTCTAGCTATGAATCTGAATACTGTGCTATGGCTAATACAACTTCTTAGATTATATAGGTAACTCATCTTCTACGGGAGCTTCATGTTTTACCTCCTAATCGTCCCACTCTTCTATGTGATAATCGCAATGTCGTCTTTCTCAGTCAGAATCCATCATAAACGAGCCAACATATTGATATTGATTTCTATTTTGTTCAGAAACTTGTTGCCTCCGGGAAATTACACAACATGTTTGTTCCTACTCATTTTCAAGTGGCGGATATTTTTACCAAGAGTCTTCCAAAGCCGTTGTTTAAACATTTCCGTCACAAGCTTTGTGTTGGACCACCACCCATGCGCTTCAAGGTTGGTATTAGCGATAATGATATAGTTGGAATTAGATATGATACATCAAGATTTACATAGCATTATCCCTTAGTATTCTTATCATGTATAGTTCAACTTAGGGATTAATCTTTTCAAATGTATTTGTATTATCTATAATTATATATATATATATATATATATATATATATATATATATATATATATATATATATATATATATATATATATATATATATATAAGGATAGCCCTCTCCACGTTTTTTTAGAGTTACAAACCTTACACCTTACAAACGACATGACTTACCACGACTCGAAAAAACTTGAGGCTTGACATTGCCGCCAAGTCATGCCTAATATTATTTAGAACCTTGGTGTTTTGTTCAAATCGCTTGATAGGATTCGAATCGATATAGCATGTCTTCTCGAGTTGTACTGATATTTTTCGTATTTGGCGGATCTGAAGAGTTTGGTATCAAAACCAATCAATCGAAATTCATTAAAGTTCCAGAATAAATACATTGAGATCTCCTGTAACTAAGGAATAAAACAACTATCTACCTAATACATAGGAAAAGATAAGTACCTAAAGTAGAGATAAAAGGATAAGGGGAATAACAACTAATTAATTTCAACACTCCCCCTCAAGTTGGAGCATGAAGATCACGAATGCCCAGTTTGTTAAGTAATAACTGGAGTCGTTCAAAACCCAAGGGTTTAGTAAGGAGATCGGCAATCTGGTGTTTTGAGTCAATGCGTAAAGGCTTAATGTCACGGGAAGCCACACATTCGCGGACAAAATAGCAATCCATCTCAACGCGTTTTGTTCGTTCGTGGGAGACGGGATTGTTAGCTATGTGGCGCGCAGTTGGATTGTTGCAAAACAAAGGAGTAGGATCGGCTATATAAATATTGAAGTCTTGCAACAGCCATCTGAACCAAAGGACTTCACTAACAGTCGTTTCCATGGCCCTATACTCCTCTTCGGCGGAGGAACGCGAAACCATGGACTGCTTCTTTGTCTTCCAAGATACTGGGGAGCCACCTAAGAGTAAAATGCATCAGGTATGAGACCTGCGTGTAGTAATGCAGCCGAGCCAGTCGGCATCACAATAAGCAGCAAGATGAAAGTCTCCATGTTTAGGAATGAAAATTCCTTGACCAGGGGTACCCTTGAGGTAGCGCAAAATTCTAGTAACTGCCTTCATGTATTCCTCGCGTGGGTCAGAAACAAACTGACTCAGAATGTTTACAGAATGCGCGATATCGGGTCTAGTAGCTTGAAAATACAACAAACGACCAATGATGCGTCGATATTGCTTGGCATCAGTTCGAGGACTGTCGAGAAATTTCTCAATCTTCGTGTTTTGCTCCATGGGAAACGTGCTAGGGAGACTACCAAGTAGACCGCAATCTTCAAGAATATCAATAGTGTATTTCCGTTGACTCATGACGAGCCCATATGAAGTTTTTGCTACTTCAATTCCAAGGAAATATTTGAGGGGACCCAAATCCTTGATGCTAAAGGCTTTGTCGAGATGTTGTTTGGTAGAATCGATCTTGGAAACATGATTTCCCGTGATGATAACATCATCAACATAAATAAGAATAGCCGCAAACAAATCGCCCTCTTGAATTGTAAAAAGAGAATGGTCAGCTTGTGACTGCTTGTAACCAAAATTAACTAAAGCATTAGTGAACTTTTGGTACCATGTGCACGAGGCCTGCTTTAAGCCATATAAGGACTTCTTCAACTTGTAGACACGAGTGTCATCCCGTTTTGAATACCCCTGTGGAATTTTCATATAAACATCTTCTTCCAATCCACCATGTAAAAAGGCGTTATTAACATCCAATTGATGTATATTCCAATTCCTTTTGACAGCGACTGTTAAAAAACAACGAATTGTCACGAGCTTAGCAACGGGAGCAAAAGTGTTGTGATAATCAACGCCTTCAATTTGGGTGAAACCCTTTGCTACTAAACGTGCTTTATATCTTTCGATGTCGCCATTAGGCTTATATTTAATCTTGTAGACCGATTTAGAATCAATAGCATGTTTGCCTTCCAGAAGGTTTTCAAGGGACCATGTATCATTTTGTTCAAGGGCTTTAATCTCATTTTGCATGGCTTTTCGCCACTTGGCATCCTGCATGGCTTGATAAAAGGTTTTGGGCTCACTATTTTTTGTAATGGCCGCCTAGTAAGCTTTATGTGAGTCAGAAAAAGCATCATATGAAACATAGTTAGCATTGGGATATAGCGTCGAAGAAGGCTGATCAGGAGTGGTTTTTGTGTGGTCTATCGAAGGTGGCAGCTCAACATCAAAATCACGGAAGCGTGCTAGTTGACTTTTGTTTCTTTTTGGTCTAGCTGGTTGATCTTCGTTATCGACAGATGAAGTACTCGCTTCAGGTATGTCTTGCGTAACTGAGTTGTGAGGTTCAGACGGGCTATGAACTCCTCTCTCATCTTCAAAACTTTGCCTTGTTAAATCGCTTGAAGAATAGGTTTCCTCATCAATCCGAAAACCCTCTTCACGAAAACCACTTTCAATAGTATCTTCATACCACGTGGGAATTTCAAAAGAATCCTGAATGTAACCCTCTGTCTTTAGTTTCATATAAGGAAAAACCTTTTCAAAAAAACGAACATCACGCAAGACTACGATCTTTCCATGTTCCACATCATAAACTTTGTACCCTTTGGTGCCAACAGGATAACCAATGAAAACTCCTGGTCTTCCCTGTGGTTCAAATTTGTCTCCCCCTGTCATTGTACTGTGGTAATAGGTGAGACATCCCATGGTTCTCATTCCCTTATAATCAGGTTTTTCACCAAAAATAATTTCGTAAGGAATTTTATGGTGTATAACTTTAGATGGCAATCTATTAATGATGTAGGTAGCTGCTTCAATACATTCACCCCAGAAACTTTTTGGTAGGCTTCTTTGGAACATCAAAGCACGAGCTATCTCGAGTAAGTGGCGATGTTTGCATTCCACGACCCTATTTTGTTGGGGTGTGTACGGGCACGTAGTTTCAAATAATATTACTTCTCGTGAATAAAAATCTTTCATTTTGTTGCATGTGAACTCCCCTCTGTTATCACACCTAATTCTTTTAATTCGCTTCCCAAACTGAGTTTCAATCATCTTGTGAAAGTTAATTAAACAATCACTTGCTTGATCCTTATGTTTAATAAGATAAACCCAAACAGCACGGCTATAATCATCGACAATGGTGAGGAAAAAACTTGCATGAGTTGTTGAAGGTTTTCTATATTTGCCCCACACATCACAGTGAGTAAGCCCTACATTATACAGAAATCCGGGTAAAAGCCAACAAAGCAATTTAGTTCCTTTGATAGTCGACCCACGGATAATAAATTGTAATTAAATCTGGGAATATATAAGACTCCTCCAATTTTAGTTCCACTCTTTAGGGTGGTATCACCCGTAGCTTCAACAGAGATGATTTCTCCATTTGGTATTACCACGGGTGTTTCAGAATGGGCCTTTGACAAATTTTCAAGTATATCACGTTTGTGAACTATGTGATCAGTCGAGCCCGAATCAATGATCTAGTCATCATTTTTCGCATTGGACTTACCTGCCATGTTAGCTTTGCGTAATACTTCACCTTGTGTTTTGTCATTTGATTCTGAAAGATGCTTCAACAAAACCTGGTACTGAGTGTCAGACAGCCCTCCTATGTTGGATACTTCACTGTCGACATGTGCCACTTTTGATTTGTCTTTCTCATTCTTCGTTTTTCCAGGCCACCAATCTGGATATCCAATAATCTTGAAACAACCTTCTTTCGTGTGGCCATCTCGATCACAAAAGGTGCAATGCTCCTGTCTGGAATCCCTTTGCCCGCCTTTATCTCCCATATTGTTTCGCTTGTTGACATTATCGTGCCTTTCCCGGGAATGAGTTTGGAATGCAGCAGGTTCGACATGGCTTTCTTTAGAGGCTGCAATGGATTGATGTTGTTCATCTTCAGACGCAAGCATGTAAGCCTCCCTGAGTGTGGGATTTGGTTTCATCGAGAGGACTTGAGTTCGAATGGTTGAGAAATCACTGTCGAGCCCCATAAGAAACTGATATAGATGTTCCTTTTCTTGAAATTCGTTTAACCGTTTTCCGATTTCACAAGTACAGTGACCACAAGTACATCGGGGTGTGGGTAGGACCGAGGATATCTCATCCCAAAGACCCTTAAGTGTCGTATAGTAAGTTGAAACAGAACTGTTACCTTGTCTTGTTGTGGTGAGCTTCTGTTTCAATTCATACGTGCGGGGGGAACTTTCCTTACCGAAACGTTCCTTTACATCAGCCCAGATTTCTGCTGAGGTATTGGCATATTTGACACTGCCTCTGATGGTTTTCTCCATGGATATCGTCAACCACCCCTTTATCATGGCATCGCATCGCATCCATGGCATGTAGGTGTCATCCTTTTCATCAGGCTTCAGAATGGTTCCATCTACAAAGCCCATCTTGATCTTTGTAAACAGGAAGTTAGCCATCTCCTGGACCCTATCACTGTAATTAGTGTGAGTGAGGGGATCGTTGGTCTGCATCTGCCTTGGCGAGTCGGAGGCATGGATGTAATACGGTGAGCTACTGTCAATTGTTTCATTCCTGGGATTTGATGTTGCTTCACCGGTCATGGCGCCGGACTTAGGGTTGATAATTTATCTGGGTAACCTGCTCTGATACCATGAAGAATTTGGTATCAAAACCAATCAATCGAAATTCATTAAAGTTCCAGAATAAATACATTGAGATCTCCTGTAACTAAGGAATAAAACAACTATCTACCTAATACATAGGAAAAGATACAACTATCTACCTAATACATAGGAAAAGATAAATACGTAAAGTAGAGATAAAGGGATAAGGGGAATAACAACTAATTAATTTCAACAGGATCTTCGCCCTTTAATGGTATGTGGATGTTTCAGTTGAGCTGAATGTCCATGCTATTATACTCGGATCAGGTGCAATTTTCTATTGTGCAATGGAATCACTTTGATGTGGTTGTGGTCACAACTCCTTCGGTATTATGGAATTTTTGTAATGCTCGAGTTTTTTGGAACGACGAAGCCCAAGATGGCTTCCATTTCTGACGACATAGTTGCTAGATTGTTTTTGGAATTTGTAATAAAAGAAAAAAGTATGATGAAGTTGGTTGCTCGGATAGAAAACCCTTATCTTTGTAATTAATTCTCTACTTCCTTTTGTTAATGTGATATGCCCTTCAAAAAAAATATTACCCATGTGATTTTTTACTTAAAAGATACCATATGTCCATATCTTTAACTTATATCCATTAATTTGAACCGAATCGAACACGTTCGACATACCCATCTTGCCCGGTTACCCCTCTACTATCGAATTACTCGACCAATATCATATGCCAATATTTCATATACGAAATAATTCTAAAAAAGGAACTAATTTCTTGGTGTTTACGATAAAAGCATATTCTTTTATAATGCGAGATTCTTGCTTAATATGATCGTCGGCTTCCTCAAACCCACAAATACATGAGTACTTGTTTTTGTATAATTATCAACACAATTCCCAATCCATAATCTCTAAATTTAAAAATAATTTTATGCATGAAATCTAAACGGTGTTGTCATTTGTGACAAAATAATTAAATAAAAATAAGTTGCCCAAAATAATTAAAAGAGTTTTTATCATAAAAGCCCTCGAATTTACATAAAAAAAACCGGTTATACCCAAAGTTGATTTTTTTTTGCCACAGATGCCTCATATATATATATATATATATATATATATATATATATATATATATATATATATATATATATATATATATATATATATATATATATATATATATATGCCCCTCATGTTTCATTTTAATGTTTTTCACTGGTTCCCCTTGCCAATCGGTTACATCCCCTTTTGCAACCGGTAACCATGTTAAGGGCACACACCTTGCCACCCTCCCATGCTATTACTTCTTCAGACGCAGGTAATAGGAACTCAAACGTTAAACTCCATCTGCTTAAACATTGTCGTTGTCTGAAGCTAGGGTTTTTAAGAGGTAAGAAATTACGGGTTAATCATGGTATTTACGAGAAATCATCTGCGTTAATTTCTTACTTTTCTTGATAATTGTTGCGATTGTGCAAGGGTTAGAAATAGGTGCTTCAGACGATAGTTATGACGACCCATTTGCTGGAATTTATGAGCCATTTTCTGGGTTAACTGAGATGGATTTTGAGCTACATGGGATTTACATGGATCATGAACCATGGCAGGAGTTTGTATCAAAGATTGATAAATGTAAGGATCATTTTCTTAACATTCTACTTTGTGATGTGAACATCATAAATGCAAGTATGATTGATGAGGTGAAAGATTGAGTGGACCATGGTAATGATTTGTAAAACGACGAGGAGGCATAGGAAGTAGTGACGAACAGCTACAAAATACATGATCCAAACTTTAGGTGGGATAAGATGGAACCTATGTTAGGGATCGTTTTTGAATCACCGGCACAACTGAAATTATGTGTGACAATGTATGCAGTAAATGAAGGGTACCATATATACTTTCAAAAGAGCAACAATAGAAGAATTATTGCAATATATGGTAAGAGACATGAAGATAATAAATTCCATTTTAGACTTCATGCAGCTTGGATGTACAATGAAAGAACCTTCCATGTTAAGGCAATGAATTATGAGCATCTTTGTTCTAGAGTGTCTAAAATTGGGTCTATTGTTACCCCATAATGGATTGGAAGACACAATGTTACTGAGGTAGCAAATAAGCCCAAAGTTAAACTTAGGGAGATGATCAATGACATCAAACAAAGGTACAAATGTGTGGTATCTATAGGAAACGTTAGAAAGGAAAAACAAAGGGCAAAGGAACTGATTGAGGGTAACTTAAATGAACACTATGCAAGAATTTGGGATTATGCCCAAGAGTTATTGAGATCCAACCCTGGGTCTACATGCAAAGTTGGTGTTACTAACAATCCAGATGAGAGGAATTATTTTAAAATGTTTTACATTTCTTTCAAATCTTTTTGTGTTTGATGGAAAATAAGGTGTAGGAAGATTATAGGGTTGGATGGGTGCTTCCTAAAGGGTTAGGTAAATGGTGAATTACTCACAACCATAGGTCGATATGCTAATAACCAAGTGTTCCTAATAGCTTGGGCTATTGTTGATGTGGAAAACAAGGATAACTAGACCTGCTTTCTGGAGCTTCTGAACGATGATTTTGACCTTGGTACTGGTGTAGATTTTGTTGTTATTTCTGATCAACATAAAGTAAGTTCCCTTATAATCATAGTGTATTTCAATTTGGTTATTTCAATATTGTTATAAATGATAACTTAATGTGTTTGCTCACAGGGTTTGCTTGAATCTGTTAAGGTTATTTTGCCACATGTGGAGCACAGACAATGTGCTAGACATATTTATGAAAAATTTAATAAAGATTGCTCTATATTGGAGTTCAAGAAGCTGTTCTGGGCTTATGCAATGAGTTGTGTTGAAGGTGATTTCTTGAGAAACATGGAAAAAAGAAAGACTCTAAACCCTAGTGCATATGAGTATCTAATATCAAATGAACCCAAAACATGGTGCAGAGCTTACATAAGTGCAGGGTTTGCTTGTGAGGCAATGGAGAATGGTATTTCAGAGTGTTTCAACTCCATAATTGTAGAAGCTAGGAAAAAACCTTTGATTATAATGCTTGAGGAGATAAGTATATACATCATGTACATGTTTTCCTTTATGAATGATGAATGCAGTAAATGGAAAGCTAATATATGTCCAGAAGTGATTAAGAAGATGAATCTTTTTAGAAAGAACTTTAGGTAACACACAAAATAACTGTTTTTTATTCTAATTGTCATTATAATTGATATATAATGAATAATATATACTCTTTCTCTTCATGCAGGTTTTGGTTAGTAGTGCATAGCCTACGAAATGTGTTTGATGTGAGAATATCATGTTCTAGTTATAAGGTAGATTTGGAAGGTAGAGTTTGTTCTTACGGATTATGGGATTCGTCTGGAATCCCATGTGTCCATGCCATAGCATCCATTAATTATATCCATCAAACTCCAGAGGAATATATTAGTGACTAATTTTTAGTGAATAAGTTCAAGGAATGCTACTCTACAAACATCAGTCCTGTGAATGGGAGTAATATGTGGCATCAAACTAGATACAACAAGCCTTTGCCACATGTTTGTAGGAAAATGCCTGGTAGGCCTAGAATCAAGAGAAGGAGGCATGCAAGTGAGAAAGAGAGTAAGTTTAGTTCCACTTCAAGGGTGAAGCCCCCAAGGACAGTAAGATGTGCTAATTGTCTTGACTATGGGCATAATAAAAATGGCTACAAGAATGAAAAAACAAAGATAACAATTCCTATGTTACTAAAGAAGATTGGGAGGCCTAGGAAATGTGATGTATTGGATCCAATACACATATATCTTGATCCAATATACATGTTTCTGGATCTAATCTACATACCAGTCAACCACTTGTGACATCAATTGTACCCACTCAACCTAGTCAACAAGCAAATCAACAAGTAAGTCAATACATTACTGATCAAGCTAGTCAACAAGATAGTCTACATGCTTCAAGTTCTAACACTGGCAAGAAAATGAGGAAATTGGCTTTAAGAGGTCCAAGTTCAGAGTTGGTGGCATTGCATTTGTCGGTAGTCATTCTAGTTTCAGAGTTGGTGGCATTGCATTTGTGGGTAGTCAGACTAGTGAAGTAACTGTTCCAATGTTAGAATGAAGAAACTGGGTGTAAGAAGGCCGATGGCTAGGAAGTCAACAACCAGATTTTAGTCTGTCAACAACCAAGTTCCAACTGTTAATGATATTCCAAATAATGTTGCTCAAGCACCTGTTGTTAATGTTGTTCCTTTGGTGAATGAGGTGATACGAGAGGATGCAATTGAGGTGTCAGTGAAGGTTTCCCAAGAGCCAGTGCTAATGGTTAATGAGGTGATAGAAGTTGAGGCATTAGATCCAATTGTTAATGAGGTTCCTTGGGTGAATGAGGCTGATGACATTATGGTGCTAGAAGAGGAAGAAGTTGATGTTACAGTAAAGGTTGCCCAAGATCTAAAAGAGAGTCTTGATGAAGTTGGAGATGAAATTAATCAAATTCTTGGTTATAGAAATGCATCAGATGCATCTGATGTTCCATTTGTTAATGATGGTGGTGCAGAACTTGAGTTCACTGAAGAACATGCATAAGATGCTCTCCCATAAAAATCAAGTTAATTTTGGAAGGAATAGCATATTTACTTGAAGCAGGATATTTCGTGGCTGAAATAGAAAGCATGGAAAAAAGAAAGACTCTAAACCCTAGTGCATATGAGTATCTAATATCAAATGAACCCAAAACATGGTGCAGAGCTTACATAAGTGCAGGGTTTGCTTGTGAGGCAATGGAGAATGGTATTTCAGAGTGTTTCAACTCCATAATTGTAGAAGCTAGGAAAAAACCTTTGATTATAATGCTTGAGGAGATAAGTATATACATCATGTACATGTTTTCCTTTATGAATGATGAATGCAGTAAATGGAAAGCTAATATATGTCCAGAAGTGATTAAGAAGATGAATCTTTTTAGAAAGAACTTTAGGTAACACACAAAATAACTGTTTTTTATTCTAATTGTCATTATAATTGATATATAATGAATAATATATACTCTTTCTCTTCATGCAGGTTTTGGTTAGTAGTGCATAGCCTACGAAATGTGTTTGATGTGAGAATATCATGTTCTAGTTATAAGGTAGATTTGGAAGGTAGAGTTTGTTCTTACGGATTATGGGATTCGTCTGGAATCCCATGTGTCCATGCCATAGCATCCATTAATTATATCCATCAAACTCCAGAGGAATATATTAGTGACTAATTTTTAGTGAATAAGTTCAAGGAATGCTACTCTACAAACATCAGTCCTGTGAATGGGAGTAATATGTGGCATCAAACTAGATACAACAAGCCTTTGCCACATGTTTGTAGGAAAATGCCTGGTAGGCCTAGAATCAAGAGAAGGAGGCATGCAAGTGAGAAAGAGAGTAAGTTTAGTTCCACTTCAAGGGTGAAGCCCCCAAGGACAGTAAGATGTGCTAATTGTCTTGACTATGGGCATAATAAAAATGGCTACAAGAATGAAAAAAAAAGATAACAATTCCTATGTTACTAAAGAAGATTGGGAGGCCTAGGAAATGTGATGTATTGGATCCAATACACATATATCTTGATCCAATATACATGTTTCTGGATCTAATCTACATACCAGTCAACCACTTGTGACATCAATTGTACCCACTCAACCTAGTCAACAAGCAAATCAACAAGTAAGTCAATACATTACTGATCAAGCTAGTCAACAAGATAGTCTACATGCTTCAAGTTCTAACACTGGCAAGAAAATGAGGAAATTGGCTTTAAGAGGTCCAAGTTCAGAGTTGGTGGCATTGCATTTGTCGGTAGTCATTCTAGTTTCAGAGTTGGTGGCATTGCATTTGTGGGTAGTCAGACTAGTGAAGTAACTGTTCCAATGTTAGAATGAAGAAACTGGGTGTAAGAAGGCCGATGGCTAGGAAGTCAACAACCAGATTTTAGTCTGTCAACAACCAAGTTCCAACTGTTAATGATATTCCAAATAATGTTGCTCAAGCACCTGTTGTTAATGTTGTTCCTTTGGTGAATGAGGTGATACGAGAGGATGCAATTGAGGTGTCAGTGAAGGTTTCCCAAGAGCCAGTGCTAATGGTTAATGAGGTGATAGAAGTTGAGGCATTAGATCCAATTGTTAATGAGGTTCCTTGGGTGAATGAGGCTGATGACATTATGGTGCTAGAAGAGGAAGAAGTTGATGTTACAGTAAAGGTTGCCCAAGATCTAAAAGAGAGTCTTGATGAAGTTGGAGATGAAATTAATCAAATTCTTGGTTATAGAAATGCATCAGATGCATCTGATGTTCCATTTGTTAATGATGGTGGTGCAGAACTTGAGTTCACTGAAGAACATGCATAAGATGCTCTCCCATAAAAATCAAGTTAATTTTGGAAGGAATAGCATATTTACTTGAAGCAGGATATTTCGTGGCTGAAATAGAAAGCATGGAAAAAAGAAAGACTCTAAACCCTAGTGCATATGAGTATCTAATATCAAATGAACCCAAAACATGGTGCAGAGCTTACATAAGTGCAGGGTTTGCTTGTGAGGCAATGGAGAATGGTATTTCAGAGTGTTTCAACTCCATAATTGTAGAAGCTAGGAAAAAACCTTTGATTATAATGCTTGAGGAGATAAGTATATACATCATGTACATGTTTTCCTTTATGAATGATGAATGCAGTAAATGGAAAGCTAATATATGTCCAGAAGTGATTAAGAAGATGAATCTTTTTAGAAAGAACTTTAGGTAACACACAAAATAACTGTTTTTTATTCTAATTGTCATTATAATTGATATATAATGAATAATATATACTCTTTCTCTTCATGCAGGTTTTGGTTAGTAGTGCATAGCCTACGAAATGTGTTTGATGTGAGAATATCATGTTCTAGTTATAAGGTAGATTTGGAAGGTAGAGTTTGTTCTTACGGATTATGGGATTCGTCTGGAATCCCATGTGTCCATGCCATAGCATCCATTAATTATATCCATCAAACTCCAGAGGAATATATTAGTGACTAATTTTTAGTGAATAAGTTCAAGGAATGCTACTCTACAAACATCAGTCCTGTGAATGGGAGTAATATGTGGCATCAAACTAGATACAACAAGCCTTTGCCACATGTTTGTAGGAAAATGCCTGGTAGGCCTAGAATCAAGAGAAGGAGGCATGCAAGTGAGAAAGAGAGTAAGTTTAGTTCCACTTCAAGGGTGAAGCCCCCAAGGACAGTAAGATGTGCTAATTGTCTTGACTATGGGCATAATAAAAATGGCTACAAGAATGAAAAAACAAAGATAACAATTCCTATGTTACTAAAGAAGATTGGGAGGCCTAGGAAATGTGATGTATTGGATCCAATACACATATATCTTGATCCAATATACATGTTTCTGGATCTAATCTACATACCAGTCAACCACTTGTGACATCAATTGTACCCACTCAACCTAGTCAACAAGCAAATCAACAAGTAAGTCAATACATTACTGATCAAGCTAGTCAACAAGATAGTCTACATGCTTCAAGTTCTAACACTGGCAAGAAAATGAGGAAATTGGCTTTAAGAGGTCCAAGTTCAGAGTTGGTGGCATTGCATTTGTCGGTAGTCATTCTAGTTTCAGAGTTGGTGGCATTGCATTTGTGGGTAGTCAGACTAGTGAAGTAACTGTTCCAATGTTAGAATGAAGAAACTGGGTGTAAGAAGGCCGATGGCTAGGAAGTCAACAACCAGATTTTAGTCTGTCAACAACCAAGTTCCAACTGTTAATGATATTCCAAATAATGTTGCTCAAGCACCTGTTGTTAATGTTGTTCCTTTGGTGAATGAGGTGATACGAGAGGATGCAATTGAGGTGTCAGTGAAGGTTTCCCAAGAGCCAGTGCTAATGGTTAATGAGGTGATAGAAGTTGAGGCATTAGATCCAATTGTTAATGAGGTTCCTTGGGTGAATGAGGCTGATGACATTATGGTGCTAGAAGAGGAAGAAGTTGATGTTACAGTAAAGGTTGCCCAAGATCTAAAAGAGAGTCTTGATGAAGTTGGAGATGAAATTAATCAAATTCTTGGTTATAGAAATGCATCAGATGCATCTGATGTTCCATTTGTTAATGATGGTGGTGCAGAACTTGAGTTCACTGAAGAACATGCATAAGATGCTCTCCCATAAAAATCAAGTTAATTTTGGAAGGAATAGCATATTTACTTGAAGCAGGATATTTCGTGGCTGAAATAGAAAGCATGGAAAAAAGAAAGACTCTAAACCCTAGTGCATATGAGTATCTAATATCAAATGAACCCAAAACATGGTGCAGAGCTTACATAAGTGCAGGGTTTGCTTGTGAGGCAATGGAGAATGGTATTTCAGAGTGTTTCAACTCCATAATTGTAGAAGCTAGGAAAAAACCTTTGATTATAATGCTTGAGGAGATAAGTATATACATCATGTACATGTTTTCCTTTATGAATGATGAATGCAGTAAATGGAAAGCTAATATATGTCCAGAAGTGATTAAGAAGATGAATCTTTTTAGAAAGAACTTTAGGTAACACACAAAATAACTGTTTTTTATTCTAATTGTCATTATAATTGATATATAATGAATAATATATACTCTTTCTCTTCATGCAGGTTTTGGTTAGTAGTGCATAGCCTACGAAATGTGTTTGATGTGAGAATATCATGTTCTAGTTATAAGGTAGATTTGGAAGGTAGAGTTTGTTCTTACGGATTATGGGATTCGTCTGGAATCCCATGTGTCCATGCCATAGCATCCATTAATTATATCCATCAAACTCCAGAGGAATATATTAGTGACTAATTTTTAGTGAATAAGTTCAAGGAATGCTACTCTACAAACATCAGTCCTGTGAATGGGAGTAATATGTGGCATCAAACTAGATACAACAAGCCTTTGCCACATGTTTGTAGGAAAATGCCTGGTAGGCCTAGAATCAAGAGAAGGAGGCATGCAAGTGAGAAAGAGAGTAAGTTTAGTTCCACTTCAAGGGTGAAGCCCCCAAGGACAGTAAGATGTGCTAATTGTCTTGACTATGGGCATAATAAAAATGGCTACAAGAATGAAAAAACAAAGATAACAATTCCTATGTTACTAAAGAAGATTGGGAGGCCTAGGAAATGTGATGTATTGGATCCAATACACATATATCTTGATCCAATATACATGTTTCTGGATCTAATCTACATACCAGTCAACCACTTGTGACATCAATTGTACCCACTCAACCTAGTCAACAAGCAAATCAACAAGTAAGTCAATACATTACTGATCAAGCTAGTCAACAAGATAGTCTACATGCTTCAAGTTCTAACACTGGCAAGAAAATGAGGAAATTGGCTTTAAGAGGTCCAAGTTCAGAGTTGGTGGCATTGCATTTGTCGGTAGTCATTCTAGTTTCAGAGTTGGTGGCATTGCATTTGTGGGTAGTCAGACTAGTGAAGTAACTGTTCCAATGTTAGAATGAAGAAACTGGGTGTAAGAAGGCCGATGACTAGGAAGTCAACAACCAGATTTTAGTCTGTCAACAACCAAGTTCCAACTGTTAATGATATTCCAAATAATGTTGCTCAAGCACCTGTTGTTAATGTTGTTCCTTTGGTGAATGAGGTGATACGAGAGGATGCAATTGAGGTGTCAGTGAAGGTTTCCCAAGAGCCAGTGCTAATGGTTAATGAGGTGATAGAAGTTGAGGCATTAGATCCAATTGTTAATGAGGTTCCTTGGGTGAATGAGGCTGATGACATTATGGTGCTAGAAGAGGAAGAAGTTGATGTTACAGTAAAGGTTGCCCAAGATCTAAAAGAGAGTCTTGATGAAGTTGGAGATGAAATTAATCAAATTCTTGGTTATAGAAATGCATCAGATGCATCTGATGTTCCATTTGTTAATGATGGTGGTGCAGAACTTGAGTTCACTGAAGAACATGCATAAGATGCTCTCCCATAAAAATCAAGTTAATTGTGGAAGGAATAGCATATTTACTTGAAGCAGGATATTTCGTGGCTGAAATAGAAAGCATGGAAAAAAGAAAGACTCTAAACCCTAGTGCATATGAGTATCTAATATCAAATGAACCCAAAACATGGTGTAGAGCTTACATAAGTGCAGGGTTTGCTTGTGAGGCAATGGAGAATGGTATTTCAGAGTGTTTCAACTCCATAATTGTAGAAGCTAGGAAAAAACCTTTGATTATAATGCTTGAGGAGATAAGTATATACATCATGTACATGTTTTCCTTTATGAATGATGAATGCAGTAAATGGAAAGCTAATATATGTCCAGAAGTGATTAAGAAGATGAATCTTTTTAGAAAGAACTTTAGGTAACACACAAAATAACTGTTTTTTATTCTAATTGTCATTATAATTGATATATAATGAATAATATATACTCTTTCTCTTCATGCAGGTTTTGGTTAGTAGTGCATAGCCTACGAAATGTGTTTGATGTGAGAATATCATGTTCTAGTTATAAGGTAGATTTGGAAGGTAGAGTTTGTTCTTACGGATTATGGGATTCGTCTGGAATCCCATGTGTCCATGCCATAGCATCCATTAATTATATCCATCAAACTCCAGAGGAATATATTAGTGACTAATTTTTAGTGAATAAGTTCAAGGAATGCTACTCTACAAACATCAGTCCTGTGAATGGGAGTAATATGTGGCATCAAACTAGATACAACAAGCCTTTGCCACATGTTTGTAGGAAAATGCCTGGTAGGCCTAGAATCAAGAGAAGGAGGCATGCAAGTGAGAAAGAGAGTAAGTTTAGTTCCACTTCAAGGGTGAAGCCCCCAAGGACAGTAAGATGTGCTAATTGTCTTGACTATGGGCATAATAAAAATGGCTACAAGAATGAAAAAAAAAAAGATAACAATTCCTATGTTACTAAAGAAGATTGGGAGGCCTAGGAAATGTGATGTATTGGATCCAATACACATATATCTTGATCCAATATACATGTTTCTGGATCTAATCTACATACCAGTCAACCACTTGTGACATCAATTGTACCCACTCAACCTAGTCAACAAGCAAATCAACAAGTAAGTCAATACATTACTGATCAAGCTAGTCAACAAGATAGTCTACATGCTTCAAGTTCTAACACTGGCAAGAAAATGAGGAAATTGGCTTTAAGAGGTCCAAGTTCAGAGTTGGTGGCATTGCATTTGTCGGTAGTCATTCTAGTTTCAGAGTTGGTGGCATTGCATTTGTGGGTAGTCAGACTAGTGAAGTAACTGTTCCAATGTTAGAATGAAGAAACTGGGTGTAAGAAGGCCGATGACTAGGAAGTCAACAACCAGATTTTAGTCTGTCAACAACCAAGTTCCAACTGTTAATGATATTCCAAATAATGTTGCTCAAGCACCTGTTGTTAATGTTGTTCCTTTGGTGAATGAGGTGATACGAGAGGATGCAATTGAGGTGTCAGTGAAGGTTTCCCAAGAGCCAGTGCTAATGGTTAATGAGGTGATAGAAGTTGAGGCATTAGATCCAATTGTTAATGAGGTTCCTTGGGTGAATGAGGCTGATGACATTATGGTGCTAGAAGAGGAAGAAGTTGATGTTACAGTAAAGGTTGCCCAAGATCTAAAAGAGAGTCTTGATGAAGTTGGAGATGAAATTAATCAAATTCTTGGTTATAGAAATGCATCAGATGCATCTGATGTTCCATTTGTTAATGATGGTGGTGCAGAACTTGAGTTCACTGAAGAACATGCATAAGATGCTCTCCCATAAAAATCAAGTTAATTGTGGAAGGAATAGCATATTTACTTGAAGCAGGATATTTCGTGGCTGAAATAGAAAGCATGGGGTGGTTGGAAATTGAACTTGATGACACTTCACTAGTTAAGATGGTAATTTGTTAACCTTATAATTTTAAATATGTGTTTCTTCCCTTTATATATGTTTGTTGTTGCTTGTATCAGGACTTAAATGAGGAGGAGCCTGATGTTGATGAAGGTGAAGGTGACTTTGTAAATGATGAAGGTGAAGGTGTTGAAAACAAGATGATGGTGATGTGATTGAAGGGGAAGGTGAAGGTGTTAATGATGGGAATGAGGTTGATGATGTTCTAAATAATGAGGCTGATGATGAAGGCCATCTGATAGTGCCTAGGATGAGGAAAAGAATTCCATCTTTGAGGATCACTAAACTAAAGCTTAAAAAGACAGCTTTTAATAAAGATGGGGTGATTCCACATGTTTAAATCTAGTGAATTTGGAGTAGTTAGGTATGTATATTGGGGTTTTAGGTGGCGGTCATATACTTGGGCATTTGTATAGGAAGCCCTTTCTGCTACATTTTGTACATCTTACTTTATACACACATTAAGTGCACCTTTCATCCAATTTTTCTCATGTACCTTTTGGATTGCCTTTTTAGGATATATTTTAGGCAATTTGATACAAATGGATGGATGGTACATGCTAGTTGATCTTTTTTAATCTTTTGTAATGGTACATAAATATGATGTAATGAATCCCCCCATTATGGTTATAATATGTTTTTTATGATTGTTATGTTTATATTATGTACAAATAATGGTAGGATCAATACGTTTGTTATGTTTGTAATGGAATGGATCAATAGAGATAATGGTATTGATCATTATTTCATCTTAATTTTACCATTGTGAACATTATACATAATTTGTTGTTATCTGTACATTATAATATGTATGTTATGTTTTTTGATCCATATTATTTGCATCTATATTATGTACCATTTGCAACTACATTTAGCCAAGTGCAGCATTGTACTTTATCATTAGAGTATATTTTACCATTTTCAGCAATATACTTTGCATTGTATCATTTGCATTTCATAAATAATTTTCAACTAAAATATTCTTACCAAAACAATAGTTACATAAGAATAAGCACGTTTACATAGCCAATCCAAACATTCAAATGATTTACATGTTCGAAACAACTATTATCAACATTACAAAAATAAGAACTAAGAACCCTATAATTATTCTACCAAAGTCTTCTGCTGTCCCTGCCCTACCCTTGCTCTGTGTGAGTTGGGTCGATAATATGCCATCTTCTTCATTGAACAATTTGAAAAAACCACAGTCCTCTCCTTCCACCAAGAAAAACAACAATTTGGATAAATTACATACATTTTTTAGGGTTTCTCAAGAAATTTAAAAATTAGGGCGAATTGTTTACCTGGTATTTAGGGCACCTATAAAACGTTTTTCCATAGTTCTCAGGTGTTCAGCAACAACTACCTTACACATATCTCCACAGGCACATCTAGCTATTCTTTTCTTTCTCGATCTTGAACCAACTTGGAAGCTCGATTTGGCAGATGAAGCCGACATTTTACAGAGACATGGGGGTAGAAGACGAGGGAGAGGATAGAAGACATAGGAGAGACTTTGGATTGATGTTAACGGAAAAATGATGATGTTTGGGGGTTGAATTGGGGGATGTAACCGGTTGGTAAAGGGGAACCGGTGAAAAAAATTAAAATGAAACATGAGGGGGAAATATGAGGAATCTGTGGCACAAAAAAATGCAACTTTGGGATAACTGGTTTCTTTATGTAAATTCAGGGGCTTGTATGACAAAAACCCTTATTAAAAAAGAGAAAATAAGTTGCTACCGTATAGAAATTATCTGAATATTTATATAAATTATTATACGTCATATTATAAACTCATATATATTATTTTTAATCATTTTTCAATTGTACAAATTTGAAGATCTAGTTTTTATTTTTTATTCTGAAAAAGGAAGACTATACTCAATTAAAAATCGATATTATTAGGCTATAATTGGCTCGTGGAGAGGGATTGGTGGGGATATCATATTTGTAAATGTTTATGCTCCACAAGCTGAGTATGAGAAAAAAAGATTGTGGGAAGATCTTCTTCAGTTAAAAGGTTCCAAACATGGAACCTGGATTATTTTCATAGATTTTAACGTCGTTTGGAGGCCATCTGAAAGAATGAACTCTCAATTTTGTTAGTCTGGTTCCAATCATATTTGACGAATATCACCACGAATTTATGTTCGATCCCATTCAACGACTAATTGATAGAAAAATCACTTTGACTGGTGAAGATACAATAGCCTGGTTAAAAACAGACCCGCTAAAAGTGTTATGTTTTATATGAAGTGCGAAACTTGGAATAATTCTGGTAGCGGAGACCTAGATCAAAAAAGGTGTTCACATTCATCCCACTAGTACTTGTTTCTGTGTATGTGAAGAAGAGTCTGTGGAACATGTTCTTATTAGTTGCAAATTTGTTCAATCGGCACTAGATTGGATCCTCAAGTTATGCGGGTTTACACAAAGGCATTTCATAATGGTGGCAGAATTCCTCAACTTTGCTGCACGATGGGGTAACTGTTCAAAAAATCGAAAGATCCTTCTGACTATCTTTTATGTATTCATATGGCGATATAGAAGGCGAAAAACGAGACAGTTTATAACAAGGTAGTGAAGTCCCCTACTATTGTGGCGGATGATGTAATTTCATTGGTGTATACATGGTATAAACATAAGGGAAAGAACACAAAGTGTAGATGGACTGACTGGTGTTGCTCTCATTTTATTTGCTTTTAATATGTAGTAATTACCATGTTTTGTTGCTCTCATCTAGTTCCTTGCTAGTCGTGGGGTCTGTTATATATATATATATATATATATATATATATATATATATATATATATATATATATATATATATATATATATATATATATATATATATATATATATATATATATATATATATATATATATATAGAGAGAGAGAGAGAGAGAGAGATAGGTTCAGGTGTTTAAAGTAATTATTATGTTATTGTATGCATAAATGTGGACCAATCATTTTAAAAACCTAGATAGGGGTAAAATTGTAATCTTAGCTTTTAATTATTTTTGGTAATTAATTATTCAAATCATAAACCCTTTAATTTAGGGAAAATCGTTTACATTTACCGCTTTAAAACCCTAGATAGAAAACACCGACCTTTAACAATCAAGCAGCTCTCGGCTGCTTCTCTCCCGGTTCCGACATAGTGTGTGAAGGGAAGAGAGGTGGGTGGTTCAATCGATGGGATGAAGAGGCGGCAGTTGGTTCGAAGGTAGCAGTTATCGATCGGTGCCCTACCCCTCTAATCAGTCGAAGACGCTGACGGTAAGGGAAACGAAGGAACAGGACATGTCGACGAAGCTTCTGTGTGACATCCCCAAAATCACGGCCAGAAAAGACCGGTTTCATTTATGTTTTTAAACTAATTTCAAAGTAAATCCATTGATTTAAAAGAGTTGCGGAATTTGTCCCCAAAACAAAATATGATAAAATAAGATTTATCAAAGCATTTCCGAAGAAATGTATTTCATTATATAAAAACTTTAGGATGTCATGTTCCGATACAGACCAAAAGCATAAACGGCACATTAAAAGCCTTATAACAGTTATACACAACTACTGGCCTATAAACAAAATATCTTCACAAGCTGTCCAACTTATGCTCTCACGCCACTACCTGTAATACAAAGAAACTGAGTGGGTCAGGCTTGGGAGCCTGGTGAGCATATAGGGTTTTCAACCCACAATAAATAATTATATTTAATTTCACCAACCAACAATAACCCGATTACCTATTCCCGTTATCCTCACTTTACGTCCCTATGACAACAACTATTACAATGGACCTAATCTAGGATTTTCATTAGGACAGACACTACTACAAAGGGGTTTCCTCAGCAATGAAGGTCCTAAGGCAACCATGAGGGGGATAGAATACAACAAATGAATACCCAAGTTCACTACACCTACAGGTTATGAGCCTGCCAGCGTTCCACTGAACTGTCTAGAAAAGTCCGTGGTCGTCATCCATATTCTGCTGGACGAGTAGATCACAATCACATCGAGGCCTCTCGTCATTTTTATTTCATCACACATCACTATCTACCCATGTTCTACCCAACATATTTGTAGATAAAATATACTTGTTTATATACAACTTAAAACCTGTATAACATATTCATTCAATACTCATACCACATAACAGATTGTATATAATCACATAGCACGTATTTCATAGAGTATAATTCATATATGTGTATTATAGAAAGCAACTACACACTTACTCATATCATATATCTAATACATTCATCAATAATTTTATTAAAATCGTGTATATGAAAGGGACTACGGACTCACTTGATCAGAAGATGATCGGACAGCACTACGGCTCTAAGAGTAGTATTCTTCGGTCAAACCGGGAGATCTTCACAAAAACCGAGCTTCTCGCGGGCAGAGTTTCGGCTCGGGCACTCGTTTCTCGGGATTTTCGGGGCTTCGGGACTCGCTTCGGGTCTCGAGATGATACGTGGGCTTCGGGGGTATACTTTGCATGTAAAACGAGGTAATATGGAGTGAGAGGAAAGAATTTGGCAACCATAAACGGCTCGACTCGACTTCTATTTATAGGGCTGATATTTCGATTTTCACGTCGTGAACCACTTATTCACGTCGTGGCCTTGGACGTCATCAGGTTCGTAGTCGCGATGTTCAGTCGGTCAGGCTTCAGAAGACGTCAGCTCTGAGTTCATGTCGTGAACCCTATTTTCACGTCGTGAACCCTGACACAGCTTTGGGGTTCGCGCCCCGAACTTCTGAAATTCATTACTTTCGTATACGAGCTCCGTTTTCGATGTTCTTTATATCCACAAGAAGGTGAGATTATGCTCTAAAACTTTCGTTTAGACTCCGTCGGCTAATTTTGATTTATTTTTATTATATTATTTTTAGTAGGCCGGGACAGGAAAACTCCGTTAGAAATTCATAACTCCTTCATCTGACGTCCGTTTTCGTCAGTCTTTTTACCGTTGGACTATTATCGACGAGATCTTTGATTCTCGTTTAGATTCTTTTAGCTAGAAATCACTCGATCTCATATTCGAACTTTAGGCTGCATACTTCTAAGCTGAAACTTAGAAAAATCATAACTTCCTCATACGAAGTCAGATTTGGACGTTCTTTTTATGCATGCTCTCAGTTTAACGTATTCTACGACTTTCGTTTAGATTACTAAGGCTAGATATCGCTCTATCCTAAATTCATATTTTATGTCATACAACGTCGTGTCGGTTCTGTCGCGAAACTTCGACAGTTCATAACTTCTTCGTTATAACTCGGATTTCAGCATTCTTTATATATTCAGAACCCTCGTCACGACCACTACCACATCCTACATAGATATCCGGTTTATCTAACATTTCATTTTGACGCTTATTTTTATCCTTAATTCATTTAAGTCACACAATTAAGCACAAAGCACATAATACTCAAATAATACATCTTTATTATTTCAAGACGGGTTACAAAGGTCATCCTAGACTATTACATCGACATTAATGACTAGCCCAGAAACACAGGCGTTACAATTCTCTCCCCTTAGGATGATTCCGTCCCCGGAATCACACATCAGCAAACAAATGCGGATAGCGACCCATCATGTCACTCTCCATTTCCCAAGTGACATTTGGCCCATTCGTATGTTTCCAACAGACAAGCACTAATTCGACCATCTTGCGTCGCAACTTTTTAGTCTTTCGGTCAACGATTGCCTCTGGTTCTTCATGTAACCTCCTGTTTTCATCAATTATTAACTCATAAATTGGAATCTGATACAATCGTTAATGGCACACCGTGAAGCCTCAAAATTTCCTTCACGTAAGAATTCGCAAGCTTATCCATAGACCATTTTTCATTGGCTGCTATGAAGTGCGCACTCTTAGTGAAGCGATCAACGACCACCCAAATCATGTCGTGACCATTCTTTGTTCTAGGCAGTTTAGTGACAAAATCCATGGCAATGTCTTCATATGGTTTCTGATATTGTGCCTTAACTCTCGCACATGTCACACAGTCGGCCACATACTTTGCTACATCAAGCTTCATCGTCGGCCACCGGTAATAGGGTTTTAGGTCCCTATACATTTTAGTGCTACCGGGATGAATCGAGTACATGGTTTTGTGAGCTTCTTTCATCAGAAGATCTCTTATTCCTCCTGACTTAGGCACCCAAATTCGATCTTGGAATACCTTCAGTCCGTGACTGTATATACCGAACACTAACGTTTTGCCCAAACGTTCTTCCTTTCGGTCATTCTTCTCATAAGCTTCTTCTTGAGCTTTCTTTATACTCTCCACAATTGTCGAGACAACTTCTATTCTCAACGCTCTTGGCCTTTTTCTTTCAAGATTGACTTTCCAACTGAGAGCATCAGCAACAACATTTGCTTTACCGGGGTGGTAAAGTATCTCACAGTCGTAGTCCTTGAGTAACTCTAGCCAGCGTCGTTGCCTCATATTTAATTCTTTCTGATTAAAGAGATATTGGAGACTCTTATGATCAGTGAAAAGTTTGCACCTCATGCCATAGAGGTAATGCCTCCATATCTTTAGAGCAAATACTACCGCTGCCAACTCCAAATCATGAGTGGGGTAGTTCTTTTCATGCTCTTTCAGCTGTCGAGACGCATATTCTATCACCTTTTCTCTTTGGGTCAACACACAACCTAATCCAAAACCAGATGCATCGCTATAGACATCGAAGTCTTCAACCCCATCGGGTAGAGAAAGAATCGGTGCTTTAGATAGCTTCTTCTTTAGCAACTCGAATGCTTCTTTGTGCTTATCACTCCAAGCATAAATAGCTGCTTTGTGAGTCAAAGCTATTAATGGAGTAGTGATCGAAGAAAAGCCTTGGATAAACCTTCGGTAATATCCAGCTAATCCCAAAAAGCTTCGGATCTCCGTGGGACTTTTCGGTTGTTCCCACTTCATCACAGCTTCAATCTTTGCTGGATCAACCATTATCCCTTCTTGGTTGACCACGTGACCCAAGAATTGGACTTCTCGAATCCAAAAATCACATTTGGAGAACTTAGCGTACAACTTCTCCTTTTTCAAGACTTCCAACACTTCTGGAAAGTGTCTGTTATGCTCTTCTCGGCTTTTCGAATAAATCAGAATGTCATCTATGAACACTATCACAAATTTATCAAGGAACGGATTACAAACCCTTTTCAATAAATCCATGAATGCTGCGGGAGCATTGGTTAGTCCAAACGACATAACCAAAAACTCGTAGTGTCCACACCGTGTTCTGAATGCAGTCTTCTCGATATCCTGCTCTCTCACCTTCAGCTGATGATATCCTGACCTAAGATCGATCTTCTAGAAATAGCTTGAACCTTGTAGCTGATCGAAAAGGTCATCAATCCTTGGCAATGGATATCTATTCTTTATCGTTGCCGTATTCAGCTCTCTGTAATCAATGCACATCCTCATACTCTCGTCCTTTTTCTTTACGAATAACAACGGAGCTCTCCAGGGTGATGAACTAGGTCTAATGAAACCTCTGTCCAATAACACCTGAAGTTGCATCATCAGCTCCTTCATCTCCATTGGTGCTAATCGGTAAGGTGCTTTTGCTACTGGCGTCATTCCTGGTAACAAGTCTATTCTGAACTCCACTTGTCTATCAGGCGATAATCCAGGAAGATCTTCGGGTGATACTTCCAGATACTCACACACGAATGGTATGTTCTGCACCTCCTTATTTTCCTTCTTAGCATCGATCACGAATGATAGATATGATGTACATCCTTTGGCCAAACACTTTCTGACTTTCATTAGAGAAATAATCCCAGAATTCACTCTGCGTTTGTCCCCATACACCATAAATGACTCTTTCCCTGGCGGGTTTACTTTTACAATCTTCTTCCTGCACAATATTTCGGCATCATTGGCGCTAAGCCAATCCATTCCCAGCACGATGTCGAAACCGTTTAGTTCGATAGGCAATAATTCCTCGTGGAACTTATTCCCATTCAAGTCGATGAAGATGTTTTTCATAAGATGGCTAACAGGTATAAACTCGCCACTAGCAACTTCGACTAATAAAGCATTATCTAGTCTATCGACAGGCAAAGCTAGTTTTCTACCAAATTCATGCGAAATAAAGGAGTAGCTGGCTCCAGAATCAAATAAAATTGGGGCAGGCAATTTGTTTAGGAGAAAGGTACCTGAAGCGACATCAGCTTCATCTTTTGCAGCCTCAAGTGTCATCTGAAAGGCTCTCTCCTTCGGCTTTGGAGGAATATTGGGTCTTGTTGCCTCCTTCTTTTTAGGACAGTCTTTCAAAATGTGCCCCTCTTTGTTACATCCAAAACACACTCTCTTGTTGGACGGACACTCGTTGGCATAATGCCTAGTCTTTCCACACTTGTAGCAAGTCACTTCCTCACTACATTTCCCAGAGTGCTTTTTCTTGCACTTCTCACACCATTTCGATTCGCCCCCTTTTCCTCCTCCAAACTTTTTCGAATCAGACTTCGAAAATTTGCTTTTCTTGCTGGAACCTGAAGTTCCTTCAAACTTTCTCTTTTCACCAACTTCAACTTTGCTGGCGGTTCTTCCCTTGATCATGTCCTCAACAGACTTGGCAGCCCATATAGCTGCCTCCAGAGTAGGTGCCTGACGCACTGGCACCGCGTACTCCCATGGGAGTCCCTTCGCGTACCAGTCAACTTTTGTCAGCTCATCTGGGACGATGTGTAAAGCAAACTCCATTTTTTCTGTAAAGACATTGGTGTATTCATCAACTGACATGCTGCCTTTTGTCAATGTCAGAAACTTGTTCTCCAACTCTAGCAGATTTTGGGCCGAGCAGAACTTGCGCTTGAATTGCACCAAGAACTCTGCCCAAGTCAGTTGCAGTGGCTCATTAGGGCTTAGGGTCTTCCCCAAAATGTTCCACCAACGAACAGCTCCACCCCTGAACTGACGTACTGCAAAAGTGGTTTGCAACTTGCCTCTACAACCACACGTCATGAAGGCTAGCTCCATCTCCGAGATCCAATCTATAACTCCGATCGGATCCTCCTTTCCAATGAAGGTCGATGGTTTGCAAGTCAAAAAGTCTTTGTACTTGCATCTAAGTCCATCAATTCCTCGCTCCTGGTGGTTTTGTCTAACTAATGGTGGGTTGGCTTGACCAACAATTCCACTGAAGTTACCTCCTTCCGAATGCCCTTCATTCAGCTCGGGCTGTTCAATCGGCATTGAAAGTTCTTCACGATTCTGCCGAAGCAGACGTATCGTTTCTTCCATCTGACGATCCAACATTGTTTGAATCATCAAGTGTACCCCATCCATTGTCATTGGCTCAGGTGCTGCTGCTACAACAGCCACTCGCTCAATCACAGGTGGTTGATTCCTGTCTTCGTTCACGATCCCAACTCCACTTCTGGTTCTTACCATTTTTTATCTACACACCGAATAAGGTGAATTTAGATCCTCAATCACGATAGATAATCAAATTATCCATATCACTCCGAAACGTTTACATGTTAGTTCTAATACCGTAATCCTACGCTTAGAATCCTAAACACATAAGGTCTCCAGATCCGATTGGCAACAAACCATAGATCTGAACAAATAATATCATATATGGCAACATATAACATTTAGCACATAAGGACATTTTAGGCATATTTCCTAAAATAAACTAGTGCTCGTGTCTAAAGTACAACAGACACTTATCTCACATTCTTCACTTAGCATTCTAAGTTTAAGTCTAGAAATCCTACAAATTCCTAGTTCGCTTAAACTAATCCTCTAATACCAACTGTGGCATCCCCAAAATCACGGCCATAAAAGACTGGTTTCATTTATGCTTTTAAAATAATTTCAGAGTAAATCCATTGATTTAAAAGAGTTGCGGAATTTGTCCCCAGAACAAAATATGATAAAATAATATTTATCAAAGCATTTCCGAAGAAATCTATTTCATTATATAAAAACTTTAGAATGTCATGTTCCGATACAGACCAAAAGCATAAACGGCACATTATAAGCCTTACAACAGTTATACACAACTACTGGCCTATAAATAAAATATCTTCACAAGTTGTCCAACTTATGCTCTCGCGCCACTACCTGTAATACAAAGAAACTGAGTGGGTCAGGCTTGGGATCCTGGTGAGCATATTGGGTTTTCAACCCACAATAAATAATTATATTTAATTTCACCAACCAACAATAACCAGATTACCCATTCCCGTTATCCTCACTTTACGTCCCTATGACAACAACTATTACAAGGGACCTAATCTCAGATTTTCATCGGGACGGACACCACTGCAAAGGGGTTTCCTCAGCAATGAATGTCCTAAGGAAACCATGAGGGGGATAGAATACAACAAATGAACACCCAAGTCCACTACACCTACAGGTTATGAGCCTGCCAGCGTTCCACTGAACTATCTAGAAAAGTCTGTGGTCGTCATCCATATTCTGTTAGACGACTAGATCACAATCACATCGAGGCCTCTCATCATTTTTATTTCATCACACATCACTATCTACCCATGTTCTACCCAACATATTTGTAGATAAAATATACTTGTTTATATACAGCTTAAAACCTATATAACATATTCATTCAATACTCATACCACATAACAGATTGTATATAATCACATAGCATGTATTTCATAGAGTATAATTCATATATGTGTATTATAGAAAGCAACTACACACTTACTCATATCATATATCTAATACATTCATCAATAATTGTATTAAAATCATGTATATAAAAGGGACTATGCACTCACTTGATCAGAAGATGATCAGACAGCACTACGTCTCTAAGAGTAGTATTCTTCGGTGAAACCAGGAGATCTTCACAAAAACCGAGCTTCTCGCGGGCAGAGTTTCGGCTCGGGCACTCTGTTTCTCGGGATCTTCGGGGCTTCGGGACTCGCTTCGGGTCTCGAGATAATACCGGGGCTTCGGGGGTATACTTTGCACGTAAAACGAGGTAATATGGAGTGAGAGGAAAGAATTTGGCAACCATAAACGGCTGGACTCGACTTCTATTTATAGGGCTGATATTTCGATTTTCACGTCATGAACTGTGACATCCCCAAAATCACGGCCAGAAAAGACCGGTTTCATTTATGCTTTTAAAATAAGTTCAGAGTAAATCCATTGATTTAAAAGAGTTGCGGATTTTTGTCCCCAAAACAATACATGATAAAATAAGGTTTATCAAAGCATTTCTTAAAGAAATGTATTTTCATTATATATCAAAACTCGGGATGTCATCTTCCGATACAGACACAAAAGCATAAACAATACAACATAGACCTTACACAGTTTATAAAACTACTGGTCTATAAACAAAAACATCTTCACAAGTTCTCCAACTTATGCTCTCGCGCCACTACCAGTAATACAAAGAAACTGAGTGGGTCAGGCTTGGGAGCCTGGTGAGCATATAGGGTTTTTATCCCACAATAAATAATTATATTTAATTTCACCAACCAACAATAACCCGATTACCCATTCCCGTTATCCTCACTTTACGTCCCTATGACAACAACTATTACAAGGGACCTAATCTAGGATTTTCATCGGGACAGACACTACTTCAGAGGGGTTTCCTCGGCAATGAATGTCCTAAGGCAACTATGAAGGGGATAGAATACAACAAATGAACACCCAAGTTCACCAACACCTACAGGTTATGAGCCTGCCAGCATTCCACATGACAGTCTAGAAAGAGTCCGTGGTCGTCATCCATATTCTGCTGAATGACTAAATCACAATCACATCGAGGCCTCTCATCATTTTATTTCATCACACAACAACTGTCTACCCATGTTCTACCCAACATATTAGTAGATAAAAATATATACATTTATATACAGCTTAAAACCTGTACAAATCCTTCATTCAATAAATTATTCAAATAAGCAAATAATATACAAACACATAACACGTATTTTGTAGAGAATACTTTGTATCTATGTGTTAGAAGAAAAGGAATATACATTCACTTGATAAGACGATGATCGGACAGCACCTCGTCTATTAAAATAATATTTTTCGATAAAATCGGGACGTTTTCTCCAAAACCGGGCTTTACGCGGGCAGAGATTCGGCTCGGAAACTTTACTTCTCGGGATCTTCGAGGCCTCGGGACTTGCTTCGGGTCTCGGGATGATATCGGGGCTTCGGGGGTATAAATTGCCAAGAAGAAAGAAATATAAGGGGGAAGAGAAGAAATATTGGGCAACAAACCCGGAGGCCTCGTCTCGTATTTATAGGGCTGAACTTCGGGGTTACGCTGGGCGTAACTCGCAAGTACGTGGGGCGTAATGCCTCTTTCATGCGTACGCTGGGCGTAGTTCGGATAAGACTGCTACGTGGCGAGCTTTGGGTGGTGCTACGCGGCTCTCTCTCGGACCACACAAGGCCGAAGTACGTTAGGCGTACTCAAAGGTTACGCAGGGCGTACCCTTCAGATCAGATGGGACGAGTCAGCTCTTCGGATATTATCCGAATAAATAATAAAATTTATATATTTTAGTTATTTAAAAAAACTTCAGAAAATCATATCTTCCTCATTTTCGACGTTCTTTATATCCACGCGTAGGTGAGACTAAGCTCTACAACTTTCCTTTAGACTCCGTCGGCAAATTTTGACTTTATTTTTATTATATTATTTTTAGTAGGCCGGGACAGGAAAACTCCGTTATAAAATCATAACTTCTTCATCCGATGTCCGTTTCCGTCTGTCTTCTTACCGTTGCACTACAATCGACGAGATCTTCGACTCTCGTTTAGATTGTTTCGACCAAAAATCACTCGATCTCAAATTCGAGTTTCGGACTGCATACTGCTAAGTCGAAACTTCGGAAAATCATAACTTCCTCATACGAAGTCAGATTTGGGCGTTCTTTTCATGCACGCTCTTGGTTTAATGTAATCTACGACTTTTGTTTAGATCACTAAGGCTAAATATCACTTTATCGTAAATTCACTATTTACGTCACGCAGTGTCGCACCGGTTCTGTCGCGAAACTTCGACAGGTCATAACTTCTTCGTTATAACTCGGATTTCAGCATTCTTTATATATTCGGAAACCTCGTCACGACCACTACGTCTACATGCATCGATATTGGATTTATCTAACATTTCATTTTCATGCTTATTTTTATTCTTAATTTATTTAAGTCACACAATTAAGCAATTAAGCATAAAACACATACTACTCAAATAATACATTTCTATTATTTCAAGACGGGTTACAAAGGTTAACCTAGACTATTACAACGACATTAATGCCTAGCCCAGAAACACGAGCGTTATAATTCTCTCCACCTTCGAATGATTCCGTCCCCGGAATCACACATCAACAAACAAATGCGGATAGCGACTCATCATGTCACTCTCCGTCTCCCAGGTGAGATTTGGCCCATTCGCATGTTTCCATCGGACAAGCACTAATTCGACCATCTTGCGTCGCAACTTCTTAGTCTTTCGGTCAACGATTGCCTCTGGTTCTTCAATTAACCTTTTGTTTTCATCAATTCTTAACTCAGAAATTGGAATTATATCGGGAACTTCTCCCGTGAACTTCCTCAAATAACACACATGGAAAGTGTTATGAATTCCATTCAGTTCTTCGGGTAATTCGAGCTTGTAAGCTTGGTTCCCAATCCTCTGAAGAACTTTAAACGGTCCAATAAACCTTGGACTCAACTTTCCCCTTTTACCAAATCTTATAAGTCCCTTCCACGACGAGACTTTAAGTAAAACCGAATCTCCAACTCCAAAAGTCATCGGTCTTCTTTTCTTGTCAGCATAGCTCTTTTGACGATCCTGAGCTGCTAACATTCTTTCCCTGATTATTTTCAGCTTTTCAGCAGTTTGATGGACTATCTATGGTCCCATAAACTGCTTTTCCCCAGCCTCAAGCCAACAAGACGGCATACGACACTTCTGTCTGTACAAAGCTTTATAAGGTGCCATTTTTATGCTCGAGTGAAAACTATTATTGTAGGAGAATTCTACCAAAGGTAAATGTTCATCCCAGTTACCTTGGAATTCTAGGGTACATGCTCTCAACATATGTTCAAGTGTTTGTATCGTTCGCTCGCTCTGACCATCAGTTTGTGGATGGTAAGCTGTACTCAAACACAACCTGGTACCCAATTCCTCTTGTAGAATTCTCCAAAATCGCGAGGTGAAACGGCTGTCACGATCTGACACAATCGTTAACAGAACACCGTTAAGCCTCATAATTTCCTTCACGTAAGAATTCGCAAGTTTATCCATAGACCATTTCTCATTGGCTGCTATGAAATGCGCACTCTTAGTGAAGCGATCAACGACCACCCAAATTATGTCGTGACCATTCTTTGTTCTGGGCAGTTTAGTGACAAAATCCATGGCAATGTCTTCCCACTTACCCATCGATACAGGTAAAGGTTCTAAACTCCCATATGGTTTCTGATGTTGTGCCTTAACTCTCGCACATGTCACACACTCATCCACATACTTTGCTACATCAAGCTTCATCGTCGGCCACCAATAGTAGGGTTTTAGGTCCCTATACATTTTTGTACTGCCAGGATGAATTGAGGTCATGGTTTTGTGAGCATCTTCCATCAGAAGATCTCTTATTCCTCCTGCCTTAGGTACCCAAATACGACCTTGGAATACCTTCAGTCCGTGACTGTTTGTACCAAAGACCAACGTTTTTCCCAAACGTTCCTCCTTCCGGTCATTCTTTTCAAAAGCTTCCTCTTGAGCTTTCTTTATACTTTCCACAATGGTCGAGACAACTTCTATTCTCAACGCTCTTGGCCTTTTTCTTTTAAGATTGACTTTCCGACTGAGAGCATCAGCAACAACATTTGCTTTACCGGGGTGGTAAAGTATCTCACAGTCGTAGTCCTTGAGTAACTCTAGCCAGCATCATTGCCTCATATTCAATTCTTTCTGATTAAAGAGATATTGGAGACTCTTATAATCAGTGAAAAGTTTGCACTTCGTGCCATAGAGGTAATGCCTCCATATCTTTAGAGCGAAAACTACGCTACCAGCTCCAAATCATGAGTGGGGTAGTTCTTTTCATGCTCCTTCAGCTGTCGAGACGCATATGCTATGACCTTTTCTCTTTGGGTCAAAACACAACCCAACCCAACACCAGACGCATCGCTATAGACAGCGAAGTCTTCAACTCCATCGGGTAGAGAAAGAATTGATGCTTCACATAGCTTCTTCTTTAGCAACTCGAATGCTTCTTTGTGCTTATCACTCCAAGCATAAGTAGCTCCTTTGTGAGTCAAAGCTGTTAGTGGAGTAGCAATCGAAGAAAAACCTTGGATAAACCTTTGGTAATATCCGACTAATCCTTAAATGCTTCGGATCTCCGTGGGACTTTTTGGTTGTTCCCACTTCATCACAGCTTCAATATTTGCGGGATCAACCATTATTCCTTCTTGGTTGACCACGTGACCTAAGAATTGGACTTCTTGAATCCAAAAATCACATTTGGAGAACTTAGCATACAACTTCTCCTTTTTCAAGACTTCTAACACTTCTCGCAGGTGTCCGCCATGCTCTTCTTGGCTTTTCGAATAAATTAGAATGTCATCTATGAACACTATCACAGATTTATCAAGGAACGGATTACAAACCCTGTTCATTAAATCCATGAATGTTGCGGGAGCATTTGTTAGTCCAAACGACATAACCAAGAACTCGTAGTGTCCATATCATGTTCTGAATGCAGTCTTCTCTATATCATGCTCTCTTACTTTCAGCTAATTATATCCTGACCTCAGGTCGATCTTTGAAAAATAACTTGAACCTTGTAGTTGATCAAACAGGTCAACAATCCTCGGCAACGGATATCTATTCTTTATTGTTGCCTTGTTCAGCTCTCTGTAATCGATGCACATTCTCATACTTCCATCTTTCTTTTGGGTTTTGAGAATTCTAACACTCCTATGGTGTACATGAAACCCTATAAACCTTGGATCTATGTTTTCTCTATTATACATGCAAATATTAACTATTCCAAGGTTTCATCCTAACTAGCATATTATGAAGCACCTATACTACAAAGTTCTAGTTAGATGACATACCTTTTGATGTAGCTTGATGTCTTCAAGCTTTAAGAGCTTAGCCCCAATAGTGTGGAAGCCTCAAATGGAATCACAAATCACAAAACCACCTTGGAAGAACTTGAGAGAATATGTATGCACACTAAAATCGGCCCACTCTTATTTTCACACACTTGTGCCAATTTTGTGAGCCAAGGACCCCTTTATATATTATGGAGGATTAGGGTTACATCCATGTAAACCCTAATACCCATGACCTTTCATTTACATAGGATCCATGGGTTAAAAGCTCCATGGACCATCCATGAAAGCTTAGCCCAACCTAAATGAACTTGGCCCATTCCATATATATAAGAGTCCATATTTAATTAGTTCTTTTTGATCACTTAATTAATTCTAAATTAATTCTTGATCAATACTAATTAAATAATATGATTCCATATTAATATATTAGAACTTATAATATATTAATATAAATCATAAATATACTATTCTCAAAAGACTATCCATATAAATTGTGCCGGTAAAGTGCAACCCAAATGGACCATGCCGGGTCGGGTCAAGTACAAACCAAATATAGTTATGGACTTAGATACTAATCCAACAGTCTCCCACTTGGATAAGTCTAAAACTATTATTGAGTATGACTTCAAAACCTAACTGGCAATCGTAGCTCTTAAAGCCGCTGTCGAACTCTGACCTTGTCAATGACTTGTCCATTAGATAAGGGATCATATATTCCTCCATTCTAGATATCATATGGACTGAGACATGGATTATAATCATTCTCTCTGTCCATTTGTTGTTTCCCGATTTTCGATTTATGATGACTGACTGATTGAACAAATCAAATCAGTCCTGGCTTGGCCAAGCACTCACATGTGTCATCGCTAAATCATCGACGGGCCCACAGATATCGCTTTTATCCCGAAGGTAAAAGGAATGGATAAACTTCGACTCATATGGCTTGTTCTACTACTTGTTGAATCATACACAAAGGCACGTTTTATAACATCGAGTTACCAAATGCGTTTTCGTTCAATCAATGTATAACCAACTCATAGTAACAACTCATATCTCTAGGTTTGAAGAATATAAGATATTATCGTCTCATGATCACTCGTGATAAAATCCATGAAGTGATTCAAATGAGCGCGGGTTGAATCCAATACTCAGAACTTATGAGCACTCATGAGTGTTGTAGCACCACTTTATCCACCAACTTGGACCTCTACAAACCAACCCATGACAGTCTTGATTCATATCTACTTCCAACATATGACCGACTGTGGATGGTTTGAATAACTTAATCATTCAGGAAGAGCGACTTAGTTATTCTGGAAGTCAAAACATGCAAAGTGAAACACAAGAATAAATGAATCAAATATGGTATCAAACCCTATGAATATAAATAAACACTTTTATTTATCACCATACTGATTACTCATTATTCATTGTTTCGGTTTTATCAACTTTATACTTGAATTAAAAACACTAGTTGTCCCATGCTCCAAGCATGTACACTATGTTTTTCTTAAACAATAGCTTTGCCATACACCAAGTATGCACTCTATGTTTGTCTATAATCCTTACTTTGTGAAATAAACCAATTGAACATAATTTCAATGATTCTAATTTCACACTCCCAAATCCTTATCGAAAAATGTGAGAATTTCAAATTCCTATCATTTATCGAAATCTGTTTAGATTTTAAACTTATATGCACTGACCCTCCTGTAATGAATATGTACAAAGTCACAAAGACTTGTCAACAGTCATTATAAGGTATTCCAATGGAGATCAACTCCATGGAAAGTAAGTCTCATTTTCAAAGTACATTGCTTTGGACATGCTTCTTGCATTAAGTTTTCTAATCTTACACAGATAACTTCCACCTATGGAGACAACTCCATATTCTCATTTTGACTATCACTTCTGAATAAGAGATGCCTCTTTTCAGAATATGTCAATATGGTCCTTCCAAAATTAGCACTATACTTCCAACTGTCCCTGAGCAACCAATCTTTGGTAAACCTCAGATTGTCCTCGACAATTGCTTAATCATTTTAGTCATATCCAATTCTAGACCTTTTCCCTTCTTAATGCCTCTGGGCATTTGGAAAAATTTAGAAATGACAAATATTATAGCACATGAAATCGATCCTGTACCCAAAGCAAATGGTACACGATTCATGATGTCTCACATAAAGACATGATTCTAGACCAGTCTTTTGCTACAATATTTTTATTTGCCATGTTTTCAAAATTTGACTATGAAGAGGCATGCCGTAATCATAATCGAATTTTGAGAACGCAATATATAGAATTTCATTAAGTTGAACCAATCCAACATGAAATTCATATATATATTCTTGACTAAAGATGATTAAGGTCTCAATCTAAGCCTTTAGAAATGAAATGAAGTATATCCTCTCCCTTAATTATAGCAAAACAACTTTTTCAATCTCTGCAGCCTCACGAATTGAAAATTTTGTTTTCTATAATTAACATTGCTAACTTGCAACACTAACAATAATTATCATGCTCCCACTAACATGATGATTATTAGCATAATCACTTATGCTCCCACTAGCTTTGACATGTACTCAGAAATCAACAGAACTTCTAGAAATCAATACTTTATTGACTTTCTTACCAAAGTTCAGATTTCTGATACGAGACGCTTTGATAAAACTTTATCAAAATCATACATCTTTCCTTAGATAGCATGCATGTGTGTCTAAACAATTTCAGAACTATGAAAAGGGATGTTGTAATCATAGTCTCAATTGTTTAGACCTTTTGCCATCTGCTTCAAATCTACTTGGTGGAAGTGTTTCCTCACCATCATTTTCATGAATCGGAGAGAAACCTTATGACCCTTAGATTTTATGGTGTATGTGTTCTTATCCATGTGAATCGTCAAAACCATAGTCACAAGACAAGGATAATGACAAATCCAAACTCATATGGACTGAACTTATGCAATCTTAACTTCTTGCCACCTGGCAGTACAGGGCCTGCCATTGCTTCCAAGTTGTTATGCAACCAATTGAGAACTTTCAGAACTCTTATGCAAAGCCAACTTTAACTGGAATGGGCACAGAATATGTCAACACGATAGGTTATAAACCTCAAGTCGTGTGCTAGTGAAGAACCTCAGGTTTTATTCTTGATTAGTTCTTGAAATTCTTTTTAGGATCTTTAAGACTCCCACTATCCTCTTGACATATAAGACTATCTTGCCAAATATTCAAGAGATAGTGCGGATTCTTTATCAAGACAAACACTTCACACAATTGGCCTTAGTTGGTCTTTGTTTTATCCAAAACATCACAACTTACCAATTTCAAATGTACAAGAGTAGGACACTTTTACTCTTACATTTGACAAGTGTTTTAAACCTTTCTTTAAGATATGTCACTCAAGTTACAATCTTGGAGTATGACTTTAAGAATTGTTTTGGAACGAAGTATGACTCATCTTCCTGATCTAACCATTTCAACAATTCATGACTCCTCTTCTTAGTCATAAGAATGCACTAAGATGACCTTTAGAGGACTAATTGTGATATGATTTCTAAATCATTAAGATGATCACAAACATGATACTAAAGTACTCTCCCATCTTTTCAGATTTGAGAAACTTTTATCTTTCTGCTTAATTTTATTCTTCCCATTCATTCTGCCATACATTGAGACTTTTCCAATGTTTCAGAATTATACTTAAACTTGTAAGTATAACCATATTTACTGAACTTTAGTAAATCAAATAGTCTTAACGAGTTTTGTGGTGGACATGACCAGTGCACAAGAATGTGTACTCGATCCCTTTAGTCCTTCACTTGACTCACACATCCATGTGAACAAGTAATTAGTCTTGATTTTCCAATTCTTGAAAGTTCTCATTCATCATACTATTCAACTTGCATGATTCCAAGTTTCGGTCCAATTGAAACTTGGGTGATGAGGAACTTTCCTGATTTGGTAAATTTAGACACTACCACAAATGAAAGAATCAAATCCATTTTCCAATATTGATGTCAGTGGAATCATATAAGAAACAATTTTCCACAAATGCCATTGTAAGGATACTTCAAATAAATAAAATTAAACAATTTTCTTTTATTTTAAAACTTTGCGGAAAAACTTATCCTTACAATCCACATGGAAAATTGTTTTTATCTATTCCTTAGCAATATATCATAACTTCTTAAGCAACTGCTCAAAATTCTGATGCGATCGAAATCCACCTTCGCGATCAGAATCAGCATATACTTCCTTTAAGATTTCTCTCTATTCTTTGATTCTTAAAACATCAACATGTGACCCAGTCACATCATGTAATGAGGATCTCAGAATAGAACTTAACAGAGTTAGATAATGGGCTCTACCTGATGTAGAGTCAAACTTATTGACTTTAACATCCTTAGGTAAATTTGGCAGCTTTGCAATCAACGCCCCTTCCTTTGGAAAAATAAACATATGGACCCTTTGGTAATGGGACTATCTCAGACTTAGCCTTTCTCTTTACCATTTGGTCAACCGGGTTGACTATGGCCAATCCCTTTCCATTGGGAAGAGAATGCTTTTTCTGGATTTCCAGTGTCACCATTGTCACTGTCCATAAAGTTTTTGGGAAGTTGATCTTCTAATCAAATTTGTTTTACTATCATTCCAAATCATTGCTGATTCAGCAGCACCAAGCAAATAGATATGATCATTAAGGTTCATGTCATAGTCTGTTTCATAGTAGTCCCAAAGGAACTCACTATGTGACTTAGAAAGTGATTGAACATCCAACTTTCTCAAGACTTTGACACCCAACTCTCCCGGCTTGTCAATATGTGACTTCATCTCTAAGATGTGATCACACATAGACCTTGCTTGCCATTAGGGCTTGAGTGACCTTGAACTTGTGGGTTAGGGAGAATAATTGGAGGAGGTGGAGGAAGAGAAGTATGACTTCCATGAGCCAAACTCAGGAAGTCATATTCATTAGGAAAGCTTGGTTTGGGAAGATCATTGTTGTCTAAACCAGACATCAACAATGGGAGAAATTCACGTAAAGTTGATTTAAGTCCTTAATATAACACCCAATATGGTATATTAAGGCTAGGACCCAACAAACTATTTTATAATTTGGAAGAGGGATGCCATAATCCAAGCTATAAAATATTTGAAGGTAGGTGAATGACGATTCACCAATTTCCACCAAGATAAACGAAATGCATTATTAGGTTTTAATTGGTTTTGAAACTCCTAGATTCTTTTGAGATTCATTGAACTTTTCAATGGCATGTTTCAATCTCGAGTGTGCCCTTCACGTTTTGTGACTGGGATGCCGAGGATCACAAAACAAGGTGTGAAGTAACCATGCAAATATACTTGGTACCCTTAATATTTACCCCTCAATCAATGTGCCGGTTAACCACACACGCTCCAACGATACTATGATAAACATTAAGTTACCCTTTGCCTACCTTGTTAAGTCCAGGTTAGTGTGCCGGTTAACCACACACGCTCCACTAACAGCTTAAACAAAGTGCAAAGTGTAATTTCATGGATTAGCACCTTATTCACATTTTCCTAAGTAACTAAGATTGGGAATTTATAAGTGTTTAGTTACTTAGTATTTATCATTATACTTATAATGAAGGGAGAATTATAGTCATTGTCCTACCTGTTCGGCTAACGACCCTCCACCGGTCAAGGAAGCGGTGAGTGAGAGTGGACACCCATTAAACTGCCATTTTATAGGCAGTAACCTTATACCCCCTTTATAGACCGGCTTCGTGAATGAGGCCTACTAATGGTAAGACGAATTGCTCTTATACATATAATATATTAAACTTTTAATATTATAATAGTATAAGGGTGTATTTTAGACATTTAATTTAATTAAACTCAAACCATATATTTATGGATTTAATAATACTCTTTTAATTAAACGCTTTAATTAACTATTAATAAAGTCCATAAGAGTTAATTGGACTATTCAACAAAACATCATAATTCCAATTATTAAACTCAAAATTAAAACCATTTAATTAATTGTTTAAGTTATGAACCCAAGAGTTTTAAAATTCAATTCTTTTTTTCATAAAAAACTTTTCTCAAATTCCAAAACTTGAGGGCAAGTTTTGTAATTCTTGAAAACCTTTGGATTCCATAACTTATGGAATTAATGGTGTTTTATGATGAAACTTTCCATGTTCCATAACTTAAGAACAAGTTATGGAATTCTTTAAAACATTAACACCAAATTTTGTAACTCCATAAAAACTTTGAATCAAAATTTTTTTTTTTTTTTTAAAAACTTTCATATCCATAACTTATGGAAGTTTCAAAAACCCTTAAGATCACAACTTTAAAAAAAAAACTTTTAAGCTCCAAAATTTTATGACAAAATATGTAACTCCTTAAAACATTTAGATCAAACTTTTAAAACTAATAAAATAATCATATCATTTTATCTTGTACTAAATTTGACCTAATTCAACTCATATAACAAATGATTCAAATTTTACAAATAATTCGTTTTTCACAAAACAAGTAATTATCTTAAAATTTGACAAACGTCATGTTTTTTTTTCCTTTTTTTTCAACTTGAAAGTAAAACATTTGCATCAATATAACAGAAAACAACCCATGGCTCTGATACCACTGTTGGGTTTCGAGCATTCTAACACTCCTATGGTGTACATGCAACCCTATAAACCTTGGATCTATGTTTTCTCTATTATACATGCAAATATTAACTATTCCAAGGTTTCATCCTAACTAGCATATTATGAAGCACCTATACTCAAAGTTCTAGTTAGATGACATACCTTTTGATGTAGCTTGATGTCTTCAAGCTTTAAGAGCTTAGCCCCAATAGTGTGGAAGCCTCAAATGGAATCACAAATCACCAAAACACCTTGGAAGAACTTGAGAGCATATGTATGCACACTAAAATCGGCCCACTCTTATTTTCACATACTTGTGCCAATTTTGTGAGCAAAGGACCCCTTTATATATTATGGAGGATTAGGGTTACATCCATGTAAACCCTAATACCCATGACCTTTCATTTACATAGGATCCATGGGTTAAAAGCTCCATGGACCATCCATGAAAGCTTAGCCCAACCTAAATGAACTTGGCCCATTCCATATATATATAAGAGTCCATATTTAATTAGTTCTTTTTGATCACTTAATTAATTCTAAATTAATTCTTGATCAATACTAATTAAATAATATGATTCCTTATTAATATATTAGAACTTATAATATATTAATATAAATCATAAATATACTATTCTCAAAAGACTATCCATATAAATTGTGCCGGTGAAGTGCAACCCAAATGGATCACGCCGGGTCGGGTCAAGTACATACCAAATATAGTTATGGACTTAGACATTAATCCAACACTTTCTTCTTCACGAATAACACCGGAGCTCCCCAGGGTGATGAACTAGGTCTTATGAAATGTTACATGCATTTCATGCATTCATTTTGTAGTTTTAATCCATAAAAGTACATTGCATTTAGGTTTAAACTCATGCATTTTGCATATTTTCGGGATTTTTCATGATGCAATTCCATTCACACACTTTTGTAATATTTCAGGGACTTTTGGAGGTTGGATCTTGCTTTAGGAGGTTAAAAAGAGTTGAGGGCAAAATTTCAGGGCTATTGGAGCATCGAGGAGGAAGTTATGAAGAAAATGAAGATTTTGGTTTTACAGGAGTTTACACGGCCGTGTAAATGGAAGCCTATAATTTACACGGGCCGTGTAAACGCATATACAAGAGCATTCTACTTCGACGGCCTGGAAGGATTGAGCATTCTACTTTTCTTGTTTACACGGTCGTGTAAATGGCACCCTTTAATTTACACGGGCCATGTAAACGTCTCGACAGTTTTTAAAGTAGTTTTACTCTCATATAATTCAGACAATCGGTTTTTTTGGAGGTTAGGTCGGATTTTGGGCAGAGAGAAGGCGCTTTTCAGAGCTTTTGGAAGTAGATTAACACTTGGAAACACTTTAATTTCCTTTTTGTAAGTCAATTTGAAGTTTAAACTTGTTTGATTTGTAGTTTAACCTAGACATGTGTGGTTGATTTCATTATCATTTCCGAATCTGAATTCTTAAGTATGTGTTGTTAGGTTGTAACTTGAACTTGATTTGTGTTTAACATCTAGTAATCTTTGATTTGATCTTAATCATGTGTTTGGTTTATTCTCTCTTTCACTTGATCAATGAATTAGGGTTTTTATCAATCTAGTTAATCAAATTGTAAAATTCGTATATGTTTTATGATTTGATGTTAGCAACATGCACTTAATTGATTGTAATTAAATCAAAATGAGTGTAATCAAAGATTAAATGTTCATAATCCCAAGCTTATGAGGAATATTGAATATTGTTGGTAATTGTTGCAAGAACTTAAAGTCATTTAATGATTTGATGAAAGAGCTTATTTGAATTAAATCAATTAAATGAAGATTTATTTGAAAAACATGTTTTGAATAAAACATTTTTTGTCAACTTGGATATTAGAGTTTATTAGTATCTAAATTACCAAACTAGATAGAACATAATCATATTCATTTTGCATCTTTCAACATAATACATGTATAAGAATCAGAATCGGAAATGTATTTCTTTTACTAAATTCTGTTAACAATCTTGTTTATTTATGAAGTTTAAATCTAGTTCAAACACAATCCCCCATTTTAATATTATTTGTATTATGTGTGAAAATATGGCAAGATAAGAAGTCCTGTATTCCTGTGGACCCACCCTGCTTACTCTATACTATCTTTAGTATAAGAAATAGCAGTGACTTGAGCTTTATTAATATTATTTTATCCCATTATTTGTTGGTTTGACAGCCAAACAAATTGGCGCCGTTGTCGGGGATACGGTAGTACTAATTGTTTATGCCAAGATCTTTTCGCACAGGTACACCTTTACCAGTTGATTTGGAGATAGAGAATCTGCAAAACAAAGAAGGAAGCAAGCTAAACTTTTAAAGAAACAACAATCCGGAGCTTCTTCATCAAATCCATCAACCACATCTTCACCAACATCCAAAAGTACCACCCCACCATCTTCACCTACTCCTACCATGGCAGACAATCATGGAGGAAACCAAAATCCTCCAAACCCACCACTTGAACAAACCTTTAGACAGTGGGCCACTCAAGATGTCACCCAACAAACTTTATGCATTAATTACCCTGCAGCAATCAACTTTGAACTCAAGTCTGGACTCATCCATTTGTTACCCTCATTCTGTGGTCTTGAGAATGAAGACCCACATAAATGTTGGGTTTTGGTATACTACAACATCCTATGGTGCACATACAACCCTAAATACCTTGGATCTATGTTTTCACTAATTATACATGCAAATGGTTTCCAAAGTATTAATCTTACAACTAGCATGCATTTAACATAAAATTATAATATACTAGTTAGCATGACATACCTTTTGATGGAGCTTGCATTCTTGGTGTATTTGGCCTTAAAGAGCTTAGCCCCAATAGTGTGGAAGCCTCAAATGGAATCACAACACACCATGGACAAAGGATGAACTTGAGAGAGAATTCCATGCACACAAAAGACACCATGAACTCTAAAAAGATACAAGTGGCGATTTTGGGCAATGAAGTATCTATTTATATGTGGGATTTCTAGGGTCATGGATATAACCCAAATCCATACCCATGGGTTTTATGATCCATGGTTCATGTGGCCCAACTCTTTATGTATCCATACATAAACTTGGTCCAACATGGATCATAAGCCCAACACATATAAATATAACTAATTATCATAATTAGTCCCCATAGATTTAATTAGTCTCTTTCGACAACTAAATTAATTCCAAATTAATTCTTGATCACTACTAATTAAAACATATGATTTCATATTAATATATTATTACTTATAATATATTAATAAACCATAAATAACCTTCTCTCAAAAGTCCATCCTAACAAATTGTCCTGACGATATGCAACCCAAATGGACCATGCTACTCTCGGGTCGAATACATACCAATAATAGTTATGGGCTTAGACACCTAATCCAACAGTCTCCCACTTGGATAAGTCTAAAACTATTATTCAAGTATGACTGCAAGATCCCGACTAGCAATCGTAGCTCTTAAAGCCGATGTCAAACTCTGAACAAATCAAATGACATGTCCATTAGATAAGGGATCATATATTCCTCCATTCTAGATATCATATGGACTGAGACATGGATTATAATCATTCTCTCTGTCCATTTGTTGTTTCCCGATTTCCGATTTATGACGACTGACTAATTGAACAAATCAAATCAGTCCAGGCCCGGCCGAGCACTTACGTTTGTCATCACCAAATCATCGAGGGGCCCACAAATATCGCTTTTATCCCGAAGGTAAAAGGAATGGATAAACTTCGACTCATATGGCTTGTTCTACTACTTGTTGAATCATACACAAAGACACGTTTTATAACATCGAGTTACCAATGCGTTTTCGTGCAATCAATGTATAACCAACTCATAGTAACAACTCATATCTCTAGGTTTGAAGAATATAAGATATTATCGTCTCATGATCACTCATGATAAAATCCATGAAGTGATTCCAATGAGCGCGGGTTGAATCCAATACTCAGAACTTATGAGCACTCATGAGTGTTGTAGCCCTTTGTGCAACATCTTAGACCTCTACAAGCCAACCCATGACAGTCTTAATTCATATCTACTTCCAACATATGACCGACTGTGGATGGTTTGAATAACTTAGTCATCCAGAACAATGACCTAGTTTATTTTGGAAGTCAAAACATGCAAAATGAAACACAAGAATAATTGAATCGAATATGGTATCAAAACCTATGAACATAAATAAAACACCTTTTATTTATCACCATATGATTACACATTATTCATTGTATACTGTTTCAACTATCAACTTTATTCTTGAAATTAAAACAATAGTTGTCCCATGCTCCAAGCATGTACACTATGTTTTCTAAACACTAGTCATTCCATACACCAAGTATGCATAATATGTTTGTCTATGATCTTTACTTTGTGAAATAGATCAATTGAACATAACTCCAATGATCCTCTTTTCATAGTCCCAAATCCTTACTGCAAATGCAAGAATTCCAAATTCATGCCATTTACTGAAATCTGTTAGATTCTAAACTTATATGCATTGATCCTCTTGTAATGATTATGCACAAAGTCAGATAGACTTGACAACAAACATTACAGAGCATTCCAAAGGAGATCAACTCCTTGGAAACATCCTTCTTGCATTAAGTTTCCTAATCTTACACAGATTGAATAATTTCTAACTTTGAAACATTTCCATATTCCATTTTGACTATCACTTCTGAACAAGAGTTTCCTCCTTACAGATTATGTCAATATGGTCCTTCCAGAATTATCATTATACTTCCAACTGTCCTTGAGCAACCAATCTTTGGTAAACCTTAGATTGTCCTCGACAATTGTTTAATCCTTTTAGTCATATCCACTTCTAGACCTTTTCCCTTCTTAATGCCCCAGGCATTTGGAAAATTTTAGAAATGATGAATATAGCACATGCAATCGATCCTATATCCGAAGCATATGGGACACGATTCATGATGTATCACATAAAGACTAAACCAGTCTTTTGCTATAATATTTCCATTTCAATTTGCCAAGTTCTCATAATTCAGATTATGAAAAGGGATGTCGTAATCATAATCGAATTTTAGAACACAAATAATGGACCCTATATTAGAATTTTCTTATGTTGAGCCATTCCAACATAACATTCATAAATATACTTGACTAAATACGATTAAAACCTCAATCTAAGCTTTTAGATTTGAGATGAAGTATAATTTCCTCTCCCTTAATTATAGCAAAACAACTTTTTCCCAATTGAAACCTTTTGTTTTCTATAATTAACATTGCTAACTTGCAACCTTTATCATAATTATCATGCTCCCACTAACATGATGATTATTAGCATAACACTTACGCTCCCACTAGCTTTGACATGTACTCAGAAATCAATTGAACTTCTAGAAAAAACAATACTTTATTGACTTTCTTACCAAAGTTCAGATTTCTGATACTAGATTGCTTTGATAAAACTTTATCAATATCATACACCTTATCTTAGATAGCTCACATGTGTGTCTAAACAATTTCAGAACTATGAAATGGGATGTCGTAATCATAGTCTCAATTGTCTAGACCTTTGCCACTTCTCACAAGTCCATGTTAGTGTGCCGGTTAACCACACAACTCCACTAACGACTTTGAGAATGCAAATATCATAATTGCTATCTACTTCAAATCTACTTGGTGGAAGTGTTTCCTCACCATCATTTTCATGAATCGGAGAGAAACCTTATGACCCTTAGATTTAATGGTGTATGTGTTCTTATCCATGTGAATTGTCAAAACCATAGTCACAAGACAAGGATAATGACAAATCCAAACTCATATGGACTGAACTCAATCTTAATTTCTTGCCACCTGGCAGCTAGAGGGCCTGTCATTGCTTCCAAGTTGTTGTGCAACCAATTGAGAACTCTAAGAACTCATATGCAAAGCCAACTTTAACTGGAATGGGCACAGAATATGTCAACACGATAGGTTATAAACCTCAAGTCGTGTGCTAGTGAAGAACTTCAGGTTTTATTCTTGATTACTTCTTGAGACTTTCAAGACCTTTAAGACTCCAACTGTCCTCTTGACATATAAGACTTTCTTGTCAGATATTCAAGAGATAGTGTGGATTCTAATCAAGACAAACACTTCACACAATTGGCCTTAGTTGGTCTTTGTTTTATCCAAAACATCACAACTTACCAATTTCAAATGTACAAGAGTAGAAAACTTTTACTCTTACATTTGATAAGTGTTTTAAACCTTCTTTAAGACATGTCACTCAAGTTACAATCTTAGAGTATAACTCTAAGAATTGTTTTTGGAACGAAGTATGAATCATCTTCTTGATTTAACCACTTCAATAATTCATAACTCCTCTTCTTAACTATCAGAATGCACTTAGAGGATGAATTGTGATAAGGTCTCAAAATCATTAAGATGGTCTTAAAACATGATACTAAAGTACTCTCCCATCTTTTCAGATTTGAGAAACTTTTATCTTTCTGCCTAAATTGATTCTTCTTATTCGCTCTGCCATACATTGGAACCTTTTCCAATGTCTCAGAATTACACTTAAGCTTGTAAGTATAACCATATTTACTGAGCTATAGTAAATTATGACGAATAGTCTTATCGATCTTTTGTGGTGGACTCTGACCAGTGCACAAGAATGTGTACCCGATCCCTTAGTCCTTCACTTGACTCACACACCCATGTGAACAAGTAGTTAGTCTTAATTTTTCCATTGCTCGAAAGTTCTCATTCATCATGCTATACAACTTGCATGATTCCAAGTTTCTATCCAACTAAAACTTGGGTGATGAGAATCTTTCCTTATTTGGTAAATTTAGACACTACCACAAATGAAAGAATCAAATTCATATTTCCACTCTTGCTCTTAATGGAATCTTATAAGCAACACAGATTTTCACAAATGCCATTGTAAGGATATTTTAAAATAAATAAAATCAAAAGATTTACCTTTTATTTTAAAACTTTGTGGAAAAACTTATCCTTACAATCCATATGAAAACTTGTTGTTATCTATTCCTAAGCAAAATATCATAACTCCTAAGAAGTAGCTCAAGAATCCGATCTTCAAACTATGCGATAGAAATCCATCTATGCGATCAGATTCAGCATATTCTTTCTTTAAGTTTCTTCACTTTTCTTTGATTCTTAAAACATCAACATGTGACCCAGTCACATCATGTATCAAGAATCTCAGAATAGAAACTTAGCATAGTTAGATAGTGGACTTTACCTGAATTTGAGTCAAACTTATTGACTTTAACATCCTTAGGTAAATTTGGCAGCTTCGCAACCAATGCCCCTTTCTTTGGCAATATAAACATATGGACCCTTTGGTAATGGGACTATCTCAGACTTAGCTTTTCTCTTTACCATTTGGTCAACCGAGTTGACTATGGCCGATCCATTTCCATTAGGAAGAGAATGCTTTTTTGGATTCCCAGTGTCATCATTGTCAATGTCCATAAAGTTTTTAGGAAGTTGATCTTAGCAAATAGATAAGATCATTAAGGGTCTTGTCATAGTCTGTTTCATAGGTGTTCCAAAAGAACTCACTATGTGACTTAGAAAGTAGTTGAGCCACCAACTTTCTCAAGACTTTGACACCCAACTCTCCTGGCTTCTCAATATGTGACTACATCTCCAAGATGTGATCACACATAGACCTTTGCTTGCCAATAGGGCTTGAGTGACCTTAAACTTTTCAGGAACTGGTGGGTTAGGGAGAATAATTGGAGGAGGTGAAAGAAGTATGATTTCCATGGGACATCATCTTCATTTAGGAAAGCTTGTTTCAAGAGATTTGGGAAGATCATAAATGTCTAAACCAGACATCTTTTGGGAGATACTCAAGATAGTTGATTTAAAGTCCTTCATATAACACCCAATATGAAATATTAAGGCTAGGACCCAACACAATACTTTTATAACTTGGAAGAGGGATGCCGTAATCCAAGCTATAAAAATATTTGAAGGTAGGTGAATGACGATTCACCAATTTCCACCATGAAAACGAAATATATATTATTAGGTTTTAATTGGTTTTTGAAACTCCTAGATCTTTAAGATTCATTGAACTGTTCAATGGCATGTTTCAATCTCGAGTGTGCCCTTCAGGTTTTGTGACTGGGATGCCGAGGATCACAAAACAAGGTGTGAAGTAACCATGCAAATTACTTGGTACCCTTAAGTGTTTACCCCTCAATCGATGTGCCGGTTAACCACACACGCTCCATCGATACTATGATAAACATTAGGTTACCCTTTGCCTACCTTGTTAAATACGAGTTAGTGTACCGGTTAACCACACACGCTCCACTAACCGACTTAAACAAAGTGCAAAGTGTAATTTCATGGATTAGCACCTTATTCACTTTTTCCTAAGTAACTAAGATTGGGTATTTATAAAAGGTTTAGTTACTTAGTATTTATCATTAATACTTTTAATGAAGGGAGAATTGTAGTCCTTGTCCTACCCGTTCGGCTAACGACCCTCCACCGGTCAAGGAAGTGGTGGGTGAGAGTGGACACCCATTAAACTGCCATTTTATAGGCAGTAACCTTATACCCCCCTTATAGACCGGCTTCGTGAATGAGGCCTACTAACGGTAAGACTGACTTTGTTCTTATACATACATATATATATATATATATACATATATATATATATATATATATATATATATATATATATATATATATATAAGTATTAACTATTAATATTATAATAGTATAAGGGTGTATTTTAAACATTTAAAATACTTGGTGGTTTAATCTATTAATTAAACTATCCTCTTAATTTAATTAAACTTAAACCATGTCTTTATGGAATTATTAACTCTTTTAATTAGACACTTTAATTAATTTAATGAAGTCCATAAAGTTTGAACTTTAACTTTTAAAATTCTTGGGTTTGGAATTAAAGTGTATATGGGGTTTGACTTTACAAATTCCAAAACTTGAGGACAAGTTTTGAACAATTCAAAAAACTTATGGTTTCCATAACTTATGAATTTTAAAGTGGTTTAATGGAAAAAATCCTTCAAGTTCCATAACTTGTAGACAAGTTATGGAAGACTTTAAAAGCATTAAAAATGTGACTCTTCATTTTTTCATAACTTATGGAATTTTTATGGGTTTTAAAATTCATAAATGTGACTTTTCATGTAACTTGAGGACAAGTTACAAAAACACATATTATGAACAACTTCAAGATTAATTTGGATTGAAAACAACTATCTCATAATTTTTCCTATTAATCTAAACAAACTTATAAACATGAACATTCATAATCAACATTTTTCAAGCATCATATAAACATGTATAAAACTTGAAACTTTGATTATTATCATTTATTTGGATGAGAATAAACATTACCATAGTATCAAAAAACAAATATTATGAACAAAAACACTTTGCGGTAATGATTCTAATCCAAAACAGGCCAAAAAACTCGAAGATAAGTTGTCAGGGGGTCCAACTCGTCGAGTGCATGAACCAACTCGACGAGTTGGATGAATTTGTTCACGGACTCGTCGAGTCTGCTGTCCCGACAGGAAAAAATTCGATTTTTTTCAATTTTTTTTTCAGCAACTTGCATCAAGTATAATTGAAAACAACCCATGGCTCTGATACCATTGTTGGGTTTTGGTATACTACAACATCCTATGGTGCACATACAACCCTAAATACCTTGGATCTATGTTTTCACTAATTATACATGCAAATGGTTTCCAAGGTATTAATCTTACAACTAGCATGCATTTAACATAAAATTATAATATACTAGTTAGAATGACATATCTTTTGATGGAGCTTGAATTCTTGGTGTATTTGGCCTTAAAGAGCTTAGCCCCAATAGTGTGGAAGCCTCAAATGGAATCACAACACACCATGGACAAAGGATGAACTTGAGAGAGAATTCCATGCACACAAAAGACACCATGAACTCTAAAAAGATACAAGTGGCGATTTTGGGCAATGAAGTATCTATTTATATGTGGGATTTCTAGGGTCATGGATATAACCCAAATCCATACCCATGGGTTTTATGATCCATGGTTCATGTGGCCCAACTCTTTATGTATCCATACATAAACTTGGTCCAACATGGATCATAAGCCCAACACATATAAATATAACTAATTATCATAATTAGTCCCCATATATTTAATTAGTCTCTTTCGACCACTAAATTAATTCCAAATTAATTCTTGATCACTACTAATTAAAACATATGATTTCATATTAATATATTATTACTTATAATATATTAATAAACCATAAATAACCTTCTCTCAAAAGTCCATCCTAACAAAATGTCCTGATGATATGCAACCCAAATGGACCATGCTACTCTCGGGTCGAATACATACCAATAATAGTTATGGGCTTAGACACCTAATCCAACAATAAATTCCTTAAGGAATTTCATGTTGTCTGTGTGGGTATGAAGCCACATGAAGTTACAGAAGATCAAATCAAGTTAAGGGCACTCCCCTTTGCTTTACAAGATTCAGCCAAGGAGTGGTTATATGACTTACCACCGGGGTCAGTCACAACATGGAATGAACTTGCAAGGATGTTTCTGGATAAATATTTTCCAAAAATGAGAGCTTCAGCTTTACGCAGAGAGATAATTGGTATCAAGCAATAAAAGAGAGAAGCCTTGCATACTTATTGGGAACGGTTCAAGAAATTGTGTTCAAGATGTCCAAAACATGGGATTACAGAATATCAGTTGTTGCAGTATTTTTGTGAAGGAATGTCATCTTGGGATAGGAGATTACTCAATGCATCAAGTGGTGGATCTATAGCTAATAAAACTCCAACATAAATCAGAGTTCTTATCAAGAACATGGCAGAAGAGTCCAAGCATACAGTCCAAGAAGAAGAATGGTACAGTGATGCACCAAGAGGAGTGAAAGAAATTTCTACCCCAAAAATTGAAAGTCAACTTTCTGAGTTGACTAAAGTAGTGATGATGCTTGCAAAGGACAAGGGCATGCAACCACCAACAGTTAGACCTTGTGGTATTTGTACACAAGTTGGACATCCCACTGATATGTGCCCAATGTTACAAGAAGATGTAGAGCCAGTTCAAGCTATGGGATTTTCAAGTCAACAACAAGGAAACTTCCAGCCAAGAAGCAATCCAAATTGGCATCAACCTAATGCCAATTTTCAGCCAAGACCACCACCTTATCAACCAAGACCTCCATTTCAAAATCAAATGCATCATCAACAAAATTATCAACCACATTTCCAGCCAAATCAACCTCATCATCAATCTCAATTCCAACCTCAAAACATGCAGCAAGGAAGCAGTTCAAGCGGGTCAGGAATGTCTTTGGAAGACATTGTCAAGAGTTTAGCCACAAGTACTCAAACATTTCAAAATGAGACCAAGGCGAGCATCAAGACTTTGGAGCAACAAATGACTCAACTCGCCACTTCTGTGAGTAAATTGGAGTCACAAGGCAAACTACCCGCGCAAACCGAGAAGAATCCAAAACATAGTGCATGTGCCATCACTTTGAGGAATGGCAAAGAATATGAAGGTCCTAAAATGATTGAAGAAGAAGAAGAGATGGAGCTAGAGAAAAAAGAAGAGAAGTCAAAAACACCTTCAAAGCAAGTTCCTATTGAAGCAAAAGTCACTTCTCCCCCATTTCCTTCAAGGTTAAGCAAGTCAAAGCGAGAGAAGGAAGACAATGAAATCATGGAGATGTTCAGGAAGGTTGAGGTGAATATTCCTCTTATTGATGCCATCAAACAAGTACCTAGGTATGCTAAATTCCTTAAGGAATTATGTACATCCAAGAAAAAGTTGAAAGGGAATGAAACTGTTAAAGTAGGAGAAAATGTATATGCAGTGTTACAGAAAAGACTACCTAAAAAATGTAAGGATCCGGGTGTTTTCACGGTTCCTTGCAAATTAGGTAATCTTCATGTTCCACGAGCTATGCTAGACCTTGGAGCTTCTATCAATGTTTTGCCATATTCCATTTTTAAAACTTTAAATATTGGCATATTGAAGAAGATCGGGGTAATCATTCAATTGGCTGATAGATCTTTAGTACATCCCAAAGGTGTACTAGAAGATGTGTTAGTCCAAGTGAATGAATTAGTATTTCTAGCAGATTTTTATGTCCTTGACATGGATGATGATGACTCACCAAATTTGAGTTCAATTCTCTTAGGAAGACCCTTTTTGAAAACAGCCAGGACAAAAATTGATGTTTATGATGGTACATTTTCCATGGAATTTGATGGAGAGGTGATAAATTTCAATATCTATGATGCTATGAGATATCCAAGTGATATTTCATCTTTGAATTTTGTGGATGTCATTGAACCATTGACAGAGGAGTGTTTTGATTTGTCTAATCTTGATGTGTTAGCTCTCATTTTAGACAGGAATCTTCAAAAGGAAAGAGTGGAAAAACTTGCCAATCAATTTACAATTGATAAAGAGATTATGGAGGTTGTATCTTGCATGGATGAGAAGAAGAAAATGAGGTTTGATGTTCCAAAGCTGAAAATATCAATGCCTAATGAGAAACTTGTTCCTTCTATTGTGCAGGCACCAGAATTGGAGCTCAAAACCTTACCCGAGCATCTCAAGTATGCATATCTTGGAGACAAAGAGACTTTGCCAGTGATCATCTCCACCAAGTTGTCAACACAAGAAGTAGAAGATCTTGTCACCACCTTGAAGGAGTACAAGGAAGCTATCGGGTGGACTATAGCCGACATCAAAGGGCTAAGTCCTTCACTTTGCATGCACAAAATCCTTATGGAAGAAGACTACAAGCCTTCCCGAGAAGCTCAAAGGCGTTTGAATCCTCCAATGATGGAGGTAGTGAAGAAAGAAATTTTGAAGTTGTTGAATGCGGGGATGATCTACCCTATATCAGATAGCAAGTGGGTAAGTCCGGTCCAAGTTGTGCCCAAGAAGACAGGTATTACCGTTACAAAGAATGACCAAGGTGAGTTAGTCCCCACCCGTGTGCAAAACGGGTGGAGAGTTTGCATTGATTATAAAAGACTCAATTCCTCAACCCGGAAAGACCATTTCCCACTTCCCTTCATTGATTAAATGTTGGAAAGGTTAGCGGGAAAAACACATTATTGTTGCTTGGATGGGTATTCCGGTTTCCATCAAATACCCATTGCACCCGAGGACCAAGAAAAAACTACTTTCACATGTCCCTTTGGAACATTTGCATATAGGCGAATGCCTTTTGGACTTTGCAATGCTCCAGCCACTTTTCAAGGGTGCATGGTAAGTATTTTTTCGGAATATGTTGAGGAAATCATTGAAGTTTTTATAGACGACTTCACAGTTTATGGTAATTCTTTTCATGAGTGTTTGGGTAATTTGAAAAGGATTTTGCAAAGATGTATTGAGACTAATCTTGTTTTGAATTATGAAAAGTGTCACTTTATGGTTGAGAAAGGTCTCATACTAGGTCATATTGTGTCTTCTAAGGGTCTAGAAGTGGACAAAGCAAAAATAGATGTCATAAAACCTTTACCTTATCCCACTTGTGTTCGTGAGGTACGCTCATTTCTTGGTCATGCAGGATTTTATAGAAGGTTTATCAAAGATTTTTCCAAGATATCTCGTCCCATGTGTGAGCTCCTACAAAAAGATGCAGAATTCGAATTTTCCAAAGAGTGCAAGCAAGCTTTTGATCAGTTGAAAGAGTTGTTGATAACAGCACCTATACTTCAATCACCGGATTGGAGTTTGCCTTTTGAAATCATGTGTGATGCCAGCAATCATGCAGTTGGTGCAGTGTTAGGGCAAAGAAAAGACCGAGTTCCTCATGTCATTTACTATGCCTCCAAAACACTTGATAATGCACAAGCCAACTACTCTACAACTGAAAAAGAATTGTTATCTATTGTCTTTGCTTTAGACAAATTTCGTCAATACCTGTTAGGTTCTAAAGTCATTGTTTATTCTGATCATGCAGCTATTAGGTATCTACTTGCAAAGAAGGATTCGAAGCCTAGACTTATTCGATGGGTATTAATCTTGCAAGAGTTTGACATTGAAATCAAAGACAAGAGCGGAAAGTCAAACCTTGTAGCTGATCATCTTAGCAGGATTGTTTCTCCCGATGACTCAACTCCCATTCATGATGCATTTCCCGATAAGAACCTATTTTCAGCAAAAGTTGTTCCGTGGTATGCCGATATTGTGAACTACATTGTCACAAATCAATTTCCACCAGATTTGACTCGATGGCAAAAAGACAAGATCAAGAAAGAAGCCAAGAGGTATGTTTGGCATGAGCCGTATTTGTGGAAATATTGTGCTGACCAAATGATTAGACGATGTGTGGATCAATATGAGGTACCTTCTATCTTAACATTTTGTCACTCTTATGCTTGTGGAGGACATTTTGGTCCTCAAAGGACTGCAAGAAAAGTATTAGAGAGTGGATTTTACTGGCCAAGTATTTTCCGTGACTCTTACGTTTTTTGTGCAAGTTGTGATAAATGTCAAAAGATGGGCTCTTTAAGCTCAAAGAATCAAATGCCCCTCAATCCCATATTAGTTTGTGAAATTTTTGATGTTTGGGGCATTGATTTCATGGGACCTTTTCCATCATCTTCGGGTTTTATTTATATTCTTTTGGCTGTGGACTATGTCTCCAAGTGGGTGGAAGCAAAGGCTACCCGTACTAACGATTCAAAAGTTGTGATAGATTTCTTGAAGGCTAACATTTTTTCCAGATTTGGTGTTCCAAAGGCCTTAATCAGTGATCGTGGTACACATTTTTGCAATCGTATGCTCGGGAGTGTTTTGAAGAAATATGGTGTCACTCATAAAGTTTCCACATCATACCACCCACAAACAAATGGACAAGCCGAGGTGAGCAATCGACAAATCAAGGGCATTTTGGAGAAAACCGTGAATACAACAAGCAAATATTGGAGTACACGCCTTGATGATGCTTTGTGGGCATACCGAACTGCATACAAAACCCCAATTGGAATGTCTCCATACCGTATTGTTTTTGGAAAGCCGTGTCGATTATCCATTGAGTTGGAACATAAGGCCTATTGGGCGATCAAGCAGTTCAACATGGATTTAAGTGAATCGGGAAAGAAGAGGAAGCTGGACATACAAGAACTTGAGGAAATCCGCAATGAAGCATATGAGAATGAGGTTCTTTATAAGGAAAAGACCAAAGCATTCCATGACAAGATGATTACACGCAAGGTATTTCACAAAGGTCAAAAGGTACTACTTTACCATTCACGTTTTAAATTGATTCCTAGTAAATTAAGGTCCCGTTGTTGTCACTAATGTTTTTGAGCATGGTGCAATAGAAATCACAAGTGAGAAAACCGGGAAGATTTTTAAGGTAAATGGTCACTGTTTGAAGCCTTATTATGAAGGATTTCAAGTCAAGAATGAAGAGGTGGAGGAAGTAATGGATCCAAAGTATCAAGATTGACAAATAGTTGGGGTCCAAGTCGAGCCAACGACATTAAAAAGGGGCGGCTAACCGGGAGGCAACCCGGGGGTATTTTTGTCATTTCTTATATTTTCATTGTATTTTCTTTGTTTTCAAACTTCCAAGTTGTTTTTCATGCTAAAAGAGGGTTAAAAATCATTTTTCGGGTAGTAGAGGTTTAGCGGGTTGCAAATTCAAAAAGTGAAAAAATCAATTTTTTTGGCCTTTACAGAGATTTCCACGGCAGTGTAAACGTATGCCTATAGTTTACACGGGCCGTGTAAACGATCATTCTCAAACAGTTCATTCAAGTATTTACACGGCCGTGTAAATTTTACCCTTCTGTTTACACGGTCCGCGTAAACGTTAAAACAGGGCTGAACGATTTAAAACCCAAAACTTGATTTTTTTCACTCATTCTTCTCTCAATACCTGCGACTCCATCTCTCCTTACTGCCCCCTTCGAAAAATCAAGCTCCAAGGTATGAAATTCTTCTCTTTTCTTCATCTTCTTTATCTTCCACCTCTATTCCACCCTCTCATGGCCGATTTTGGGGTTTTTGAGCAAACCCTAGAATTTTTTTTTTTGAACTTCAAAATCTCGACCTAATGTTTATCCTTTCTTGTAGGATAAGCTTGGGGAAAGCTTGGGGAAGCATTGGATATCACCTTACCACCATTTTCAAGCACAAATTGGTATAATTGTTCCAAACTCTTACTTTGTGCATTTAGATAGAACCATATTCCTTTTTGGGTGATTTTTGGTGAAACTTGCTAGTTCTTGTGCTTCAATTGTCCTAAATTGTGTGCAATACTTTGTTGATTCATTTGGGTAATGTTTCCTGGGGTAAAAGACCTAGAATTGGAACTTCACATAATGAACAAGACCCACATCCCATGGAAAACCCTTATGAATTTGGTCTTATTTTTTAGACCAATCGACAAGAGATCTTGTATGCAAATCTTGTTAGCAGAACAATGGGAGCTCAAAAGTTTGTGGACATCCAAGCCCTCAAGGATTTACATATCTATAAAGGTGTCCACAAGCTCTTCAAAAACATAGGATGGGAAGGTCTTTTGAATCTACATGCAGTTAGTTATCAAACACCAATGTTGGAACTTTTGTCCTCAATCACCTTTGACTATCAAACCCATATCCTTACTTTCCGTTTGCTTAATCAAACCCATCAATTTCATGCTGACATCCTATGTGATATCATTGGTGCTCCTAAAGCAAGAAGGGATGTATACACAGCAAAGGGCAGAAAAAATGTCATTTTTGAGCAAGACTGTGGAACGTTTTGGAGAAGTATCTCTTGTGAAGATGAGTTTCAGTCAGGCACAACAAAAGCTTATAGCATTATTCATCCGGTTCTGAAGGTCACCCACTGGATTATTGCTTCTCTCTTATTTCCTGAAGAAGAGATTAGCAAAGCAAACAAAAAAGAATTAGAAGTTTTGTGGTGCATGATTAACAAGCCCGAGGAAGTCCCTCATTTTGGGTGTTGGGTAGTTCAGAAAATGCTCAGAAATGCCTTGAGCAATGGTGGCCAGCTACATTGTGGAGGCATGGTATCTATTATAGCTGTACATCTTGGCCTCCATCTACCCAACAATCCAACCAATATAATTCCGGGCCGTACTCGTTTATCACTTGAGGTTTTGGAAATCATGCATCTCTTTCACCGCCATCCCAATGGGGATATTCATTGGACAGTCGATGGTAAAGAATATTTACACGTCGATAACCGCAATAAGAAGATATTAGTCTTGGCCAATGACATCCCTTCTACCAATTGGCACCTCCGATCCAACTTAGGTGTTACTGCTGCCCGTAGACCTTCAACCACCACTTCTACTCCTCCTGCTCCTACTGGTGGTGCCTCTAGCTCATCTCGCCCCATTCCTTTTCCTGAACACAATCTTTACATGGGCGAGTTTGCACGCTTGAACCACCGTTACACCAACATACAGCAGGAAGTCGGAGAAATTTATACGGGTGTCGCTGAAATCACTTCTGAATTTCAGGACTACCGTAACTTGCAAGAAGAGCGTTGGGCCCAACAAGAGCTGCAGTGGGCTGAGCAGGATCAGAGATGGGTCGCTCAAGAGCAGCATAACCGCAACATTCATCACCTGGTGAGCGATATCCATAGAGTTCTTGTGCTCCCCACACAACAGCAGCAACCATCATCATCCCAACCCCAATGGCCTCCATATTATCCTGCAGATTATCCTTCACAGTTCCCTCCATATCCACCGCCCGGTCCTCAATAGGACGGCTATGCCTCTCTCCAAGCATCGAGGACGATGCTTATTTTAAGCTTGGGGAGGGGCATCCATCAATGCATTATCCCGTTGCATGTAGGTTGCATGTAATTTTGTACATATTGCATTGCATTGCATTATTTTTCTTTGTCATTTTTAGAAAAAATTTCAAAATCCAAAAAAAAAAAAAAAAAAAAAAAAAAAAAAAAAAAAAAACAATTGATCCAATCCCAAGCAACTGAATCTTTTCGAAACAGTTGAGCTGGTAAATGAGTCATGTGCCTTGAGATTAGCTTGCTCTTTTTTATTGAAAAATCTTAAAGCAAGTTAATCGCACACGAACACACCTCCCGAAGCTACTTGTGCAAAACAGAAAGTGAGAAGATTGTCAATATTTGAGCATAACAGCAGGTATGAGTCGATTCTTTGGGACATATGACTGGTCTTATGAGTAGTTAGTGCTCAATTGAACTTAAAATGCAAAATTCAAAAATTCATAAAAAGAATACAAAATTTCAATGTCCCGAGCCTTCCAGCGCTCTAAAAAGTCCTTTCTACTCATTCCCTTTTATATACCCTGCTTGGGGACATAGCTTTCAACTATACTTACGGGTCTTTGCATGTTAACCTTTAGTCCCCTGAAAAATGTCTTAGAAGTCCTCACGGTAATAGACCGTGAGATGTCCCACAACAGGAAAGTCAAGGACGAAAATATAAAGAAATTGGCCAAATTAATTAATTAATTAATAAGAGTGTTATGTGTTAACTTAGTTATTTGTATATGTATTATCAAAAAAAAACTATTATTAAGTTAATCTATGACCTTTGGGATTCGAACAAGTAAACTCTGAGGGGTGTTTTACACCTAATCGCCTAAAGCTAAATTGTTTGGGACTGATTGAGTTGAAAATTCGTTACATGGGTTCCATAAAAAGTCATGAACTTAATAATAGCAAATAAAGCTAATTTGTGGCCTTTGAGGTTCGGGCAAGTAAACCCGAGGGATCTCTTTAAATCTAGCACACTAAGGTCATTTGATTTGGATGTGTTGGTTGGAAGCTCGTTACACAGATTTCAAAGAAAGCCATGAGCTTTATTTGTAAAAAATATAATTAAGAAGTTTGTATATAATTGTGTTTATAGTTTAATTGAATATTGTGTATAGGAAAAATACTTGGCTGTCAAAAGATTCCCTTGGACTTGGATTTGAACTTATGACATTGGACTGAATGTTAATTACTTTGGCTGGTGTAAGTGGTTTGAAGTTTGTAACCAATCTGGATAAATATTAGGGAATTTTTAGAAAAGATTTTTCAGAAAAAGATTGTTGTTGACCAACAAATAGCTGGAATCGAGCATTGTTATATTTTATGAAACAAGATGGTTGAGCATGTTTTTTCACATATAATTTCACGAGAGTAAGACCATAATTTGTTCCAAGAATTGACTTGATGATATTGAAAGGGAATTAGTGGTGTGTTTGATTCTGTTGAGTTGTATTAGGGAGTGGCCAAAGTCTTATTTCTATTATCATATAATATTTTGAGACTAAAGCCAAGTTAACTCAAGGCATGACAGGTAAATTCTCAACTATGGTACAAAACAGCGTAATTGGGTTGGATCTTTTCATGTTTGTTTTGATTTCATACATTAAGTTTCAAATAGTTTTCACTTTAATTTTCTTTTCTTTTATTTTATTCTATTTTCTCTAGTTTAAAATTTTCTTGTACTTTCTTGAGGACAAGAAAGGTTCAAGCTTGGGGAGATTTGTTACATGCATTTCATGCATTCATTTTGTAGTTTTAATCCGTAAAAGTACATTGCATTTAGGTTTAAACTCATGCATTTTGCATATTTTCGGGATTTTTCATGATGCAATTCCATTCACACACTTTTGTAATATTTCAGGGACTTTTGGAGGTTGGATCTTGCTTTAGGAGGTTAAAAAGAGTTGAGGGCAAAATTTCAGGGCTATTGGAGCATCGAGGAGGAAGTTATGAAGAAAATGAAGATTTTGGTTTTACAGGAGTTTACACGGCCGTGTAAATGGAAGCCTATAATTTACACGGGCCGTGTAAACGCATATACAAGAGCATTCTACTTCGACGGCCTGGAAGGATTGAGCATTCTACTTTTCTTGTTTACACGGTCGTGTAAATGGCACCCTTTAATTTACACGGGCCGTGTAAACGTCTCGACAGTTTTTAAAGTAGTTTTACTCTCATATAATTCAGACAATCGGTTTTTTTGGAGGTTAGGTCGGATTTTGGGCAGAGAGAAGGCGATTTTCAGAGCTTTTGGAAGTAGATTAACACTTGGAAACACTTTAATTTCCTTTTTGTAAGTCAATTTGAAGTTTAAACTTGTTTGAGTTGTAGTTTAACCTAGACATGTGTGGTTGATTTCATTATCATTTCCGAATCTGAATTCTTAAGTATGTGTTGTTAGGTTGTAACTTGAACTTGATTTGTGTTTAACATCTAGTAATCTTTGATTTGATCTTAATCATGTGTTTGGTTTATTCTCTTTTTCACTTGATCAATGAATTAGGGTTTTTATCAATCTAGTTAATCAAATTGTAAAATTCGTATATGTTTTATGATTTGATGTTAGTAACATGCACTTAATTGATTGTAATTAAATCAAAATGAGTGTAATCAAAGATTAAATGTTCATAATCCCAAGCTTATGAGGAATATTGCATATTGTTGCTAATTGTTGCAAGAACTTAAAGTCATTTAATGATTTGATGAAAGAGCTTATTTGAATTAAATCAATTAAATGAAGTTTTATTTTAAAAACATGTTTTGAATAAAACATTTTTTGTCAACTTGGATATTAGAGTTTATTAGTATCTAAATTACCAACCTAGATAGAACATAATCATATTCATTTTGCATCTTTCAACATAATACATGTATAAGAATCAGAATCGGAAATGTATTTCTTTTACTAAATTCTGTTAACAATCTTGTTTATTTATGATGTTTAAATCTAGTTCAAACACAATCCCCCATTTTAATATTATTTGTATTATGTGTGAACATATGGCAAGATAAGAAGTCATGTATTCCTGTGGACCGACCTTGCTTACTCTATACTATCTTTAGTATAAGAAATAGCAGTGACTTGAGCTTTATTAATATTATTTTATCCCATTATTTGTTGGTTTGACAGCCAAACATGAAACCTTTGTCCAATAACTCCTGAAGTTGCATCCTTAGCTCCTTCATCTCCGTCGGTGCTAATCGGTAAGGTGCTTTTGCAATTGGCGTCGTTCCGGGTAACAAGTCTATTCTAAACTCCACTTGTCTATCAGGCGGTAATCCAGGAAGATCCTCAGGAAATACATCCGGATAATCACATACCGCTGAAATACTCTGCACCTCCTTCTTCTCTTTCTTAGCATCAATCACGAATGCTAGGTATGATGTACATCCTTTGGCCAAACACTTTCTGGCTTTCATCAATGAAATGATCCCAGAATTTACTATGCGTTTGTCCCCGTACACCATGAATGACTCTTTCCCTGGCGGGTTTACTTTGACTATCTTATTCTTGCATAATATCTCGGCATCATTGGCGCTAAGCCAATCCATTCCCAACACGATGTCGAAACCGTTAAGTTCGATAGGCAATAATTCCGCGTGGAACTTATTCCCATTCAGGTCGATTAAGATGTTTTTCATACGATGTCTAACAGGTACAAACTTGCCACCAGCAACTTCGACTAATAAAGCATTATCTAGTCTATCAACAGGCAAAGCTAGTTTTCTACCAAATTAATGCGATATAAAGGAGTAGTTAGCTCCAGAATCAAATAAAATTTGGGCAGGAAAATTGTTTACGAGAAAGGTACCTGAAGCGACATCAGCTTCTTCTTTAGCAGCTTCCAGTGTCATCTGGAAAGCTCTTGCTTTAGGCTTTAGGGGAATATTGGGTTTTGCTGCCTCCTTCTTTCTCGGACAGTCTTTCAAAATGTGCCCCTCTTCATTACACCCAAAGCACACTCTCTTGTTGGACGGACACTCATTGGCATAATGCCCCGTCTTTCCACACTTGTAGCAGGTCACATCCTCGCTACATTTCCCAGAGTGCTTTTTCTTGCACTTCTCACACCATTTCGATTCGCCTCCTTTTCCTCCTCCAAAATTTTTCGAATCAGACTTCGAAATTTTGCTTTTCTTGCTGGAACCTGAAGTTCCTTCAAACTTTCTCTTTTCACCAACTTCAACTTTACTGGCGGTTCTCCCCTTTATCATGTCCTCAACAGACTTGGCAGCCCAAATAGTTGCCTCAATAGTAGGTGCCTGACGTACTGGCACATCGTACTCCCATGGGAGTCCCTTTGCATACCGATCCACTTTTGTCAGCTCGTCGGGGACGATGCGCAAGGCAAACTCCATCTTGTCTGTGAAGGCGTTTGTGTAATCGTCAACTGACATGCTGCCTTTCGTTAATGCCAGCAACTTGTTCTCCAACTCCAACAGATTTTGGGCCGAGCAGAACTTGCGCTTGAACTGCACCAAGAATTCTGTCCATGTCAATTGCAGTGGTTCATTAGGGTTTAGGGTCTTCCCCAGAGTGTTCCACCAACGAACAGCCCCACCCCTGAACTGTCGTACTGCAAACGTAGTCTGCAGCTTGCCCTTGCAACCACACCTCATGAATTTCATAGATCCAATACATGACTCCGATCAGATCCTCCTTTCCAGTGAAGGTCGATGGTTTGCAAGTCAAAAAGTCCTTGTACTTGCATCCCAGTCCATTATTCCCTCCATCTTGGTTGTTTTGTCGAACTATCGGTGGGTTATCTTGACCAATTATCCCACTAAAGTTCTCTCCTTCAGACTGCCCTCCATTAACTTCGGGCTCTTCCACGTGAATTGACAGTTCTTCACGATTCTGTCAAAGCAGACGCCTCGTTTCTTCCATTTGACGATCCAACATAGTTTGAATCATCATTTGTACCCCAGCCATTGTCATTGGCTCAGGTGCTGCAGCTACTATAGAAGCTTGCTCAATCACGGGTGGTTGAGGTTGTTGATTCCTGTTTTCATTAGCGTTTCCAACTCCGCTTCTTGTTCTTGCCATTCTTGATCTATACACCGAATAAGGTGAATTTAGATCCTCAATCACGATAGATAATCAAATCATCCTTATCACTCCGAAACGTTTACATGCTAGTTCTAATACCGTAATCCTACGCTTAGAATCCTAAACACATAAGGTTTCCAGATCCGGTTGGCAACAAACCGTAGATCCGAACAAATAATATCATATATGGAAAACATATAACATTTAGCACATAAAAGCATTTTAGGCAACTTTCCTAAAATAAACTAGTGCTCGTGTCTAAAATATAACAGACACTATCCCAAAATCTTCACTTAGCATTCTAGGTTTAAGTCTAGAAATCCTATAAATTCCTAATTCGCTTAAACTAATGCTCTGATACCAACTGTGACATCCCCGAAATCACGGCCAGAAAAGACCGGTTTCATTTATGCTTTTAAAATAATTTCAGAGTAAATCCATTGATTTAAAAGAGTTGCGGAATTTGTCCCCAGAACAATACATGATAAAATAAGGTTTATCAAAGCATTTCTTAAAGAAATGTATTTTCATTATATATCAAAACTCGGGATGTCATCTTCCGATACAGACACAAAAGCATAAACAATACAACATAGACCTTACACAGTTTATAAAACTACTGGTCTATAAACAAAAACATCTTCACAAGTTCTCCAACTTATGCTCTCGCGCCACTACCAGTAATACACAGAAACTGAGTGGGTCAGGCTTGGGAGCCTGGTGAGCATATAGGGTTTTTATCCCACAATAAATAATTATATTTAATTTCACCAACCAACAATAACCCGATTACCCATTCCCTTTATCCTCACTTTACGTCCCTATGACAACAACTATTACAAGGGACCTAATCTAGGATTTTCATCGGGACAGACACTACTTCAGAGGGGTTTCCTCAGCAATGAATGTCCTAAGGCAACCATGAAGGGGATAGAATACAACAAATGAACACCCAAGTTCACCAACACCTACAGGTTATGAGCCTGCCAGCATTCCACATGACAGTCTAGAAAGAGTCCGTGGTCGTCATCCATATTCTGCTGAATGACTAGATCACAATCACATCGAGGCCTCTCATCATTTTATTTCATCACACAACAACTGTCTACCCATGTTCTACTCAACATATTAGTAGATAAAAATATATACATTTATATATAGCTTAAAACATGTACAAATCATTCATTCCATAAATTATTCAAATAAGCAAATAATATACAAACACATAACACGTATTTTGTAGAGAATACTTCGTATCTATGTGTTAGAAGAAAAGGAATATACACTCACTTGATAAGACGATGATCGGACAGCACCTTGTCTATTAAAATAATATTTTCCGATAAAACCGGGACGTTTTCTCCAAAACCGGGCTTTACACGGGCAGAGATACGGCTCGGAAACTTTACTTCTCGGGATCTTCGGGGCTTCGGGACTTGCTTCGGGTCTCGGGATGATACCGGGGCTTCGGGGGTATAAATTGCCAAGAAGAAAGAAATATAAGGGGGAAGAGAAGAAATATTGGGCAACAAACCCGGAGGCCTCGTCTAGTATTTATAGGGCTGAACTTCGGGGTTACGTTGGGCGTAACTCGCAAGTACGCGGGGCGTAATACCTCTTTCATGCGTACGCTGGGCGTACCAAGCCTTACGTTCGGCGTAGTTCGGATAAGACTGCTACGTGGCGAGCTTCGGGTGGTGCTACGCGGCTCTCTCTTGGACAACACAAGGCCGAAGTACGCTGGGCGTACTCAAAGGTTATGCGGGGCGTACCCTTCGGATCAGATGGGACGAGTCAGCTCTTCGGATATTATCCGAATAAATAATAAAATTTATATATTTTAGTTATTTAAAAAAACTTCAGAAAATCATATCTTCCTCATACGAGCTCCGTTTTCGACGTTCTTTACATCCACGCGTAGGTGAGACTAAGCTCTACAACTTTCCTTTAGACTCCGTCGGCAAATTTTGACTTTATTTTTATTATATTATTTTTAGTAGGCCGGGACAGGAAAACTCCGTTATAAAATCATAACTTCTTCATCCGATGTCCGTTTCCGTCTGTCTTTTTACCGTTGCACTACAATTAACGAGATCTTCGATTCTCGTTTAGATTGATTCGACCAAAAATCACTCGATCTCAAATTCGAGTTTCGGGCTGCATACTGTTAAGTCGAAACTTCGGAAAATCATAACTTCCTCATACGAAGTCAGATTTGGGCGTTCTTTTCATGCACGCTCTCAGTTTAACGTAATCTACGACTTTTGTTTAGATCACGAAGGCTAAATATCGCTTTATCTTAAATTCACTATTTACGTCACGCAGTGTCGCGCCGGTTCTGTCGCGAAACTTCGACCGGTCATAACTTCTTCGTTATAACTCGGATTTCAGCATTCTTTATATATTCGGAAACCTCGTCACGACCACTACGTCTTCATGCATCGATATTGGGTTTATCTAACATTTCATTTTCACGCTTATTTTTATTCTTAATTCATTTAAGCCACACAATTAAGCAATTAAGCATAAAACACATACTACTCAAATAATACATTTCTATTATTTCAAGACGGGTTACAAAGGTTAACCTAGACTATTACGACGACATTAATGCCTAGCCCAGAAACACGGGCGTTACATGAACCACTTATTCACGTCGTGGCCTTGGACGTCATCAGGTCCGTAGTCGCAATGTTCAGTCTGTCAGGCTCCAGAAGACGTCAGCTCTTAGTTCACGACGTGAACCCTATTTTCACGTCGTGAACCCTGACACAGCTTTGGGGTTCGCGCCCCGAACTTCAGAAATTCATAAGTTTCGGATACGAGCTCCGCTTTCGACGTTCTCTATATCCACGCGAAGGTGAGATTATGCTCTACAACATTCGTTTAGACTCCGTCGGCTAATTTTGACTTTATTGTTATAATATTATTTTTAGTAGGCCGGGACAGGAAAACTCTGTTAGAAATTCATAACTCCTTCATCTGACGTCCGTTTTTGTCTGTCTTTTTACCGTTGGACTACTATTGACGAGATCTTCGATTCTCATTTAGATTGTTTTGGCTAGAAATCACTCGATCTCATATTCGAACTTCGGGCTGCATATTGCTAAGTTGAAACTTAGAAAAATCATAACTTCCTCATACGAAGTCAGATTTGGACGTTCTTTTTATGCACGCTCTCGGTTTAACGTATTCTACGACTTTCGTTTAGATCAATAAGGCTAGATATCGCTCTATCATAAATTCATATTTTACGTCATATAGCGTCGTGCTGGTTCTGTCGCGAAACTTCGAGAGGTCATAACTTCTTCGTTATAACTCGGATTTCAGCATTCTTTATATATTCGGAAACCTCGTCACGACCACTACCACATCCTTCATAGATATTGGGTTTATCTAACATTTCATTTTGACGCTTATTTTTATCCTTAATTCATTTAAGTCACACAATTAAGCACAAAACACATAATACTCAAATAATACATATTTATTATTTCAAGACGGGTTACAAAGGTTAATCTAGACTATTACATCGACATTAATGACTAGCCCAGAAACACAGGCGTTACATTCTGTGATAGTTGGGAAATCGTGAGGAGGTGCGGAGGGAAGAAGCATCGGCACAGCACTGATCCAGGGGCGTTTGATTGTTGTGTTTGACAGGAAGAAGAAAAGACGAGAAAGAGAGGGGCATACGCCCTTCTCCGGTGACTCTCTTATCGATCGGTGCCCTACACCACTATGTATTCCATTACAACAAAATCGATTAGGCAGGGACAAGCAAAATCAGCGGCGACAGTAGGCGGCGCTGCCACTTCTTCCTTTTTTTTCTGGTTAGGTGAGAACGAGAGACAAGGAGGTCGATGGGTACATGTTTCTTTCTTCTTCTTCTTATTTTGACTGATTTACTGTAAACCAATGAAGTTTAATCTTCAAATGGGTTTTTTTTTAATTTGATTTGATTTCAATATATAGAATGGATGTTTGGGTTGATTGTTTGACAGAAATCAAAGAAATTTTGGATGTGTTTAGGTTTATTATCTAATTCTTTCAAGGTGTAATATTTTTGGTGAATTGGGAATTTGTTCTAATTGTTTAATTTTTACAGGAAATTGAAAGTTGTTTTGATGCACACCAAGCGCTCGCTAAAATGCTTCAACTGAATGGTATTTCTTCGTTTATAGTATTCTATCAGAAAAGAATGTTTTTTATGATAATCATAAACATATTCTGTTAGAATGCCCCGAATTAATATAATTATTGGTAAATGAATTCCAATTCTATCAAATTGGAATTCCAATTCTATCAGAATTTCAATTATGTTGGAATGGAATATGGATATTTTTTCACTAATTTATTCATTGGATTTGTTTCCACAGAAGCTGATGCTTGAAGAACGGACCACGAAATTTGAACAACGCCTCTTAGCAACATTATTCTTTTAGAATGTATTAGTGTCTTTGTTAGATTTTGATGTTTTTTCCCGATTTTAAAGTTTTTAGTTTTATTCTTTAACAATAAATGTAATTCTTAGCAATTGTTACATGTATTCTATAAGAAATTATGTAATTTTTGTTTTAATTCTTTAATAGCTAGTTCGAGAATTTGTTATTCTACAAGAAATTTTTAAAGTCATGATCAAGAATATTTTTATTATTTTATGGTTCTAGAATATTTTTATTTTTTAACATACTCAAACATATTCTGTCAGAATGTCCGAATTAAAAACATTATAATTCGTAAAATCGGATTTTTAAAATTAATAGAATCTATGATCCCTTAAAATATGCAAATTTCATTTATTAAATATATATTAATTGACTAAAATACCATTCTAGTTAAATTTGATGGTATTTATCAATTATATTTAATTCAATAATATGTATTAATCACTTTCTTAAAATAAGTAAAATGATTGGCCCACATTTATGCATACAATAACACAATAATTACTTTGAATATAATAACTTAAGCGTATATATATATATATATATATATATATATATATATATATATATATATATATATATATATATATATATATATATTCCCGGTTTTGAAAAAAATAAAATAAAAATAAAAACATTTATTTATAGTATCTTTCTTACTGCGCTCTAGCATTTGTTGACGTTAGTGTGTGGTAAAATAATATGTTTCCAAAAATAGTATAAAAACAAATTTACTGTTAAACTAATCTTATAATGATACGATAAATATTTGATTGAATACACGATGTAACCTTCCATAATAAATGGAAATCATTTTGGCACATATCATTTCCTCAAGACTTTTGCTACATATTATTACGTTCGAGTTTTAAATTATTTAAGTTTCATATGTCATTGTGTGGTATTTTTCGTTTTTGATTAATAAAAAATTAATCAATTCCACTAATTAATATTTCTATTATATATGTAATGTATTCATCGTATTAAATGTATAAATCAATATTGTAATTATTATAATAGTAAATATAATAATTATAGTATGATTATAATAGTAAATAGTTTGTGTTTTTCTAACATTAAAAACATTTATTATGAATTTTTTTGTTACATGAATTAAAAAAAATGAAATGTTATAAAATAATATTGTCAAAATTGAGATAAACTAATTTTAGTGGTGGGTTCTAGGATTTTAAATTTTCTACAGTTAATTCGTTTTTAAGAATCTACTTTTGTTAAGTATTTTATCTATCTATAATATTTATTTTGTATGTTATATGACCATTAAGTTATACATATAATTTATATTTTATACATATAATAAAATTACAAACAAAAAAAAAATGAATTTACTGTTTAGGCTTAGGTCATATAAAAACACATTTTGATATATTAACATTATTTTTTTATAGCTACACATTTGAATTTATAATATCTTCATTTTACTAATTGAACTTTTAAACTTTTATAACATTTTTTCATTATAGTTTTATTACATAAATTATTATTTAAAGATATAAATACGATATGGATTCATACGACCGTAAAGACAGACGCAAATATAGAAAATTATATTTGGATAAAAGAAAATCCAATGGTATGTCCTATGTCAATTGATAATTGTTTATATACAAGTAAATTTAGTTTGATTTTCATTCATTTTTTATATTTAATGTATTATACAAAACTATTGTTTTATATTGTATCACTTTTTATGTCACATAACCAAGACGTTTTCTTTTTAAATATAGTTATTATTATGAAACATCCCCAAATTTCAAAAGCAAATTTTTCATTTTTATTTATTTAAAATATAAGTCTTACAAAAGCAATAGCCGCTGTAGCTGTGGCGGCAGCGGTGCTTGCAACGACATCATACTGCACTTCGACCAACGTGATCAACTCAGTCTTAACAGATCCGAACATTTCGAGGATCATTTCTCTCACAGTGCCTGATGTGACAACCGTCAAATTTTGGTCAAGCCTAAGTCAAATAAAATCAACAAGTCAAACCGGTCAACTCAACTAACCCTTGTATATTAGGGTTTACTTTATGTTTACTATTGTACAACTATCTATCTTAATACAAAGTATCACTTAGAAATTCCATGTGTTCAGGAAATCTAAGCCCTAATAAGGGTAAGTGATGTAACGACTCGATAAAACACTATTACATGCCTTTCAGGGGCGTATAATACTCATAACGAGGCATAATAGGGTTTACAAACCTTGCATTACGAGGCTAAACACTAACAAAGGTCGCAAACGAAGTCTCTCTAAATCTCTCTCTCTCTATCTCTCTCTATGTCAAATCTCTCCAAAATCTCTCTCAAAATCCCTTTTTAACTTTTTATAATCACCCGGGGCATCCCGACCCTTAACATAATCAAAAACCGCTCGAAACAGGAAGATTACGTGAAAAACAACCATATAGGGCCGAAACCCCTCTAAGAATCGAAACTACTCTTAAGGACCGAACCTCTTAGAAACCGAACTTCCATTGTGGACCGAACTTCCTTTCGGCTCGGATCAACCTTCGGTCCGAGACACTGCATTCGGTTCAGCCTCTCTTCGGTCGAGCTTGCCTTCGGCTCATCCACCTTCGGTTTGGCTCCACCCACTTCGGACCGAAGCTGCTTTCGGTTCTCAGCCCTTCTTGGACCGAACCTTCGGTTCTGGCCACAGAACTTCGCAGCTTCCCCTCTCTTTCCCGGTTTTTGACCACTTTCGCCTGTTAAGCTTGTTTTTGGTGATTTTGACGGGAAATTTTCACCCAAACTCATATTTTAACATATTAAACTCCATAAATTCATATTTTAATCATATTTTGGGGGTGTCTTTTCTATAGATAATATCTTTTGTACAAGATATTATCTAAAAGTGGTTGACCTTTCCTAAAAGCTATGACAACAAGCCATCCCCCATACCCACTCTATGACAACTTTATGTCACTATTCCCCTTTGTACCTGGTCAAATCAAGATCTTGGTCAAATCAAGATCTTGCCCCAACACTCCATCATATTTCCCTATCCTAAATCCACTCATTAGATCTCCAATCCTCACCTATAAAATCCCAAGCACATCCTCCAAAAATACACTTTTTCTCCCTCCCACTCTTCTCACCCTCTGGAACTCGAGACTCTCCAGGAAGCATTTTGCTTCTACTTCACTCTCGGTAAGTTTTTCATTCCCACTCTTGAATATTCTACACTCCTTCCTTCAAATTATGGATTTCTTATACAAATATCGTCATATTTGTTCTTAGGATCTTCAAATCCTCAAGCATCCTCCAAGTGTTCTTGACTTGGAAACCTCTTTTCTTCCACATCCATCTCAGAAAATCACACAAGGTGAGTTCATACCCTTACATTTTCATGATTTCTTCAAGTTTTAGGGGGGGGGGGGATATAAGTTACAACAACCATAACATATTCTAAACTCAACCAACAGCTTTCAACAGAAAAGTTAGGGTCCATTCTCGAACTGTTTTGACCATCTTAAACTTAATACTTTTAAAAACTGTTCAATATGAAAATAGTTCAGGTTTATATCTTTCAAATGACTACTTGCACATGTTCATACGATTTTTTTACAATTTATGGCGATTTTTACAAAACTGCCTATCATTTCAGAAATGATCTCGGACTAGTCTGTGAAAAAGGACATTTTCACACTAGTTAGAGAACACTAAAAATCATAATAAAAATTTATGAATAAACTAGACACATTTCCCAAACTCACAGAGTTTATGGATTCAGTTTTTGACCTTCGATGATTTTTCTGTGATTTTTATAAAATCAGTGACAGAAACGTTAAACGAGTAAAAACAATTTATAAGTTTAAACACTTTGTAGCATGTTGAACAAAGTGTATAACACTAATAATTATATATTGATTGTGTTTTCTGTTAAGTTTACTTTCATAAAACAGAAATAATCATTCATCATAAGGGTTTCATTTATTACAAACATATATGATAAACTATAATAGGTATTGTTTATGGTTCATTACACTACGAACTCACTTCGAAAAGTTCCATTTACATTACAAAAAGGGTTTTCACTCACTACAAACATATTTGACAAACTATAATAGGTATAGTTTATGGTACATTAACACTACGAGCTCACTAAGGAATGTTCTATTCCTATTACAAAAGGATTTTCAATTACACTACACGTAATCTCGTTAAATCAGGTTGTGAGGCACTACTTCATTGTACTCTTAGAGTACTGGTTAAAAATCATGTAGTTATAGCCAGAGTCTCTTGTAGAGAGAGTGTGATAATTGTATATAGATCTATATTGGGATTGACAACCCACACCCAAGCTGCTTGCAACAGCTCGGCCGACAGGTCAGGGGTGACAAATGTCATAACATTTTGACGTCTGAAGAACGTCGTAACAGGTCTACTATGTCATACTATGATTATAATAACTCACATAGGGAAATAACGACACATATAGTTTACGGGAATTCTTATATTAAGAAGGGTTTTATTTATTCAAAACTTCATATACTATCATAAGTACGGAAAATACTTGTACATTCAGTCTTTGGGTCTTAAGACTACAAATCATTTTATAAGGAAAATATTGGATTTTTCTTGAACAAACACTACATTTACTAATAAACGGATTTCAACTCTTCATACAAAAGATTATGAACTCACCAACTTAATTGTTGACACTCTTTCAAAATTACTTGTATTCTCAGGAAATCAGTGAAACATGTAACCAACTGCTTTTGAGGATGGGACGCAAAGGCGTCAAATAATACATTTTTGTCATCATAATGTAATTGATTTTGAAACATGTAACTCATACTATGGTGTAACGTTTTCAATTATATTTATGATGGTTGTATTTACTTTGATCACTATTTATACTTGTTGTTATGATACTATACATGAAGTCATCCCACCCTCGGACGTTTCCGCCATCCTTGGTTTGGGGGTGTGACAGATGATATTGTCGCTTCGATTATGTCACGGATCTCCACATCGCTTGGACCCGACCCATCTAATCCAGAACCAGAACCTCTTGCTCTCGTGATCATTACCATGCTGAAGATGGAAACGAGAATGGTTTAATATGAATTTGTTTGGGTTATCTAGAGATAACGCTCAACCCTCTCCAGTTACTTAGTAACTTTGCGACTCTTCCTAACTCCTATATGGATTATGTTCTTCCAGTTGTATGAGCCCATACTACCTTCCACACCTATACATACTAGATCCAAAAATTATCTCAATGTTTCAAAGTTACTACCCTTTTTTATTGGTAGGTATTTTCATACACCTAGGGTTGTTAGGACCTGATTATTAGCTTTTTCTAGATTTTCTTCTAGGGTTCCTACTATCCAAGTTATTGTACCATAGGAAGTTGTTCCTAATATCAATTGTCGCCTCATGTATGCACGTCGTACGTAATACATGATTGGATAGTCAGTCGAATAACTAATTCTACCCTAAGCTCACAACCAAACAAGGAACAAGTAGTAAGGCTGAACTAAGCATTCTAAGGCTATATAATCCTCGTTATGTACAACTCTAAAGCATACACTTAGTAATTATAGGATATCAGTACATGATTCAATTAGCACATAAATGCAATCCCTAAGGCTATAAGGCATCCTAATTATCATACAATTCTAAATAATAATTTTTGAAAAGATCATTACCCTTACACTAGCATGCATTTCTAACAGATTAGTTTAAACAATATGGATATTTTGGGAATCACTTTCCTTTCTAAGCTTCGCATGACTGTACACACCACATCTTTTTCCTCTTTATATTATTTTTTTTAAAAAGATTTGTTAAAAATATTCAGATCCTTAGTTTGATTATAAATCACACGAGTGTTCATCCAGTTCGCTCAAACCCAGGCTCTAATACCAACCTACTCCATCCCCGGATTTCAAAGGCAAATTTTTCATTTTTATTAATTTAAATTATTAGTCTTACAAAGCATTACAATTCCTTAATTTATAAAAGAGTATCTTAGAGGAAGACTATAAAACTTTATTGATGCTTCTATGCTGATACAGTCATGCGTGAGCCTTTCCATGATCGGATGAACAACCTATAAAGCAGTTATTCAACAACTGTAAGCTCAGTCTTAGTGAATTCCCTCAAAATATTCCACACCACAACACATATAAAATGCATGCACAAAATGGCCTTCAACATATAGTTGGTCCGCTCCTCAGCCTTCAGCATATAGCTAGTCCGCCCATTTTTCCTACATCATATAGCTGGTCTGCACCTTGGCCTTTAACATGAAGCTAGTCCGCCCGAGTCTATTGGCCTTCAGCATGAGGCTGATCCACCCTCAACTTTATATATAATAACATACAAATATAACAACAGTCCACACGACAGGCAACTAATATCCTAGTCTAAGTGCCTAAGTGCTTACGATAGGGTAACTATATCCTAACATATAGAGGATACATACTGGAGTATACAATATAATGAGAACAACTCACCTTGACAGATTCTCAGAGGTATTACAACAAACTGGACAGTTTAGCTGATGACCAACACTTCAACGAGGATTAACCTATATTACTATATTTTATTAGTTCTTATGGTAATCTTGGTAAATTAGGCTAAACCTATCACTAATACCAATGAATATTGATAGTTCTATCAAATAAGGATCAGCCAGGCAGGACTGTTGGGAGACAGAACCATTTAGTTCTTAGGGTAATCTTGGTAAATTAGGCTAAACCTATCACTAATGTCTCCAAATCTTGAGAGCGAATACCACCGCTCCCAACTCCAGATCATGAGTAGGGTATCTCGTCTCATGCGGCTTCAGCTATCGCGATGCGTAGGATATCACCCGTCCTCTCTGCATGAGGACCGCTCCCAGTCCCGTGATAGATGCATCACAGAACACCACAAAATCCTCAACTCCATCCGGAAGAGTCAAGACTGGAGCCTCACATAGTTGATGTCTGAGGGTCTCAAACACCCTCTGATGCTCGGGGCCCCACCGGAAATCCACCCCCTTCCTCGTCAGACGAGTGAGGGGTACTGCAATCTTTGAGAAATCATGTATGAATCTTTGGTAGTACCCTGCTAATCCCAAGAAGCTCCTGATGTCTGAGGGAGATTTCAGAACCTCCCACTGCATAACCGCCTCGATTTAGGCCAGATCGATCAAAATCCCCTCCTGGTTAACGAGGTGTCCCAGGAACTGGACCTCTCGTAACAAAAAATCACATTTCGAGAACTTGGCATAAAGTCGTTCTCGCCTCAGAACTCCCAATAACTCCCGCAGATGCTCATCATGCTGCTCTCGGGTCTTGGAATACACCAAGATATCGTCGATAAACACTATGACCGAACGATCGAGCATCGGTCTGCAGACCCGATTCATCAGGTCCATGAATACTGTTGGCGCGTTGGTGAGCCCAAACTGCATTACCACAAACTCTTAATGTCCATAACGAGTCTGGAATGCGTTCTTCTCCACGTCCTCCTCCTTGACCCTAACCTGATGGTACCCGGACCTCAGGTCTATCTTGGAGAACGAAGATGCTCCCTGCAACTGATCGAAAAGATCATCTATCCTCGGGAGTGGATAACGATTTTTCACTGTTAACTTGTTCAACTCCCGGTAATCAATGCACATCCGGTGTGAACCATCCTACTTCCTGACGAAGAGTATCGGTGCTCCCCACGAGGAACTACTCGGACGAATGAACTGCTTCCCCAGTAGTTCCAGCAGCTATGATGACAGCTCGTGCATATCTGGTGATGCCAACCGGTACAGCGCCTTGGCGATAAGGGCCGCACCTGGCAGTAGGTCCATCCTAAACTCGACCTAACTCTCTGGAGGCACTCCGGGTAACTCCTCCAGGAACACATCAGCAAACTCCCTGACCACCGGAACCTCTGAAACTAAAACCTGATATATGGCCCGCGTATCTACCACATATGCTAGATTACCCGCACACCCGTGCTGAATGTACTGTCGAGCCCTGGCAGCCGAACAAAACCCTGATCCCAATCTCGTGCCCTCGCCATAAACAATCAGTTCTCCCCCACTTGGGGTTCGAACTACAACTCGCTGACCCTCGCAGTCGATCATGGCACCGAAACGACTAAGCCAGTCCATACCCACGATCACACATACCTCCCCCATGGGAATCAGAATCAAGTCTATTAGAAAAGATACTCCGAAAATCTCCAATACGCAACCCCGATAGACCGAACAAGTAGAAATCTCGTGTTCGTTGGCGATGGCGACTCGCAACAGACACTCTAACTCTCCCACTGGCAACCCGAACTCCCTACTAAAAGTCTGAGAGACAAACGACCGACTCGCCCTCGAGTCAAATAATACCAAAGCAGGTAAGGAGTTCACTAAAAACGTACCTAATCACAGGTACAACATATAAACATAAAACATATATAATCAATAAGATAAGGGATAGAAACATACCAGCAACCACATCAGGTGCTGCTCCGGCCTCCTCGGCTGTAAGTTGGAAGGCGCGTCAATGGGCCCTCGGGGGCACTGCTCGACCCTGACTCCCGTCAGTAATCCTCAATGTAGCTGGTGCGGGGGCCTGCGTCGGCTTAGCGGCGAGCAACGGGCAGTTGGCCTTCACATGGACAATCTACTCACAGTGGTAACATAACCTCACACTCGGAACTGGGGCGGGCTAGCGACAATCCTTCGCATAATGCCCCTCCTTGCCACACTTGTGTCACCCGCAACTTGATTGACAAACTCAAGAATGATCATTTCCACACTTTCCACAAGTGCGGCCACGCTGACCTCCGGTCCTAGTATCATCGTTCATGGACCGCTTTGGCGCAGGATGTGACTGCGTCGGGGCTCGCCTCTGCACTCGTAACTGTAACTCAATCTCCAGCTCACGCCACCTGGCGACCTCCTGTAAATCCAGCAAAGTGTCACATCGCTGGGTAGCAACAAACTGTCGGATATCAGTCTTGATCATGCTCACATAACGTGTCATTGGAGCCTGCTCGGAAGCAAACTCCGGGCAAAACATCGCCCTCTCCGTGAACATACGGGTGATCTCGGTCATACTCTCACCCTTCTGCCTCAACTCTAAAAACTCCTGAGCTAGACGCTCCCGCTCGATCCGTGGAATATAGCGAGCACGGAACATATCCCAGAACTTCTACCAAGTAACAACATCTCTCTGATCATCTGAATAAGACCCCATCATCAGTCTCCACCAGTCCTTTGCCCCGGACCTCAGTAGGTTTAGGGCACATCTGACCTTCTGGTCAGTAGGACATGAGCACATGAAGAAACATCCCTCCATGTTAGACAACCACCTCATGGCTCTGATCGGATCCTAAGTACCATCAAATGTCGGGGGCTTCGTGTTATTGAAGTCCCGGTACTGAAAAGCTCTGCCAGCTCCTCCCCCTGCCGCTGTTACAACCGATGTAGGTGTTGCGGCAGCCGTCTCAGCTAGGGCTGCATATCTGTCGTCAAAATACTCCATCATAGCGGTCTTAATAGACCCAAACATCTCTGGAATCTGATCTCGGACGATCCCGACCACCTACTCGGACGATCCTGTCGGAGCACCCTGATCACCCTACCCTAATCCCGATCCAGATCCAGTCACAAAATGCCTCGTAATCACCATACAGAAAATATACCACGAAGATATCAGATAATCAGCATAAATAACAGGGAACCAACTCCCAACTAAGCCATAGGGATTGTGACTTCCTTGCTACGCGTATGGGTCCTGTGCTTTCAGTAGTACGGGACTATACTACCTTCCACACCTACCCATATTTTTCTCAAGTATCATCACAATACCCTAACAGCATACATGTGCATGGTGATCTCTCAATCCCCACTCCTAGAGGAAAGCTAACTATCTCATGACTGGTCTACTGACCTCACACAACTCAACCATCCATGATGTTGGGTTATGAGCATTCTAACACCCCTATGGTGTACATGCAACCCAAAATACCTTGGATCTATGTTTTCTCTATTATACATGCAAATTATCATTTTTCCAAGGTATTGTTCTAACTAGCATAATATAAAGAACATGTAATATAAAATCTAGTAGAATTACATACCTCTTTGTTGTAGCTTGATTCCATGGAGCTCAAGAGCCTAGTGCCCCAAGTGTGACACCTCAAATGGTTCACACAACATCAAAACAACTTGGAATAACCATGAGAAGAGATACTTCACTCTAGAAATCGGCTTGCCCTCTTGTATATGCACTAGTGCCGATTTCACCAACCAATGGGGTCTTTATATAGTGTGCACATTGGGGTTACACCATGTAACCCATGACTTTACCTATTCCTTATGCTCCATGGGTTTTAACCTCTATGGAGTATCTATGGGTCACCACATGGGTTAAACCCAACATAAGGAATCATGGATCATAAGCCCACATATATAAGAATGAATGATTTGCACAATCAATCCCCATATATTTAATTAGTCTCTTTTGATCACTAAATTAATTCCAAATTAATTCTTGATCAATACTATTTAAATAATATGATTTCATATTAATATATTAGAACTTATAATATATTAATATGTCACAAATATCCTCTTCTCACAAAAGGTCTATCCAAATGTCCTGATGCCATGCAACCCAAATGGACCATGCTGGGTCGGTTCAAGTATATACCAATTATAGTTATGGACTTAGACACTAATCCAACAGTCTCCCACTTGGATAAGTCTAATAACTATTATTGCAAGTATGACTCCAACCTGACCAGCAAACGTAGCTCTTAAAAGCTGTTGTCGAACTCTGAACAAATCACTGACGCGTCCATTAGATAAGTGATCATATATTCCTCCATTCTAGATATCATATGGACTGGGACATGGATTATAATCATTCTCTCTGTCCATTTATTGTTTCTCGATTTCTGATTTATGACGACCAACTAATTGAACAAATCAAATCAGTCCAGGCTTGGCCAAGCACTTAGGGTGTCATCACTAAATCATCGAGGGGCCCACAGATATCGCTTTTATCCCTTTAAGAGTAAAAGGAATGGATAAACTTTGACTCATATGCTTATACTAACTACTTGTTGAATCATACACAAAGCATGTTTTATAACATCGAGTTACCAATGCGTTTTCGTGCAATCAGTGTATAACCAACTCATAGTCAACAACTCATATCTCTAGGTTTGAAGAATATAAGATATTATCGTCTCATGATTCACTCGTGATAAAATCCATGAAGTGATTCAAATGAGTGTGGGTTTAATCCAATACTCAGAACTTATGAGCACTCCTGAATGTTGTAGCAACTTATGCTATGTCCAACACCTTCGACATCTACAAGCCAACTTCATGATAGTCTTGCCTTAATACCTACTTCCAATGTATTATCGACTGTGGATGGTTTGAATAACTTAGTTATTCGGGAAGTCAAAACATGCAAAGTGAAACACAAGAATAATACTAATCCTATATGGCCCCAACACTTTGAGTGTAAATAAAACACCTTTTATCTAAGCACCATATTGATTACTCATTATTCATTGTATAATGTTTCGATTTATCAACTTAATACTTGAATAAAAACAATAGTCATGCCATGCTCCAAGCATGCACACTATGTTTGTCTAAACAATTGCTATGCCATACTCCAAGTATGCACACTATGTTTGTCTTATGATCCTTACTTTGTGAAACAGATCAATTGACAATATTTCAATGATGCTCATTTCACAATCCCAATCCTTATTGTAAATGTAAGAAAACCAAACTCTTGCCATTTACTATAATCTATTAGATTTTAAACCTATATGCAATGATCCCCTTGCAATGAATATGCACACAAGTCACAAAGACTTGGCAACACACATTACAAAGTATTCCAATGGAGAGCAATTACATGGAAACGAAGTCTCACATTCAAAGTACATTCCTTTGAACACCCTTCTTGCATTAAGTCTCTAATCTTACACAGATTCAAAGAATAACTTCCACCTATGGAGACAATTCCATATTCCCATTTTGACTATCACTTCTGAACAAGAGTTGCCTCCTTTCAAAATATGTCAATATGGTCCTATCTCTATACTTCCAATTGTCCATGAGCAACCAATGTTTGGCAAACCTCAGATTGTCCTCGACAATTGCTTAATCATTTTAGTCAAATCCAGTTCTATTCCTTTTTCCCTCTTAACGCCCTAGGCATTTGGAAAATTTAGAATGTATAAATATTATATCACATGTAATTGATCCTATACCCGAAGCATATGAGACCCGATTCATGCTAAAAAAAATTATTTGCCATGTTCTCAAAATTCAAACTATGAAGAGAGATGCCGCATTCATAATCGAATTTTGAGAATGCAACATATATAGAATTTCCTTATGTTGAACCATTCCAACATAACATTCATATATATCCTTGACTAAAGTTGATTAAAATCTCAATCTAAGCTTTTAGAATTGGAATGAAGTATAAATCCTCTCCCTTAATTATAGCAAAACAACTTTTCAAAGCGAATTGAACCTTTTTGTTTTCTATAATTAACATTGCTAACTTGCAACACTAACCATAATAATCATGCTCCCCCTAGCACAATGATTATTATCTTACTAGCACAACACTTATGCTCCCACTAGCTTTGACATGTACTCAAAAATCAACTGGACTTCAAGAAATCAATACTTTATTGACTTTCTTGCCAAAGTTCAGATTTCTAATACAAGATTGCTTTGATAAGACTTTATCAAAATCGTACACCTTTCCTTAGATAGCTCACATGTTTGTCTAGACCTTTTGCCATTCTCAGTAGTTAGTGTGCCGGTTAACCACACACACTCCACTAACGACATGAGAATGCAAATATCACAATTGCTATCTACTTAAAATCTACTTAGTGAAAGCGTTTCCTCACCATCATTTTCATGAATCGGAGAGAAACCTTATGACACTTAGATTTTTTATGGTGTATGTATTCCTATCCATGTGAATTTGTCAAAAACATAATCAGAAGACAGGGTTAGTGATAAACCCAAACTCATATGGACTGAACCTGTTCAATCTTAATTTCTTGCCACTTGGCAGCTCAAGGGTCTACCATTGCTTCCACATTGTTATGCAAACAATTGAGAACTCATAGAACTCACAAACATAGTCAACTTTAACTGGAATAGGCACAAAAATAAGAATATGTCAACACGATAGGTTACAAACCTCAAGTCGTGGGCTAGAGAGTAACAATACTCTTGATTAGTTCTTGAAACCATCTCAAGATTTTTAAAGACTCCCACTGACCTCTTGACATATAAGATTCTCTTTTGTCAAGAATCATTCCTTGACAAAACAAATATTCAAGTGTTAGTGCGGATTCTTATCAAGTTAAACACTTCTCACAATTGGTCTTAGTTGGTCTTTGTCTTATCCAAAACATCACAACTTACTAATCTCAAATGTACAAGAGTAGAAAACATTTTACTCTACATTTGACAAGTGTTTTACACCTTTTTTAATATTATGTCACTCAAGGCTCAATCTTGGAGTATGACTCTAAGATTTGATTTAGGAACGAAGTATGATTTATCTTTTGATTTAACCATTTCAATAATTCATGATTCCTCTCCTTAGCCAAACAAATGCACTAAGGTGTCCTTAGAGGATCAATTGTGATATGGTTTCATAATCAGCAAGATAACCATAACCAAGATGCTTAAGCACTCTCGCACCTTTTTCAGATTGGAGAAACTTTTATCTTTCTGCCTAATTTGATTCTTCTCATTCGTCCTGCCATACATTGAAAATTTTCCAATGTTTCAGAATTACACTTAAACTTGTAAGTATAACCATATTTACTAAACTTTAGTAAATCATGACGAATAATCGTATCATTCCTTGTGGTTGACTTGACCAGCGCACAACCAAGTGTACCCAATCCTTTAGTCCTTCACTTTACTCACATATACATGTGAGCAAGGACTTAGTCTTAATTTCCCAAAGATGAAAATTCCCATTCATCACACAATACAACTTGCATGATTCCAAGTTTCTATCCAACTGAAACTTAGGTGATGAGAATCTTTCCTTATTTGGTAAATTATGACACTACCACAAATGAAAGACTCAAATCCATTTTCCAATATTGCTTATCAATGGAAACATATAAACAACAATTTTTCACAAATGTCATTGTAAGGATACTTAAAATAAATCAAAACCTTTTCTTTTATTTTAAAACTTGCGAAAAAATCTTATCCTTACAATGCAAATACATATGAAAAACATGTTGTTATCTATTCCTAAGAAATATATCATAACTCTTAAGCAGCAACTCAAAATTCTGATCATCGAACCATGCGATCGAGATCCATCTTTGCGATCAGATCAACATACTCCTTCTTTAGGTTTCCTTTGGTTCTTCCAAAACATCAAAATGTAATTTACATTACATCATGTATTAAGAACCTCTAAAAGAGACTTCATAGAGTTAGATAATGGACTTTACCTGAAGCAAAATCAAACTTTTTGACTTTCATCCTTATGAACTTTTCAGGTAAATTCGGCAGCTTCGCAACCAATGTCCCTTCCTTATGACCATGGCCAATCCCTTTCTATTGGGAAGAGAAAGCTTTTCTGGACTTCCAATGTCACCATTGTCAATGTCCAAATAGGTTTGGGAAGTAGATCTTCCAATCTAATTTGCTTTACCAATGCTCCAAATCATTGCTGATTTAGCCGCATAAAGCAAATAGGTAAGATCACTAAGGGTCATGTCGTGATCTGTCATCAGGGAGTGACTGAAGGACCAAGTCAACATCCAGCTACCTCGAGACTTCGACACCCGACACTCCCGGCTTGCCAATATGTGACTTAACCACCAAGATGTAAGCACATATAGTCTTTGCTTGCCAATAGGGATTGAGTGACTTAGAACTTTTCAAGTCTTGAAACTTGTGGGATAGGGAGAATTATTGGAGGAGGTGTAGGAAGTGAAGCATGATTTCCAGTCCTATTAACGCACAACAAAGGGATTAATTTTTCACCTTGATTGCCATGTGGGATATCATTTTCATTAGGAAGGCTTGTTCCTAAAGATTTGGGAAGACCATAGTTGTCTGAAATAGACATTCATGAGGGAGAAATTCAAGTTTAGTTGATTTAAGTCCTTAATATAACACCCAATATGAAATATTAAGGCTAGGACCCAACAAACTATTTATAACTGGAAGAGGGATGCCGTAATCCAAGTTATAAAATATTTGAAGGTAGGTAAATGACGATTTATTACCAATTTCCACCATGAAAAACAAAATAAATTATTAAGTTTTAATTGGATTGAAAATCCTAGATCTTTTGAGATACATTAAACTTTCATTGGCATGTTTAAATCTCGATTGTGCCCTCTCAAGTTTGTGACTGGGATGCCGAGGATCACAAACAAGGTGTGAATAACCATGAAAATTTACTTGTTACCCTTAACTTTATCACCTAATCGATGTGTCGGTTAACCACACGCGCTCCACTAATCTATGATAAACATTAAGTTACCCTTTGCCACACATTGTCAGTCCCATGTTAGTTTGCCGGTTAACCACACACGCTCCACTAACGACTTAACAAAGGTGCATAGTGCAATTTCATGGGTTAGCACCTTTTCACATTTTCCTAAGTAACTAAGATTGGGAATTTTTAAGTGTTTAGTTACTTAGTATTTATCATTATACTTTTAATGAAGGGAGAATTATAGTCTTTATCCTACCCGTTCGGCTAACGACCCTCCACCAGTCAAGGAAGCGGTGGGTGACAGGGGACACCCATTAAACTGCCATTTTATAGGCAGTAACCTTATACCCCCCTTAGAGACTGGCTTCGTGAATGAGGCCTACTAACGGTAAGATTGACTTTATCTTATACATATCTATATAATTAAAATTATAATAATAGTATAAGGGTTGAGTTTTAAACTTTTAAAATTCTAGGGTTTGATTTGGAATTAAAGCATTCATAAGAAAAACTTTACAAATTCCAAAACTTGAGGGCAAGTCTTGAAACTATTCAAAACTCTTGGATTTTCATAACTTATGAGTTTAATTAAAGTTTTAAAAACTTTAATGGAGATACTCTTGAACATCCATAACTTGAGGACAAGTTATGAAGTCCATAAAACTATTTATGAGAAAAAGACTCTTCATTTTGTAACCTATGGCACTTTTATGAGTTTTATGATTCATAAATGTGATTTTTCATATAACTTGAGGACAAGTTACAAAAACACATTTTATGAACTACTTTTAGATCAATTTGGATTGAAAACAACTAACACATAATTTTTCCATTAATCTAAATTAAATCATAACACAAGGTGACACAAAAAACTTGGTAATCCATAACTTGAGGACAAGTTATGGAGTCCATACAATGTCATTAAGATCAAGAATTACACTAACAAACAATTTGCACATAATTCCTATGATCTACCAAAACTCATAAGCATGAACAATCCATATCAACAATTTCAAGAATTACATAAAAACACATAAAACTTGAAATTTTGATAACAACCTTCAAATTGGTTTACCATAATCATTACCACATCAAAAACAGGTTTTATAAGTCCAAAACAGTTTAAGGTAATGATTCTAGACAAATTCCAGCCTTAAAAGTCGAAAATATGCTGTCAGGGGCTTCTACTCGTCGAGTGTATGAACCTACTCGATGAGTAGGATGAATTTCTTCATGGACTCAGCGAGTCCATCAGTGGACTCGGCGAGTCTAGTGCCCAGGAAGCCAGAATTTTTGATTTTTAAGCTATTTCAGCATGTATAACTTGAAAACAAGCCTAGGCTGTGATACCACTGTTGGGTTATGAGCATTCTAACACCCCTATGGTGTACATGCAACCCAAAATACCTTGGATCTATGTTTTCTCTATTATACATGCAAATTATCATTTTTCCAAGGTATTGTTCTAACTATCATAATATAAAGTACATGTAATATAAAATCTAGTAGAATTACATACCTCTTCGTTGTAGCTTGATTCCATGGAGCTCAAGAGCCTAGTTCCCCAAGTGGGACACCTCAAATGGTTCACACAACATCAAAACAAATTGGAATAACCATGAGAAGAGATACTTCACTCTAGAAATTGGCTTGCCCTCTTGTGTATGCATTAGTGCCGATTTCACCAACCAATGGGGTCTTTATATAGTGTGCACATTAGGGTTACACCATGTAACCCATGACTTTACCCATTCCTTATGCTCCATGGGTTTTAACCTCCATGGAGCATCCATGGGTCACCACATGGGTTAAACCCAACATAAAGAATCATGTATCATAAGCCCACATATATAAGAATGAATGATTTACACAATCAATCCCCGTATATTTAATTAGTCTCTTTTGATCACTAAATTATTTCCAAAGTAATTCTTGATCAATACTAATTAAATAATATGATTTCATATTAATATATTAGAACTTATAATATATTAATATGTCACAAATATCCTCTTCTCACAAAAGGTCTATCCAAATGTCCCGATGCCATGCAACCCAAATGGACCATGCCGGGTCGGGTCAAGTATATACCAATTATAGTTATGGACTTAGACACTAATCCAACACATGAAACTTCCACCAACCCTACAGCACTAGTGTATGGTAGTCATACATAACGCTGGACCCTATAGACTTTCGAATACCTGATCCTACCCTACGCCCTTCATCAAACAACAACAGGAAATAAGGCCAAACCAAACATTCTCAAGCTATAAGATCTTAATTATGTATGACCGTGATACATACACTAAGCAACTACAATAATGATGTCAATTTAATATAGTGAAAACCCTAGGCTACCAGGCATCATACAATCAAGCAATTCTATCATGCAATTCCTGAAGATCCCTAGCCAAGTACTAGCGTGTTGTTCTAACATATCACAATATCAAATAAATGTATGGTATTTTGGGGTCTACTTACTGGCTCCGGGTGATCGTACACTCTGCATCCTCCTTTAGTATTTTGAAAACCATTTAAAAAAATCATTTTGAAAATCCTTTCCTTGATTTGAGACTGGATTCACACGAGTGTTCCTCCAATTCACTCAAACCAAGGCTCTGATAACAACTTGTAACATCCATAAAAATCAAGCCAAATTTAAACTTTTTTTCAAACATTTAGAAACCAACAGTTATTACAAATTTGTTTTCAAAATAATTCCATATCAGAGTATCTCAGAAACATAGTCATAAAAAGTGAGGAGTTGTACGATCACACCTTTGCCTTCCCGCTATCATCTGAGGTACCTGAAACCAAAACTGAAACTGTAAGCCCGAAACTTAGTGAGTTCCCCCAAAAATACCGATACATAAAAAAGTACTCATAATAACAGCATGTAATAGGTCCACAGCTCTACAGACTGGATTACCCCCTGAGCCCACAGTGTGAGTCTGGCTTGCCTTCCGGGCCCACAACTCACATCTGGCTTGCCTCCAAGCCCACAACATAAGTCTGGCTTGCTTTCTAGCCCACAGCTTATGATTGGCTTGCCCCTGCAGTCCTACAACTGAAACATATCTGACTTTCCCTCAGTACGAGTATGGAATACCACTTGGTCCTCAGCTCATATCTAGTATGCTAATGAGTCCTCAGTATGAGTCTGGTATGCCTTCCCGACCCTCAGCTCATATCTGGCATACTCCAGGGTTTGTTGGTCACTACACTAGACAGTGCAACCTCAACCCTACCCACACAACATGTCTATATATACAGCTAATAACACATACGGATAATCGAACAGTAACACAGGTAGTCCTACAATTCTACCTAACTGGCATAGGAAACTAGCATGCATAATCATCTCATATTCAACATGTAATCAACAAATGGGATATCAAATCCAATGGGCCGGCCTTGGTGCCTTAGACCCCTTAGTATAGTGAGGATAAGTCACCTCACAACTGTCGCACTGAAGTGATAAGCTCAAACTCTCGAATCACCGACACGAACTCCACCACCTATATTCACCATAAGACCATTTCCATAAACTTCCAAATTACCAAATACCCCAGAAGTCAACTAGTCAATCCTTGGTCAATAGTCAAGGTCAACAGTCCATGTTGACCCGACTCGGCGAGTGAATTTCACCGACTCGTCGAGTCCTTCCTGAACTTGAGAAGTCGTGAAATCCCTGGTTGACTCTTCGAGTTTCCCAGCAACTCACCGAGTTCATGCATGTCCAAATGTCGGGAAAACCCTGGCTGACTCGCCGAGTCCATGCAGAAGTCCTTGCACGACAATCTTCATCAGACTCGTCGAGTTGACCATGCAACTCGTCGAGTCCCTTCAGTCTTTTCTCCATTCAGATGCTTTTTAAGCCATTCCAAAGCTCCATAATGTAGATCTAAGCTGCTAAGGCATACTTCTTACGTAAAGTTGCAAACTTTACATACATGCAAGGTGCTAATGACTTAAATCAAGCTAAAGAAGAGGTTCTAGGCAAAGGAATTACACTAGCATGCTAAAGACTGAGACTTTATGATTATAAGGGCCAAGATGAGCCTACATCTGAAGTTGCAACTTCAGATCTTGGTTCATCACTCAAAATGTAAGACCAAATGCCAAAATGGCCCCAAACTCAAATATAGAAGGATCTAGCTAGAAGAAGATCAAGGTAATGACTTGACACCTTCAAATGATGCTAAACTGGGGTAGACTTCAGATCTACACACGTTCCTTGCCTCAAACTTCTTGATCTTCAAGCTCCTTGCAACAAGATCTTCCTTCCAAACTTGAAAAATTACAATAAATGGGGCACACACACGAATTAGGGTTTCAGAGCTCAAGGGGACGGTGAGGGGAGGCCAAGGGAGGCTAATGATTCTTTAAATAGGGTGTGAAACCCCGGAAATTAGGGTTTCATCCTTCAGGTCCTGCTCATCAAGTCTGTCCTCCGACTCGTCGAGTCGGTCACTTAAGACCCGCGACCAAAACCGTACCTACTCGACGAGTCGGGGCATCCAACTCGTCGAGTCGACCTAAAAAGTTGGAAATACAAGACTGAAAGTTTATACATGAGATTCGGGGCGTTACACCAAAGTCGAACCCAAAAATGTTCAGATTGCTCTGGATCATTCAGATTGGGTACAAGCGATGCAGGAGGAGCTCAATGAATTCGATCGAAACAAAGTATGGAGGTTGATTCCTACTCCAAAGGATGCATCCGTTGTAGGGTTAAAGTGGGTGTTTCGCAACAAGCTTGATAAAGAAGGAAATGTTATACGAAACAAAGCACGACTAATTGTAAAGGGGTATTGTCAAGAAGAACGCATTGACTATGAAGAGACGTTCGCACCTGTTGCTAGGCTAGAATCCGTTCACATCTTTCTGGCTTATGCGGCACATAAGAATTTTGAGGTATAGCAGATGGACGTCAAATGCGCATTCTTGAACGGGGAACTTGAAGAGACAGTGTATGTGGAGCAACCACATGGCTTCATAAACGAGAAGTATCCTAATCATTGTTACATTCTAGACAAAGCAGTCTATGGTCTGAAACAAGCTCCAAGGGCCTGGTACGAAACTCTTACTCGTTTCTTAAAAATGTCTAAATTTAAGCAAGGTTCGGTTGACCCAACCTTCTTTCGCAAGAAAGAGGGTGACCACTTAATGATCGTCCAAATCTACATTAATGACATTATCTTCAGGTCTACAAACCCAACTTAATAGCTGAATTCCGAAAGCTAATGGAAATGAAATTTGAGATGAGCTCAATGGGTCCAATTAACTTTTTCCTTGGTTTAAACATAAGACAGAGCCAGGAAGGTATATTTATAAATAAGGAGGCATACACGAAGACCCTGCTCGCTAAGTTTGGAATGGTGGGAGATTCAAAAGCGAAGGTTCCAATGGCATTCAGAACGAAACTAACACCATCTTTTGAAAAACCAATTGTTGATATGACCCTTTATCATCAGATGATTGGTTCACTAATGTATCTAACAGCTAGTCGACCAAACATTATGTTTTCTGTTTTTTATTGTGCTAGGTTTCAAGTGAATCCTCGAGAACCCCACATGGTAGCTGTCAAGAACATTTTCAGGTACTTAAAACGGACGTCCTCATTTGGAATATGGTATCCATCAAACTCAGGTTCCTTCGTACAAGCGTTTTCGTATGCTGATCTTGGAGGGTGCGGCTTGGATAGAAAAAGTACAACAGGAGGATACCAATTCTTGGATATCAAACTCGTAAGTTGACAATTGAAAAAGCAAACTTGTGTATCCCTCTCAACTGCTGAAGCAGAACACATAGTTGCAGCCTCATGCAGTTCACAAGTCATTTGGATTCAAAGCCAACTTCATGACTATGGTCTGAACATGAAACGAATCCCCTTATACTGTGACTCTGAAAGTGCCATTCGCATCTGTCACAATCCAGTGCAACACTCAAAAACGAAACACATAGCACTGAGGTATCATTTTATTAAGGATCACATGGAAGATGGTAATGTTGAAGTACACTTCATACGATCTGCTGATCAACTTGCTGACATATTCACAAAAGCCTTGCCTGAAACAACCTTTAATAAAATCCTTCATGGCTTGGGAATGATAGAAGTTGAATCCATTCCAAAACCACTTTCGCTTTAATATTGAGACTTTCGTTTTTGGTTGGACTTTCGCACTCGCGCCTAAAGAGTGTCATGCGAATTGGTGCGAACGCTCGCAGTAATTCACTGTCATCTTTTGCCATGAGAATTGGTGCGAATGCTCGCAGTAATTCGCGTCCCCTATTTTTCTGGCGCTTCATGCGAAGGCTCTGCATCTCTCATGATCAACTGTTCACTCGTAGTTTGGACCGCATTATATCCTTTTGTACAGAATATATATTTTGTTTTCGTTTATTTTTTTTATTTTTTTTAATTTCTAAATTACAAAAACACTTTTCTTCATTTTCATTTTCATTTTTATTTTTTTTAAGAAAATCCAAAATACAAAAATCATTTTCTTTTCTTTTAATTTTATTTTTATCTTCTCTCGTATTTTATTTGCAAAACTCAAAACTCAAATATTTTTTTATTTTATTTCGTTCATTAACCATTTGTGTAGGTAGAAGGCTAATTTTTTTTTCTTAATAACACGAATGATGGGGCATGTATAAAATTCTTTCTCTATGTACTAGCTAAGTGTCCCTAGAAGCATGTTGTTGTATGTTGTCTAAAGCCTCGACGACTTTATGTTGAAGCCTTAATGAATCGATAACACCAATCTTTTCTTCCCAATTAAGCTACGAATTCACATATGTCATGAGCTACCTTACTCTTCTCATATTGAGTAAAGAGTTGTGTGCTTGGTCACTTTCGCATAGCAGAGGTACATTCGTTTCCTTAAACCACCTCAAACAATTCTCCATCACATTCGCTTTCATAAAAGTAACCCTTGAGACTCTCAGAAATTACCAATGAGGTTTATAGTTACACAACATTTGTGTTAATAATCTTTGTTTCGTTCTACCACGAACTGAGTGAAACCCAAAATTCAACACACTTTTGTGGTTTGTACCAAGTAATCTCTTTTTCTTTTGCGATATCTTAATGGAATGCTCTAGACCTAAGACATTTCTTCCCTAAAGATCCAGTTTTTTTTTTTGGGATTTCTATGTTTATCCAAGTCACTAACATCATTCCACCGCTACTCGTTCAACTGACTACACTGGTCACACGAGTACTTCATCAGACTATTCATACTTATATCAAGTTTCGAAAGTTGATTGAAGCTAAAGCCACCCTTAAACCTAACAAAAAGAAGCCTTTCACTGTTTCTTGATAAACAAGTGATCGTAATTCCATGGGAAACCACCCAGACACTTCTTAGTCTCTCTTGACACCGAAGGAATAGATCTTTTCCCAGGATCCACTGTTTCATGTCTTCACATAGACATCACTAAAATTCCACAGAAATACTTTGCTTTATTTCTTTATATTTGGCACACTCTAGCACGAAGATCCTTGTGATTTCCCAAAAGTCTAGTTCGTGGTACTTACAATTATTTTCAGTTTCGCAGTTCAACTCAAGTTTACTTAAAAGTGAAAGTTCTTTTTCAATGCGAAAGCTGGAGTACTCTTAAATGTGCAAGGGATAAATTGACGCGACATTCTAATGGATAAGAATTCAAATGGGCGCATGAAACTTTGAACCGATGCCACTTTTTCCGATGCCTGACACATTTTGCTGACGTACAGTTGTCAAATCATGCTTTTGCAGGCGACATTTCAGTAACCGATACAATCTCTCTCCTACTTTCTCTCACCAAACAAATGGTATAAAGGGTTTTTGACGCTACATCTCTCATTACCACTCAAAAATTCTCTCAAAGACTTTTGGCGATCATCACCATCTATTATTCATCATCTTCTACTTCAAGCTATCATCAATGGCAGGATCTTCTAAAACTCCTTCTGTTCAAGAACAATCAGCACAGTCCTCTCTGCTCACCATCAAGCAAAACCAAAACCTGATTCTTGATCTCGACCCTCTTAAGTATGGCAGTTACATGTTACCGATTGTTGAATGCCTGAAGTACTCACCGTTGGTTAAAGCTTTGACGATGTGTGAGAATGTTCCAATGTCCCTTCTCTCAAAGGTGTACTCATCTGCTTGTTACGTCAAAGAAAAACAAAGAATCACATTTAAAGTTCTCGACAGGAAGACCTCTATTTCTAAATCCCAGTTTTTCTCCTTGCTAGGGCTTGAACAAACCGCTGATTTGGTTGACTCTGATTCCATCACCATCGCCGCAATCATGGAGATGTTCTATCAGATGGGCTACAAAGAAACCCTAATTTCCATCTCAAAGTTTAGGAATTCTAATACGCCACCTCAATGGAATGGGCTTTTCACTTTACTTTTCAAGAGCTTCTCTAAGAGGGTTACTGGCACTGACTGCGCCAGCAAATTATTTATGACAATCATGTATGGACTCTACACAGGTGAAAACATAGACTATGGGGCAGTACTTTGGGCTCAGTTAGTCCAAAGTACCCATTCTACAGCTCCACACAGTGAGATTTCTTGTGCTCGATTCTGGACGATTGTTGTCCAAAGGACTATTGAGAAGCTTAAACTTCCTGTGATAAGGGATTCGTTTATGTCTGCTATTTCGGTCTTGCATACTACCAACTTCATTATTGCTGACAACTCCAAATTTTCATTTGTGGGTTTGATTCCTGAAGCCATGCTTCGCAATGTTCCTGCTGCGAGCAAAATTCTTGAGGCATACAGGAAACTTCCAGTCTCAGGCTTTCATCCTTTGACTGATGAGATGCAAGCTATTATAGCTGAGGTTGATAACCCAAAGAAAGGAGGTAAGAAGAAACTTGTTCAAGAAGGTACTTCAAGAGCCGCTGCAACCCCTAAGAAACGAAAGGGTAAAGTTGGGTCATCTGCACCACCTCCTCCTCCACCCAAGAAGCGAAAGACGAAGAAAGCAGTTCGCAAGGCTAAATCCCCAAATCCCAGTGAAAGTGAACATTCGCAGTCTGACACTCAGTCAGATGTTCGCTTTGAAGTGGAAGAGCCCGTCCAAAACGAAGATACTGCTGCTACTTCTTAACCAGAGGTTTTGTAGCCTACTTCTACAAACCCTCAGGTAATATTTCACATTCCAGTCTCAGTTCCTATTACTGATGACTTATTTGAGAATGCATCCATTCCCTCTCCTACTGCTACCATTTCTACTCCGATTACCATTGTACCATGTCCACCTCTTGTTACTTCACAAGTTCCCACTTCTCTTGCCTCATCCATTCCAATGTTCACTGACTCCACTACCACCACCACCACTACGAATATGACCAATGAACCTCCTGTTACTACCAATGCATCTGATGCGGGGGTAGGATCTTCCGGTTTATCTGCTGGTCATTCACCACCACCACTTTCCCCTCTGAGACACGATGATACAGACACATTTTTCGAGGGAGATGGGTTCGAATTTAGATCTTTTGAATTCAGCCCATTCAGGGTTCCGGAGGATAGCGACGACGATGCTCCTGTCACTCAACACCAATTCAAGGTTATTACAGAAAAGCTTGATTCGCTGATTCATTCTACTTAAGCTTCATCTAGTGATGCTTATTCTAAGGCCGCGGTTGAGGCCTTTTTCTAGTCCATGACAAAGGAACATCAAGCGAACCTGGATAAAGCGAATAAGGCAGCTTCTGACTCTACTGCTTTGTGTTCTGAGGTGAGTGAAAAAGTCGAAAAACTCCTGACTGAAGCTCAGGCCTTCATGACCAATATCAAAACATCTGTTGAGTCCAACACTCGTAAAGAAAATGAAGCGATTGTGGGTCTCAACAACACTTTGCGAAAGGATAAAGAAGCTCTCATGCAAGTTCGTACTGGTCTACAAAAAGATAATGCTGAGTTTCGAGCCTCAATCTCTTCCAAGATGACTAAGCTTGCTGATGATTTGGCAGCTAAAAACAATATTATGGATCAACTTGCTGCTCACACCACTGCAGTCAAAGTCTCAGCAGCAAAACGTGGCCATTCCAACAAAGAAATCAAGGAACTCAAGTCTGAGCGTGAGGTTGTTCGAAGTTATGTTGGTGATGTGAATTCCTTACTCTCCAACATTCTCGACTCTTACGAAACTATTCTCACAATCTCCATTCGACGACACTTGGCTGAGAATTTTCGTCCTGCTCTTGCCATGTTAAACCGAATTGAGGGTGTTTCGGAGCCTCTCGTCTTTCCAAAACAAGGGGGAGAAGCATCAAAAGAACCAACTGAGCCACCTACGAATACCTCTACTCGTGAAGAGCAAACACTAAAAGTCATTGGTGAACCGAAGGTTAATGTAGCTTCGGGTTCAAAAGGTAAAGAAAAAGTGGTGTATAGTGATGATGAGGAAGAAAGTGAAGCTGACAAGTTGAAGGGAAAGGCCCACGATCAACTTCTGGATGAGAATGCTCTCATTGCGAGAGAAGCAGAAGCAAAAGAGCAAGTTGAACGCAAAGCTCAGGTGACCTTGGAATGTCGAAAGACTTTGTTTCCACCTTGGACCAAGGAGCGAATTCTAAATGAGGCCATTGACAATCCAAGCATGCATTGGCTGGAACCTGTTGCTTCATTCGATCTAGAGAATTCACAGGATTCGCAGTTTGATATGCTAATAACTCCAAAAGTGTTTCTCTTTCACTGTTTCGATTCAACTGTGAATGCTTCAGCTTCTGATACGAATGTTGATCAGTCGTTGATTGAGTTCTACTTGTCCCAGGGAAAACCTCAATATCTTACTTGGAGTGGATAGAAGATTACTATCGTGAATGTTATAGGGCCTATTCAAACAGGGAGCTTCATGAACGTTAAGTTCAAAACGGCACGTGGATCAGAAAGTGTTGTTCATGAATTCTCCTTGGTTGATCTGCCATGTCTCAACCCCTATGATTGGATCATTTTGTTGCACTTCCTTCTGGGTGATGAGAAGAAGTATGAACCTGTCTTGACACAAATAAAGTGAATGCTGGTTTCGTAGATCTATGAAGTTGCAGATTTTCATATTGAAATCGCTTCGGTTCTGAAGAGGAAACCCACTGCTCCCCTTAGTGGCAAAACGAACGACATCAACAAAATGCAAATGGGGAAGATTGACAAAGAGAACTGGACCGTGATGTTTCATCGTGGTACCAGAGCTAACTTGAAGAAGTGCATCTTCGCACTGCCTGATAAGCATCTGTTATCTACAGTTTGCTTGGAATTTATTTTGGAAATCACATGCCAATGTAAGATGAATGACGATGCTGCGAAGAAGAATTTTTTTGATATGATTCGTTGGTACATTGCCTTTCGCATGCACCTTCTCGCAGTCATTCCCAAAGTCTTAAAGACTATAAAGAAGACTCAACAGTAAAGAGCCTCTCGCCTCAATGGACACAAAGGGGGAGATTGTTGGGAATTAGTGTTGCGTCATTTAGTCTTATTTAGTTGTTTAATTATGTAAACGGGCTTGGGCTTATCCACCCATCATTTATTAGGGTTAGAGTATTTAAGGTGCATGCATGCACCGTGTTTCATAATTTTGGCAATTATTCTTGTAACCCTAATCACGCCTCTACAGTAGCAATTCTTAATCGAGTTCTTCTGAGGCTGTGTCTTTTAATCATTCAGCATACTTTGAATCATTGTCGTGTTCTTATTCTTAAACTGTTTTGAATCTAATCGATATTTCAAGGATTAATATCCTAACAGATTTTTTTTCTTAAGAATTACGTAACTTTATTTCTTATTTTATTAGAATCTATGGTTATAGAAGAAATGGGGTGTTACAACTCTCCCCCACTTACAAGGATTTTGTCCCCGAAATCTAACTAAATAACTCTAGGTAGTTTCTCTTCATCTCTTCTTCTAGCTCCCAAGTCCATTCTGATGCTTTTTGGTTTTGCCACTAAACCTTCACTAAGTTTATCACCTTTTTACGCAAGGTCTTCATCTTCTTATCCAAGATCGCTACCGACTTTCAACGTAGTTCGGACGCTCGTCTACGTGAATGTCTTCCAAAGGTACAATTGTGGATTCATCTATAATGAACTTCCTTAGTTGGGAGACTTTGAATATGTTGTGGATCTGATAGAGCTCTTCCGACAGATTCAAACGATAGGCAACCTTGCCCACTCAAGCAATGACTCGAAAAGGTCTGATATACGTAAGGCCTAACTTGACCCTTTTCCAGAACCTGATCACACCCTTCCATGGTGAACCTTAAGTAGTACTAGATCTCCTACTAGGATTTCAGGATCTGGTCTCTTTCGATCTGCATAACTCTTCTGCCGACTCTGTGCAGTCTTCAGCCTTTTCCACACTTGTTGGACACGTTTTGTGGTCTTGATCACCACATCAGTGCTCCCCATGACTCGTTGGCCAACTTCTCCCCAACATATGGGCGTTCAACACTTCCTTCCATAAAGCATCTTAAAATGGGGTCTATCAATATTGGAATGGTAGCTATTGTTGTACGAGAATTCTGATAACGGTAGATATGTATCCAAGCTTCCACCGAAATCAAGTACACATGCCCTTAACATTGTTGGATATAGTGTCTAAGTCCATAACTATATTTGGTATGTACTTGACCCGACCCGACATGGTCCATTTGGGTTGCACTTCACCCGAACAATTTATGGATAATCGTTTGAGAATAGTATAAGTTATGATTTATTAATATATTATAAGTCCTAATATATTAATATAAAATCATATTATTTAATTAGTATTGATCTATAATTAATCTAGAATTAATTTAGAGATCAAAAGTATGACTAATTAAATATGGGCTCTTGTATTTATATAGTGTGGGCTAATACTTATTTGGAATGGGCTAGGCTTGCATGGAAAGTCCATGGATACTCCATAGAGCTTTAACCCATGGATCTCATGGAAATAAAAAGACATGGGTATTAGGGTTTACATGAATGTAACCCTAATCCACCACACTATATAAAGGAGGCTTTGGTTCTTGAAATCACATGAGTTGTGGTGAGTAAAGTAAGAGGGCCGATTTCAAGAAGGTGATTACTATTCTCTCAAAGTTCCAAGTTTGTGGTGATTTGTGATTTCCATTTGAGGCATCCACACTATTGGTGCTAGGCTCTAAAACTCCAAGCAATCAACTACAACTACAAGGTAAGTAATTCTACTAGCTTTATTTGATTCAAGTTCCCCATGCCATGCTAGATAGGATAAGAACCTTGGAAAAATAATTATTTGCATGTATCATAGTTAAACATAGATCCAAGGTTTCTAGGGTTGCATGTACACCATAGGAGTGTTAGAATGCTCTCAAAACCCATCAAACATATCATCAAGAGTTTGGATAGTCCTTTCACTATGCCCATCAGTCTGAGGGTGATAACTTGTGCTGATATGCAATCGGGTGCCCAGATCATCATGGAACTGTCTCCAAAACCGAGAAGTGAAATGGACATCCCTATAAGAGACTATGGAAACTGGTACTCCGTGCCAAGAGACTACTTCCTTGACGTATATCTCTGCAAGATTCTTAGCCGAGGAATTTCTTGGATAGGCATGAAGTGGGCACTCTTGGTTAATCTATCTACTATCACCCAGATAGTGTCTACTCCCGGAGGAGTCTTTGGAAAATTAGTGATGAAGTCCATCGTTATTTGTTCCCACTTCCACATTAGGATGTCATGAGGCTGTAATTTTCCATGGGGCATTTGGTGTTTGGCTTTAACCTTCCGACAAGTCAAACACCTCTCGACGTACCATGATATATCCCTCTTCATACAGCGCCACCAGTAACTGTGTATAACGTCCCTGTACATCTTTGTAGCTCCTGGATGAATTGAGAACTTGGACTTGTGCGCCTTATCCATTAGTATTCTTCGAGTTCCTCCTGATTATGGAACCCAAATCCTACCATGCAAAGTGAAAAACCCACGACTATCTATGTCAAAGGCTAAGATCTGTCCTATAGTTCTCTCGTTTTTCTAGTTCTCTTCCTTGATTGCTTTGCTTTGAGCTTTCTTGATCATCTCTAGTATTGGGGTAATTACTATCATCCTTAAGCACATGCCCTTCATTGACGTGTTAGTCGTCTTTCAACTTAATGCGTCAGCTACTACGTTGGTCTTACCTGGGTGGTAAAGGATTTCGCAGTCGTAGTCTTTCACTACATCCAACCATCGACGTTGCCTCATGTTTAGGTTGGATTGATCCATTAAATATCTCAAGATTTTATGGTCGGTGTAAATGGTACACCGAACTCCGTACAGATAATGCCTCCAAATCTTCAGAGCGAAGACTACTTCTCCTACCACTAAATCGTGTGTCAGATAGTTAGCTTCGTGAGGCTTCAACTGAAGGGAGGCATATGCGATTACTCGAGCTTGCTGCATGAGGACAGCTCCGAAACCCATGATTGACGTATCGTAGTAAACTACAATGTCGTCAACACCTTCTGGGAGGGCTAACACTGGAGCTTCACATAATCTTTGCCTTAGCATCTCAAATGCTAACTGTTGCTCAGGACCCCAACAAAAAGCAACTCCTTTCTTCATTAGACGGGTCATAGGTACCAATATCTTGGAGAAGCCATTGCATTGTTGCCTCTATCTTGGTTGGATCTACTAAAATACCGTCTTGGTTAACAAGATGCCCATGGAATTGGACCAGTTGTAACCAAAACTGGCATTTGGAGAACTTTTCACATACTTTCTCCTTCCTTAAAACCTCGAGTACCTCTCTTAGGTGGTCCTTATGTTGTTCTTGAATCTTCAAAAAGACCAAGAAATCATCGATAAACACGATTATCGATCGATCGAGCATATGTCTACATACTTGGTTCATTAAGTCCATGAATGTGGTGGATGCATTTGTGATCCGAAAAGGCATCACGATGAACTCATAATGACTATATCGGGTTTTGAAGGCAGTCTTTGGTATATCTTCTTCCCTTACATGCATCTGGTGGTCTCCTGAATGCACATCAGTTTTAAAAAGCCACGACGCTCTTTTTTTTTGAATGAAAAGGTCGTCTATCCTAGGTAATGGATAACGGTTCTTCACCATGAGTTTGTTAAGCTCTCTATAGTCTGAGTACATCCTGTTTGAACCATCCCTTTTCTTAACAAACAAAATCGGCGCTCCCCACAGAGAACTACTTAGTCAGATGAACCCCTTTTCCATCAGCTCTTGAAGCTGTTTAGGCAATTCCTACATCTTTAGGGGTGCCAGACGATAAGGTGCTTTGGCTACAGGTGCCGCACCCGGAACTAAATCAAATCTAAATTCTACTTGACGCTCTAGAGGCACACCAGGAAGGTCCTCGGGAAACACATCGGGGAACTCATAAACTATTGACACTTCTGCCAAGGTTCGCTTTTCTCCTCTCGGGTGTCGATTACATAGGCCAAGAATCCCTCACATCCGTGTTGTAGGTATTTTCTGGCCTTCGCGGCGGAACAAAAGGCTGACATACTTGCAATTCTCTGACCTCAGATAGTCAGTTCTCCCACACATGGAGTCCGAACTCATACTATCTTCTACCTACAGCCGATCAGCGCCCAATCCACGCCTACTATTAATATCATATCTCGCATAGAAAGGGGAATAAGGTTTATTAGGAAACTTTTGTTAGCGATTTCTAAGGTATAACTACAATAAACTTTTGATCCATTAATTGTTCGATCGTCAGCTATTTCTACTCTTAAGGGATGATCAAAATTTCCTATGGTGTGATTAAAGTTTTTACTAAACCTAAGCGATATGAAAGAATGACTTGCTCCAGAATTAGATAATACTAATGTGGGCATGGAGTTGACTATAAAAGTATCGGCTATGATGTCAGGTGCTTATTTTTCTTCCTCTACCATGAGCTGAAACGCTCGCCCCTTACCCCTAGGGGCTTCAGCTCTCCCTCGACGTCCATCAGTTATCCTCAGGGTTGTAGGCGATGGAGCCTGCATTGATCTCGTATGCTTTAGGAGAGGACATTCAGCCTTGAAGTGTCTGAGCTGGTTACAGTTGCAATAGACATGCATGTTCGGCTTGCAGTCCTTGTCATAGTGCCCTTCCTTGCCACACTTATGGCATCTCGGTTCGATTCTACAAGGACCATCATGGAACTTCCCGAACTTACTGCAAGTGTGTCCATTCTGACCTCCAAAGCTTGAACCAATGGATTTGAACTTTTCGGTTGTCGGCTGCGATGGAGCCAGAGTTTGTCTCTTCTCCTTTGTCTGTATCTCCAAATCTATTTCTCTCCTCCTGGCATAATCTTGTATCTCTGTCAAGGTCTTGTAGCAATTATTTGTAACAAACTCTATAATGTCAGTCTTGAGTATACTTATATACCTAGACATCTTCACTTGTTCTGAGGATGCATACTCAGGGAAAAAAGGCTCTCTCTGTGAATATTTTGGTGATGAGTTGTATGCTTGAGCTATGACAGCCCAAAAACAATAATAAAACTTTTCATTGGGTGTCTATCAAATCATTCATCAATTGTTTCAAAATCCAACACCAAATCATTATATTCAAAACATCATAGTACAATTATTCAAATTGCAGAAATCAGAATGGGAGGATGACGCGCCATCACGACGAGCCCTTCTCTCTCGAATCGGGAGTACCTGAAACCATAAAAATAAACTGTAAGCATAAAGCTTAGTGAGTTCCCCAAAGTACCGCATACCAAACATACATACGACTATGGGCTCCACACTGGGGTATATTTCAATCCAATAAATAAATATGGGCCCAACCCTGGGGCCTCGCCCTGGCGTATATTTCAACCCGACATACCATAATGGACCCCGCCCTGCCTTGGGGTGTATTTCAACCCTATCATACAAACAAGTATACATAAGATAACTACTAGCATTCTATATAACCGAATAATGGGCCGACATTGATGCCTTCGACCCATGGATAGAGTAAGAAAACTCACCTCCCAGACAGATGAGAAAGCAGAAATAGCACGCTGCTCCAAAATCAACTCTACAAGTCACCTTTACAGATATAGTGACCAAAACTCTGAATATAGATGAAAATACCTAAAAAAAACTCCTAGGTCAAACCATAGTCAAAATCTAGGTCAAAGTCGACCGAGTCAACCAGGTCAGCTCGATGAGTACGATGGGCGTACTAAGTGTTTGACCAAACCATGAAGGGTTAACCACGTACATCCAGCGTACCCTTTGGTACACCCAGCATATGCGACTGCCACTAACTCAACTAATTACGTGCTTAATTCTTAAGCACTTTCGTCCAAAATCCAAATCTATACCCTAAAAGGTGTTCTTAACCATAAAGTTTCCAACTTTATGGTTTTTCATGGCTAATAAGACCGTAACATCAAAAACCCTAGATTCTTGACCCATTAAGACAACCTAAATCATGCATGGTAAGAAAATAATGTCCAAGATCATTTTTTTGACGTAACACACCCTATAACATCAGAAAGGACAACTTAAATGTCTTGGAGTACTCCATACTCACAAGGATCAAGATTTGGGACAAAAAGGTGCCAACTTTAAGCTAAAACTAGATCTAAAGGAAATATTCATCAAGGTTGGAGGTTTATACCTCTAGAAGGTGCATAAGGGAGTGTAGATGCTGGATCCAAGGCCTTGAGTGAAACACTACAACTTCAAAGCTCTTCATTCACCACCAAGAGTAGCAAAATGGCACCACAAAGACACTCCAATCTTCAAAATGCACACACACACACACTTATGGTTTCGAAATGAGGTCAAGGAGGAATGGAGGCTGGAGTTAGGGAGGGAATAAGGCTATAATGATGCTTAAATAGGGTCCAAACCCTAAATTTTAGGGTTTTCACCAACGTACACAAACCTGCCCAAAATATTTTGAAATTGCCATTAGGGACTAGTTTTGCAAATCATTCAAAAACCAAGGGTAAACTTGAAAATACTTGGAAATCAAGATGTTACAACTCTTCCCTAATTGAACTAGACTTCGTTCTCACGCAAATAAATCAGGTTAGTGCTCACGCATCTCCGCCTCAGGCTCCCACGTCCATTTGGAACCCCTTCGATGATGCCACTAGACCTTGAACAAAGACACTTCTTTGTTGCGCAGGGCCTTCATCTTCCTATCCAAGATTGCCACTGGTCTCTCCATAAAATTTAGGCGTTCATCCATCTGAATTTCATCTTAGGGAACAACCACAGACTCATCGGCCACACACTTCTGAAGCTGAGACACATGAAAGGTGTTGTGAATATGGCTGAGCTCATTGGCAAAAATCCAGTCGGTATGCAACCTTGCCAACCTAGGAGGAAATCCTAAAGGGATCAATGAATATGGGGCCAAGCTTGCCCCATTTCCGAAATTGGATGATACCTTTCCAAGGTGACACCTTCAGAAGCACCAAATCTTCCACTTGAAACTCGAGGTCCGAACGTCGCCAATCTACATAACTCTTCTGCCGTCTTTGCGCAACTCGCAACCTGTCGCGTACTTGCTGAATCAATTCAGTTATCTTAAGTACCACCTCCATACTCCCCATGAACCGTTGCCCAACCTCCCCCCAGCAAACCGGGGTCATGCACCTATTTCCATATAACATCTCAAAAGGCGTTTGGTCAATACTAGCATGATAACTGTTGTTGTAGGAAAACTCGCCCAGTGGAAGGTAAGTATCCCAACTCCCTCCAAAATCTAATACACAAGCCCCTGGAGCATATCTTCGAGTGTCTGAATCGTCCGCTGGCTCTGGCCGTCAGTCTGGGGTGGTATGTTGTACTAAAATGCAGTTGAGTACCCAAATCCTCATGAAACTTCCTCCAAAACTTGGAGGTGAAACGAACATCCCGGTATAAAACCACCAAAATTGGTACCCTGTGTCGAACTACCACCATTCGAATGTAGATGTCAGCTGACTTTTGAGTAGATATACTCTCGACAATCGATATGAAATGTGCATTGTTGGTCAATCTATCAACAACGACCCAGATAGAATCAACTTCGCGTGCCATCCTGGGCATCTTTGTGATTAAATCCATAATAATCTCTTCCCACTTCCACATGGGAATGGGTAATGGCTGCATCTTGTCATGGGGTCTTTGTTGTTTGGCCTTGACTTTCCTGCAAGTCATGCACTGCTCAATAAACCAAGCTATGTCCCTTTTCATATAGGTCCACCAATAACTCAACTTCAGATCCATACACATCTTTGTGGCCCCCGGATGGTCGAAAACTTTGACTTATGTGCTTCCTCCAGAACTATCTTCCTCACTCCACCAGTTTTTGGAACCCATACTCTACCACAATGAATCAATAACCCTCGATTGTCTCTGACAAGTAAGGAAATCTACCCTCTGATTCGCTTAGCCTTCCAATTCTCCTTTTCAATCCCTCCACCCGAGCCTTCGATCAAATCCATCAAAGACGAAGTAACATCCATCCTCAAACAAATATCTCTGATAGTAGAACTCACAGACTTACAAATAAAAGCATCGACCGCCACATTGTCCTTGGCGGGGTGGTACAGGATCTCGCAATCATAATCTTTCACCACATCCAACCATCTCCACTACTGCATATTCAAATTCGGCTGATCCATCAAGTACCTCAAACTCTTGTGGTTAGTGTAAATACTACACCTAACCCCATACAAATAGTGTCTCCATATCTTATGGGCAAAACCACAGCCCCCAACTCGAAGTTATACGTAGGATAATTTGCCTCATGAGGCATCAACTGCCTTGAAGCGTAAGCAATCACATGACCCTTCTGCATAAGGACAACTCCAAAACCTGAAATAGAGGCATCACAATAATCTAAAAAATCATCCAAACCCTCGGGAAGCGCAAGAATCAGGGCCTCACACAATCTTTACCTCAGTGTCTCAAAATCCAAGTACTGATCAGGCCCCCACCGAAAAACCACATTCTTCTTCGTCAAGCAGGTCAAAGGCACTAGAATCTTGGATAAGTCATGGATAAATGTCTGATAATACCCTGCAACGCCTATGAAGCTCTGAATCTCAGATGGGGTCCTCCGAACCAACCATCACATCACAGCCTTGATCTTGGCTGGGTCGACCAATATACCCCTCTTGTAACACCCGGATCCAGGTATGTATTTTTAAATCAAATTATTTATTTTTACAAAAGGACTCGACGAGTTGGACGCCCTAAAATCGTCGAGTAGGAATGGGATTTGGACGCGGGACTTGAAGTGTACTCGACGAGTTGAGAGCCTCAACTCGATGAGTAGGGCTGCCATAGTGAAACCCTAATTTTCAGGGCTTTTCACCCTATTTAAACACCTTAACCTCCAAAGGTTGACCTCATTTGTAGCCTCCATCACTCCAAAACCTAGCCACGAAACCCTAATCCACTTTTGAGTGTTTTTGAGCCATTGTTGTGTGTTCTTTGTGATTTTGAAGCTTGAGAAGGAAGGAGAAGCATGGGGGTTCAAGAGGAAGATAGTAGATCTGGAGTTTGAGCTGCATTTCTGACTCATTTGAGGTATAAAGTTGATACTTTGGCTTTCTATTACTTAGATCTTCTTTTAGGGTAGTATGTTGTCACTTTTGGGCCATATTGAAGTCATTTTCAGGATTTGAGTGTATCATGAAGTTGTGACTTCAAATCTAGACACTCATGACCTTATGAGGCTTAAAGTTGCCAGCTTTATCCAACCTTGGCCCTTCCCCATGCCCTAAACCTCTTATATAGCTTAGTTTTGGTGTTTCTAGCTTCATGAAACCATGCATGAATGTAAAGTTAGCAACTTTATGTGGTAACTTAGTCCTAGGGGACCCGATCTATGGTTTGGAAGCATTGAACTCGATTGGAAGTGACTGAATGGATTTAGACTAAGGAGGACTCGACGAGTTGTTCATCCAACTCGGCGAGTAGGGTCGTGGTCCCCCAACCTTTTTGTTACTGAGCAAACTCGTCGAGTATAGGAGATGAATCAACGAGTTGGCCAAGGTTTTGGGTTTTGAAGATTGAGGAACTCGACGAGTTCAAGGAGGAACTCAGCGAGTTGTGAGTGAAATGTCCCGAATCTGTTATGATGATGAACTTGACGAGTTCATGAAAGAACTCGACGAGTTGGATCGAGATTTCCAAGGTTTTATGGATCATGGAACTCGACGAGTTGATGGACCAACTCGGCGAGTTGAGTCAACCAAGATGTTGACTTTGACTAGTGTCACACCCCCAAACCGAGTAAAACGGCGGAAACGTCTGGGTTGTGGATGACTTTCATGTACAGTATCATAACAATTGAATAATAGAGATCAAAGCATTACATACATTATATTGATAATTTATAAGTTTTTACATTGTATTCGAATCATTGATTGTTTGACTCCAAAAACATATGACAAAAATATAAGATGAGATACTGCTATGCTCCATCTTCACAAAACGTGTGTGGGTACCTGTCTACAAATTTCCTGAGAATACAAGTGGTTTTGAAAAAGTTTCAACATTTAAGTTCGTGAGTTCATAAGCATTTTGTATGAGAAAGATATACCATTGTTCATTGAAAATGATAGTGTTTTCTTCCAGAAAATCCAATATTTTCTTTTAAAGTGAATTGTAGTCTTAAATACCCTAATACTGAAAATGTATAAGTACTGTTGTACTCAGAAGTAGTATAATGTAGTTTTATATTTTTATAAAACCATTTGAATGCATGTTTCCAGAAATGTAACCTGTATTGTACTGGAAAATAGTGTAATGTAGTTGTATCTAAATAAAACCATTTGAAGGTATTTATGTATTCGTAAACCAAACGTATTGTTAATACCCCTTGTGAGTTATTATAACCATGTTAATGACCTAGATGGCATGTACGATGTTCTTCAGATGTCAGAATGGTACGACATTTGTCACCCCAGACATGCCGGTCTAACTGTAGCTAACAGTTTAGGTGTGGGATTGTCAGTCCCGTATAGATCTATACACAAGTGTCACGCTCTCTTATGGGAGATTCTGGTTATAATACAGGAACTTTAGTATGTACTTTGGTAAGTATGGTGAAGGAATGTTTCACAAAGCTGTATTGACGGTTTACGTGTAGTGTAATGAAAACTCCTTTTCTTGGAAATGTATGTATCTTCCTTTTATAGTGTTTACCTAGTGTAAAAATAATTATATTTTCAAACAATTATTTCTTTGTCCCCAAAAAGGGTAAAATAGTGTGAATGTTCCATAAACTATACCTATTATAGTTTATATAAATGTTTCGTTGAAATAATGAATCTTTTGTATGCTATTAAAATTTACCATGATAATAAAATGAAATGAAATAATTATATATGTATGTTTATATAATTATACCCTTTTTACTCAACTTGTTACAAAAAGTGTTAAAGTCTTATAAACTATACTCATTATAGTTTATTTTAGTGAACATAGTGTATTTGTATTCATTTTTCGTAGCTTTGTAATTTTAGCAAAACTTTGCATGTATATGTTCACGAATTAGGAAATAAATCTATTTCGTGTATTTTAGCATTTTTGCACAAACGGTAATAAAAATATGTGTAATCATATTGTATTTTTAACACAAGTTTTCTTGTGTTAAAAATGTAGGGGTATGAACTCACCTCGAGTCTGTGTTGTTGGTTGGATAACGAAGTAATGGCGATGTTCTTCAAGTTAGAACACTTGAAGATGGTCGTATCCTAATAGTCTTAAACATATAATAAAATGTGTAAATTAGATGAACTAACATGGAAAGTGTTGTATGAATACTAAATTAGTGAGGAAACTTATAATATATTCTTAAGACTTAACTTTAAGAACTTTGTTTCCTGGGGAAAGTTTGAAGATGTTCTGGGTAAAGATATGCAGGTTTGAAGATGCACTCATTCTTTGAGAGAAAAGTAGGAAACTTTGAAGATGTAAAATGAGAAATGGGAAGGGGTTTTCGGCCAAGTATATATATGGGGTGTAAAGGCGATGTGATATATGCATTGGTTTGTGTAATTTATCACCTTGGGAAAAGCACCACTGGATAAGGTTTGCGAATTCGGCCAATGTACCACTGAGAACCCTCTTAATGCCACCGAAATCACATGTGATTTCGGTCCAAGGGAGATCTCGGCCTCGCATGATCTCGGTCTTAAGAGATTTCGGTGTAGGGGTTCTCGGTCAAGGCAAGATTTTTGATTCCCAAAACCGAAAACCTCAAAAGCAAAGTGAATTTTCATGATATAAGTTTTAACTATTTGACTTTTGTTTGACTTGATTGAGTTTGGTTTGACTTGTTTGACTTTTATTGACCCGAAATAACCGGTTGTTCCAACCAGGATGTTGACTTTGACCAGAGTTGACCCGTAATGGGGTTATGGGTATGAAAGAATAATTAAAGGAGATTTTTATGTGTAGGAGTTTGAGAGGAGTTGACTCCAGAACCGCGGGCAGTTCAGCTACTACACGACATTTGAGGTGACTTACCTTCCAGTAGAAGTGGGTTGAAGGCACCAATGTCGACCCACTAGTAATTATTTGTAGTTGAGACGATTGTCTTTGTGATAATGGTCTGGTATGCCACTATCTGTTATGATTTATGTGCTAGAATGCTATGATATTATGTGATAGTGCTAGGAGGGGTGAAATTGTCCCCGGTTACCGGTTGTAAGAGACCGAAGGGGTAGATAGTACCCATTTATGCCTAGCAGTATGTTTATGATATGTTACTATGTGGTAGTGGTAAGGGTGAAATAGTCCTCGTAACTAGTCGAGATAAACCGGAGGGTAGGTCGGGCACCCAGATATGCCTGACAGGGGTAGGTCGGACACCTCGTTATATCTGAAAGGGGTAGGTTGAGCACCCCGGTATGCTCGGCAGGGTAGGGCTGGCACCCAGATATGCCCGACAGTATGTTTATTGTATGATATGTGGTATGATGGGGGAACTCACTAAGCTTTGTGCTTACGGTTTTCTGTTTTTGTTTCACGTCCTTCTTCTTCGAAGGGAAAGGAGTCGGCATGATGGCAGCACATCACACACACGATTTTCCGCATATGAGATTCTTGGGATTTGTACTCTGACATTATTTTCCTATGACATATTTTTGACATAGTTGACTTTTGGTTTTATTTCATGATATGAGATAACATTGTTGGCATTTTCAGTAATCTGTTTTATGAACCTTTAAAGTAAAAATAAAATTTTTGATCTTGGATTTTGGGATGTTACAAGTTGGGATCAGAGCCTTAGTTTGAGGGAGTCGGGCACACTCTTGGGTGTGACTGAACTCAAACTGAGGACTTGATATGAAAATTTTCAAAAGAAAATCATTTTTATAAAAAGAATTTTGAAAAGAGAAAAGTGATTTTAGAAAGAACAAGGTGTGGGATGCGTGCAATCGGCCGAGCTCAAGTAAGTTTTCCCCAAGATACCCATACATGTTTGTTATGATATATGATATGATTATGAGAACTGCATGCTAGATTAGGGATAAAGATCTAGGAAGGATGCCTTATATGCCTATTGTATGTGTATGAGAATTGCATGCTAGATTAGGGATAAGGATCTAGGAAGATGCATGATGTGCCTGCTATATGTGCTTATTGACTTACATGCTAGAACTGATTAGTCAGTGATATGATGGCATGAATAGGATATGCTTGGTTTGGTTACTCAATGCCCGAATGTTGTTTGCTTTGTACTTTTAGGAGTTCTAGTTATCTTTAATTAACTAGTAAACGAATATGTTAAGTTACATATTACAAGGACTAAATAGTTTCAGAAGGTTAGGTCTAGCCCTATTTCGCAACTCTTGTCTTAGTCCAACCGTTGTAGGGTAGGACCTCTCATTCGAAGAATTATCTAGTCTTAGTAACATGTAATGGTATTCACGAGCTAGTTAGGGAGAGGTAGAAGGGACTCCTTATGCAGATAATGGCGAAGAGTGGGTTGGAGGTTACCCTAGGGTAAACCTAGGATGAAATTAGTACAGCGAGCAGTAGTAGTCAAAGGGACTTGGTGAAGTCAAGGAAATCCTTGATGAAAGTACGGATAGATGTGGAAGGTAGTATGGGCACGTACTACTGAAAGCAGAGGATCCGTACTCGAGTCAAGGGGGGCTGAGATAGAACCAGGGAACTTGTAGAGTGTGTGAAACCTCTCGAGATTGTGTATGGCCCTGACGATTATGTGTTTTGCTTTAGAATGGTGGTGACACGTCACGGAGCAGGAGGTTCAGGGTCTGGATCAGGTTCAAGTTCGGGCTCGGGTTCCGGTTCCGAGCAGGTTGATGATGGATTACGTGAGTTCATCACGTTTGAGATTACGAGACGCATCCTTGAGGTGACCCTGTTGATTTTCGGGTCAATCAAGGAAAGGATCATTGAGCTGCTGGATGATCGCCTCAGGGTATTTCGGAGCGACATGGTGTCTAGCCAGTCAGGGGCGCGCACACTCTCCTGCAAGGATTTTAGGGGATGTGGTGCACTAGACTTTCACGGGGTGAAGGACCCCATTGTGGCCAGGAGATGGATTGCAGACATAGAGTCTATACAGTTGACGAGCTTCTGCCCTGAGGGGTCGAAGGTCCGGTATGCTGCGGGATGTTTGAGAGACAGAGCTAGAGATTGGTGGGAGGCAGTCAGTGATTCGTTGGGAGGCCCAGCCATTGAGGCTATGACCTGGTCGGACTTTGTGACTAGGTTTAGGGCTGAGTTTGCATCGGCTGTGGAGCTTCAGCAGCTGGCCAGGGAGTTTCTGGATATGAGGCAGACTACTGGGTCGGTGGCGGAGATTACCGCCAAGTTCAGGGAGAGGGCTTTACTGGTGCCTCAGTACGCGGGGGATGAGGAGATGAGGAAGACCCGGTACCACGACATGTTGAGGGCTGACATCCGGAAATATGTCAGCTACTCAGCATGCCCGACTTTGGATGTGAAGGGTCCATGTTATGGTTTGGGCTAGGCTTTGGATGTATAGGTCATTTAGTATTGTAATAGAAGCGTTTTGGTATGTTTACGGACAAAAGTATGTTTACAACCGTAAACAGGTTTACGGCCGTAAACCTGTTTACGGCCTTGTCTAGTTTACGGTCAAGTCTTCTTTCCTATATATAGGACCAGTCTGTGTCTGTTATTGGTTGTTGATTTATAGTGTTTACGGCTAGTCAGAGTTGTACCAGACGTTTTCTTAATACAAACGTGTGCAAGCTTTGATTCATTCTTCTTCTACTCAATTCTCATCCTGTTTGATTGTTAGATTGCTTGATCACTAGTTAAGATCCTGTTTCTAGGACCTTACAATTGGTATCAGAGCAAGTCTAGTGTCAAAACATCTTTCAATCACGTTTTCGGTCAAAGGAGTTTCATCGTTTTTCAAGACTGCATTTGGTGTTTTCGTGACATAAGGGGATTAGATCTGGTTGCAATTCAAGTTTTCATCAAATTCTGGGTGTTTACGGTTAACAGTTTACGACCATATACAGTCAATCTTCATTGACCGTAAACAGTTAATCTTCATTGACCATAAATCCTTCTTAGACCGTAAACTCAATCCAACCGTAAATCCATCTTAAACCGTAAGCTCTCCTTCAACCGTAAACTCAACCGTGAACCTTCAACCGTAAACTCAACCGTGAACCTTCAACCGTAAACTCAACCGGGAACCTCCAACCGTAAACTCCAATCTGTGAACGTTGATCGTAAACTCGTGTTTACGGCCGTAATTGTTTGACCTCAAACTATCTTTTTGGCATTTTAGTTAATTTTTCCAAGTCATTTTCAATTAAAAAATCTCTAAAAAAATGGATTCTCAAGGTCAAGTACTTCATCATGAACTGGATTCCATCATGGGAAAAACTACTCGCATTCCCCGTCTGTTATCTGCAGAAGGGTTCCCAGAATGGAAATACAAAATCGAAAAATACATCAAAATGAAAGATTTCAAGGTTTGGAGAAGCATCCTAAAAGGACCAATCAGAATAACTACGAATCTTCCAGCTGGACAAGTAATTGACAAACCATACGCTGATTACACCGATGTGGATTTTGAAAAGATTGAAGAACAAGAAAGAGCACTGGCTACTTTGACTATGGCTCTATCTCCTGATATTGCGCAAGGCTTCAGAGAATACACTTCAGCCAAAGCACTGTGGGAAGCTTTGATATAGGTTTACGAGGGAAATGAAGATATGAAGGAAAGCCGTCAGGAGATGTTAAGTCAAAAGTTCAACATGTTCAATTATGTCATTGGAGAGACACTGGAAGCTCAGTTGCAGCGATTTACTGCACTTACTACTGAGATGAGTACAGCTGGGATTTACTTGACTAAGTCAGAGATAAACAAGAAATTGTTGAACTCACTTCCAAAGTCATGGGACATGAATGTGGATGTTATCAAAAAGACAAAAGATTTAAATCGTCTTAGTCTTGCTGAAACAATGGCAATCATCAAAGCATGTGATCTTGATGACAAGCAACGAGAGATGAACCATGTGAATTCTTACTCAACTGCGAATCTTGGAATTTCCTCAAATAATGCTTTTTCATCTTATATCTCTTCATCAAGTCAAGCTTTTTCTGTTCAACAGCCTCAGAATCAAACATTTATCACTCCATTAATTACACAATATGTTGCTCCAGCATCTGTTTCTCATCAACAAAGTCAATCTTTCAGTGTTCCTCAAGTTGTTTCCTCCTCAAGTGCACCAGCTATGGCTCCAGCTCCCCATTCCAAAGAAACTGATGAGAACTTAGCTTTTGCTATTGGACTCGTAAATTGCTACAATGCTTTTGTAGCTGGAGAACTCCCACCTCAACTCTCATTTGCTAACCTGGATCAAATCCATCCAGAGGATGTGGAGGAAATGGACATCACTTGGCAAATTGCTATGGCTGTGTTCAGGGCTAAGCAATTTGCTAAGAAAACAGGAAAGAATAACTGAGGAATGAATGCGGATAAGAAAGTAGGTTTTAACCAGGGAAAGTTGCACTGCTACAACTGCCACGAGCCGGGTCATTTTGCTTGTGAGTGTCCCAAACCAGATAGAAGAGTAAACAGTGATCGAACAATGGTTCTAGTGGGAAATGGTCGCGGAAATGCTGCCGTCAATAGTGAGACTGCTAACTTAGCAGTGGTTGCTCAGTCCTTTGACTGGGAGGACCAGATTCAGGCACTGAATATTTCAGGACCTGAAAATGCTAACTTGGCTCAAATCAATGATACTCCTGTGGAAGAAGCTGAAGGTGATCCTGAAGAAGAAATGATGGAGTTGCAGTTTGCTTTCATGGTATCCTCCACTTCAGAACCTGAAAAGGATGAGGGACAGTTGCGGAGGAATATCATCAGACCATGGTATGTCGACAATGGCTGCTCCCGGCATATGACAGGAGACATCTCCCAATTGAACGACATTCAGACTTTTAACGGGGGATTCGTTTCCTTTGCAGGCGGTGATGGCGGAAAAATCACTCAGAGAGGAACTGTAAAAAACGGAGTGTTGAGTTTCGAGAATGTCAACTATGCTCCCGAGTTAAATCATAGCTTGTTAAGCGTCTCTCAGATTTGCGACAAGGGTTATTCAACGCAATTTACTGATAAAGAGTGTCTGATCTTAAAGCCAGGCATTGTCATCCCGGATGAGTGGATTCTTGTCAAATCGAAGCGGGATGGAAATGCTTACATTACAGACATGAATAGCAACATACCTGAGCAAGTCACCTGCCTCTTCTCAAAAGTCTCAGAACAAAACGCTATGTTGTGGCACCGACGACTCGGTCATGCTAACGCTAAGAATCTGAATCGTCTTGCTAAAAACGAAATGGTGTGTGGCCTGCCTGTCAGAGACTTCATAACATTTGAAAAGTGTGTGTCATGTGCCCAAGGAAAGCATCACAGGAAACCACACCTGCCAAAGCAAATCAATTCAATCAGCCAGGTGCTTCAATTGTTGCACATGGATTTATTTGCTCCGCTCAATGTCCTAAGCATCAATAGAAACTCATATTGTCTAGTTGTGATTGATGACTTCTTGCGTTTCACGTGGGTTTTCTTCTTAAACAAAAAAGTTGGGGTATCTGATCTGATCAAGAAATTCATCGTGATTATTGAGAACCAAACAAACAACCGGGTGAAGGCGCTTAGAACTGATAATGGAACAGAATTCAAGAATGCAGTTCTTGATCATTTTTGCGCAGAAAAGGGAATTGTGCGTCAATATAGTTCTGTTCGCACACCTCAACAAAACGGTGTAGCTGAACGGAGAAATCGAACGCTGCAAGACGCTGCAAGGACGATGCTGTGTGACTCAAAGTTACCAGTTTTCTTTTGGGCTGAGGCGATTAACACTGCTTGATATGTTCAGAATCGTGTTTTGATCAACAAAGCCCAGATGAAGACTCCATACGAAATTCTATACAGTCACAAGCCATCTGTCAGCCATTTCCGTGTATTTGGCTGCCCTTGTACCCTTCTTCACCTGGATTCCAACCCGAAGTTTAATGCCAAAGCTGATGACTGCTATTTCGTGGGGTATGTTGCTCGCACTGCATACAGGGTTTATGCTTGCTATGTTTAGAATCGTGTTTTGATCAACAAAGCCCAGATGAAGACTCCATACGAAATTCTATACAGTCACAAGCCATCTGTCAGCCATTTCCGTGTATTTGGCTGCCCTTGTACCCTTCTTCACCTGGATTCCAACCCGAAGTTTAATGCCAAAGCTGATGACTGCTATTTCGTGGGGTATGTTGCTCGCACTGCATACAGGGTTTACAACAAAAGAACAAAGCAAATTGTAGAATCCTTTTATGTGCGCTGGCTGGAGGAGAATGAAACAGATGCTAGAGTGGGTCCTGATTGGCTGTTTGATTACACATCGTTGTTCAAATCGTTCAATATGTCTTCCGATAGTTTATCTGGTTCCACTTTGGGTTCGAAGTTTGTACCTGAAGATGAAGACGAAGACGTTGTTTACAGACCGCCGATAGTTTCTTCTGCGATTCCTTCGGTGGAGTCATCTGTTCCAATTCCTAGTCCAGAATCTCCAAGTCAACAACAAACTCCAGATGCTGATGCCACTCCTCTTACTCCTGATGAAAGAGAGTTCATGTCACGAGATGCTTTCGCTGTTACTCAAACTTTTATGGAACTTCTCTTTCCTGAGCAAATTGCAAATGAGTTTGTGGCAGATCCTACTAATGAGACTGGTTCTTCTGATGTGGATCCTTCGGCATATGATGGAGTTGTTAGTGTTCACAATCTTCCTGTTTCACTCAATGACATCAGCCAGGAGATACCTTCACGTATTCAACGCGATCATCCGATCAAGAATGTCATTGGCCAGCTGGGTGACGGTGTTAAAACAAGAAGCCAGAGTGGAGATGTCAATACATGTCTTTATTCTTGCTTTATCTCTCAAATAGAGCCAAAGAACGTTGAAATGGCTTTGAATGAGCCCAGCTGGGTAGATGCTATGCATGAAGAGCTAAACCAATTTGAAAAACTTGGGGTTTGGAAGCTGGTTGAACTTCCTAAAGGAAAAAAGTCTCTTGACACTCGCTGGGTATACCGCAATAAGCAAGACGATTACGGAGTCATAGTACGTAATAAAGCAAGATTGGTGGTTCGTGGGTTTAGACAGATCGAGGGTCTTGACTACACTGAGGTATATGCTCCGGTAGCTCGCTTGGAGGCTATCTGTATCTTCCTTGCATACGCTTCCTACATGAACTTCACTGTTTATCATATGGATGTCAAGACAGCCTTCTTGTATGGCAAAGTGAAGGAAGAAATCTACGTTGATCAACCCCCTGGGTTTGTTAACTCAAAGCTTCCCAATAATGTCTACAAGTTGGACAAGGCGTTGTATGGGTTACATCAAGCTCCTCGAGCGTGGTATGCAACTCTCACAAAGCACATGCTCGAACATGGATATTCTCGCGGCACTATCGATTAAAATTTGTTCATCAAGCATGTGGGTAATGATTAGATTCTAGTCCAGATCTACGTTGACAACATTATTTTTGGGTCTACAAGTCCACAGCTTTGCAAAGAGTTCGAAGGAGTGATGAAAAGGAGGTTCGAGATGAGCTCAATAGGCGAAATGACCATGTTTTTGGGGCTTCAGGTCCAATAAAGATCAACCGGAATCCAGATTCATAAAGCAAAATATGTGGTCGATATACTTGAGAAGTTCGGGTTTCAAGACGCAAAATCTGCCTTGACGCCAATGGCCGAAAGACCCTGCTGACTCCAGATACTGATGGCGAATCCGTAGATCAAACTCATTACAGATCAATGATCGGTCCGTTGATGTATCTAACTGCAAGCCGACCAGACATCATGTTTGCAGTTTGTCAATGCGCACGTTATCAGGCTAATCCTAAACTTTCACATCTTATTGTTGTCAAAAGAATCTTTCGGTACCTCAAAGCCACCCCAAAATTGGGTCTTTGGTATCCGAAAAATTCTAAATTTGATTTATATGCATTTGCTGACAGTAATTATGGAGGCTGTGAGCTTGACAGGAAATCTACGTCTGGGGGGTGTCAATTCCTTAGTGACCGGCTGATGTCTTTGCAGTGCAAGAAACAGCACACCGTCTCAACCTCAACAACAGAAGCGGAATATGTTGATGCCTCTGCCTGTTTCTCTCAAGTTATATGGATCCAACATCAGCTGTTGGATTACGGTTTGAATTACTTAGAAACCCCTATATTCTGTGATAATGAGGTTGCAATTCAGATTGCTAAAAATCCAGTCCAGCATTCGAAAACCAAGCACATTGACATCAAAATTCATTTCATTAGAGATTGTTATGAGCATTCGCTCATTCGGCTGGAACAGGTTCCCACTGCTAATAATGTGGCGGATCTGTTCACAAAGCCGTTCAACAAAGCTCGATTCGATGTGCTTGTGAGCTTTTTGAAAATGCTTCGTTTTGAGGACTAATTTTTCTTTAGGTTAGTTTAAATTTGCGCATTTTAATTTCATTCTCACCCATGCACAAATTTAGGGGGAGAAATAATCAAAAATCAAACAAAAAAATTAAAAACTTAAAAAATCCAAATATAGTGTTATTTCTGTTTTATTTTATTTCAGAAAAATATTCCAAAAACCCAAAAACATTAGAAAATAAGAAAATCCAAAAATATGTTGTTAATGGAATGTGCTTGCAGGTGATGTGATGGGAAGTGATATAATCAAGTGATAACGAGCAGCCTGAATCTGTGTAAGGTGCCAAAGTCGAATTGCCTTTGCTCTGTGTTCGATGCGCGAGTAGGCACGCAGGGTTTTTAAATGGACTTGACTAGGATCAGATGAACTTAAAGAGTTTAAAGACTTGAGAAATCTTAACCTAGATAGTTCCATTTAGCCTGACAATACGACGCTTGGGTAGGTTGAGCAGAGAGATATACATGGGAATTTACGGATACATTAAATGATCTGTATCTAGAACTGTGGATTAACTTTTCCTCGATGTGCAGATTTTGTCCTTAATTCCAGTATTGACGGGGCGACCGGGGAATTCCGATAAATTAGGTCTGTAGAAAGTTATTTTCTTTCTTTCTTACTGTCAGTCATATGTTACCTCCTCTGTGTGATCGAAAGATCTGACCTGGACTGTAACATATGCAATTCTGTCTCTCTGCATCTTCTTCTATGCTATTCTTTCTACCTGTTAGCCATATGCTGTCTCCTTTGCGTGATTAACAATCTGACCTGGTACACAGCATATGCAACATTCTTCTTCTCAATCCATCTAAACTCTAGTTAGTCATATGTTTCACTCTCTGCGTGATTGGAAGAGATCTGACCTGAGTGTATAACATATGCATTCTAAATCTAACTTCTTCCTTAATAATTATCTGCTCATCTGATGTAAGGAGTATTCTGGAAGAACTTGATTATTGGGGCATATCAGGAAGCGGGAAACACGTTCTAGTACAACTAAAATTGAACACTTATAGGTTGTCTATAGATCTCGCTGCTCAATTTAGGTGGACAACAATATTCTTGGTCGTCGTTAGTTGAATGGCCTTTTAGGAAATTTATCTAAGTTCATACGATCTAATGTCTTGTCACTTATAGTTTATCCTAAATTTGTCACAAACTTTCGTGTTTAAGTGGACCACAATACCGGCGATCGACCAGACATAGACATGAAGATAGAAGTACCGACAAGCGGAGTAAGACTGTCTAATAACTTTGATCCTAATATCACAAAATCTTATCAGCGTTTGTTAAAGTGAAAGTAGTTTAAAATTCCTATTAATTTTTTTTAATTCCTGAATCTTATTTTTCCTTTTGATAAATTTTTTTTAATTTTTATGTTCATAAAATCTTTTTTAAGTTTAGTTTTAGAAATTAGTTTTATTTTATTTTTTATTTTTTATTTTTTATTTTTTATTTTTTATTTTTTATTTTTTTCCTCAAAATGTTTTATTTTTTATAAAGGTTTTTGGGTATTGGACTTTATCATTGTGGATTGCGGCCCATGAAATTTTTGGTCCGGGTATATAGAAAAGGAGACAGCCGAAAACCCTCTATTCCTCATTTTCTTCATTCTGGCCGCAAACTCTCCAGTTTCTCTCTCTATCTCTAAATGTTTTCGTGAGTTTTGGTGAAATTGATCCGATAGCTTCAAAGGTATGCTAAAACCGACCAGGAATATGATAATCTCGCATCAAATCGACACCTTTTCAAGGTTGAATCGAAGAAAAACCAACTGTCGGCGTTTACGGCCAAGGCAGTTTACGGCCAAGGCTGTTCACGGCCAGGCTGTTCACGGCCAGGCTGTTCACAGTCAAGCTGTTTACGGCTGTGAATTCCCTTTTGGTCAATAAATTTGATATTTCTTCGTGTGTCTCACTTAAAAGCCAAATTAAATCTGCAAATTTGAGTAAAACATAAATTTTAAATGTTTATATATTTTGTTTTCTCATTTGGTTTGTTTGTGTGCAGATTGAAATGGCAGAGCTCAAGTTTGCTGACAGTCACAACCTAGCCATCATCTTGACTGATCCTCCGGCTGCTCACGGAGAATTCAAGTCCATGATGCATGGATTGCGAGAGTGTTGCTTGTCTACGGCTTTGACTGTCAATCCAGATATTTATCAAGGATTGATTAAGGATTTCTGGAAGTCTGCATCGGTGAAGAAAGGAAGTGATGGAGCTGTTTCTGTTGAAGCAACGGTCAAAAACTACAAAATTACCATCAATGAGCAGTTCATCAGAAGCACTCTCAAAATTAACGATCAATCAACCTTCTCTCCTGAGCTCGAGATTTCCCAATTTGAAGAATATCTTGTCAAAATGGGATATGAAGGTGTTTTCCCTCCAACCATGAAGAAGCTGCTGCCACCGTTTTGGAGATTTCTAGCTCATGTCTTCGTGAGCTGCATTTCTGGAAGAAATTCTGGCGCAGATGAGATCTCCCTAAGAAACATCGGTTTCATCATCTCTCTGGCTGCGGGATTGGACTACAACTTCTCCAAGTTCATTCTTGAAGAATTAATTGCAAACATCAAAGGGAAGACTAGGGACAGGTTCTTGTTGTACCCTAGGTTCATTCGAGTATTCATTGATGAACAACTTCCTGAAATGGCCAAAGATGGAGAAATCCTCGACATGAAGTCCTTAGGGCCACACACCGTTGGATTAATAAAGCAAAACTGAAAGGGTAAAATAACTTTTCAAGGAAAGTTCCCCTTAATGAAGTTTGGCTTGTTTGCCGATTCAAGTGAGGCATCTGAGTCTCATGTTTTATCTGATCGTGTGACGTCTGAAGATGATATTTTTTCTGAAGACGACGTCATTCCAGTTTCTGATCACGAAGATGATGATGCTACTCCTGCTGCTATGGTAGCTGAAGAACATGATCTACACTCTGTGAATGTCGAGAGTGAGTTTAACAAGGGAACTTTAGAGGATGCGACAGAGAATGGTGAAAATGATTCCTTTGAAGATTTGGATCTTTCGGGCTTTGACAAGGATGATATTCCTTTGAATCTTGGAGTACATGCAAACCTTTTGTCAAATGAGGATCTTGACTCTTTCTTTGACACTATCCATGATGTTGCTCATACAGCAACGGACATAAGGGAGTCAGAAGAAGTTCTTGAAGCTACTCCTCCATCTCCAACTCAACTAAATGAAACCTCAACTCCTATGGAGACATCTTCGGAGATTCCTCCCCCTGAGAATGTCAATCCTACCATTGAGCCAGTAGTAAGTGAACCTCTAACAACTCAAACCTCTTCGCCTTCATTGAAGAGGAGATGACTTGATCCTAGACCAGGTGTATTCGTGCCTGAACTATCTCATGGTCTGTCAACTCCACCAACTACCACTTTCGTTGCTACTTCACTTATTCCATCCAATGAAGGTCCAAGCACATTTTATGAAGCTGGTGGTTCGTCTGTCCTTCAGGATCCTCTCCTCTTAGGCCTTATCACGACATTGCCTCTGAGAAACTTGCTCTACATTTGGCCCATGAACAAAGTTCAGTGCCTTCCTCCCGAGCTAAGGGAATATTTATTGAGGAAGGCCATTCAAAAGAGGATGATCCCACCATACCTGGACTTCAAAAGGAAATCAGCATGCTCAATCAGAAAAATATTGAGCTTGATATCCGGGTGGTTGATCTTGAAGCTGAAAAGGCCCAACTCAAAATTCAGGTTGAAGATCTTAAGGCGGATAAAACTTTAAAAACTCAACAAATTTCGGATCTGCAAACTCATCTGGGATCCTTGACAGCAAGCTACTTTGACCTTAAGAAGAAGCTGGCAGAAGAATTTGGCGACAAATTCAAGTCTTCAGTTCAACATCTCAATGCTGGCCAACCTTCTGCTCAACAAGTTGACGACCCCCCTGTTGACCCGCCTGCTCAAAGAAGAACTACGATTGTCGATCGATTCGATAAGGAACCAGCTCAATCACAAAGCGTTGTTGCACTCAAACGTGCCAAGTTAGCAGCTTCTGACAAGAAAAAGCAACTTCTGTTCAAGAAATCTTCTGATCAAAATGCTCCTGGAAATAAACCCACTATCACCGTCACTGATCTCTCAGAATTATCCAGTGCTCCTTTTTCAAATCCATCAGGTGATCCAAAGGCTTATCATTTCAAACTTTTCTTGGAGGATCAAGTAAAGAAGGGATTCCCTGGCATGAAGACGGCTGAGTCTTTTATCAAAAGTTTCCCTAACGTGATGGATCCCAAGACCAACAAGCCCTTTCAGACTGTCATGTGGCCGTCAACAAATCAAGTCAGACAAGTTCCAGTGCTTCAGACCTTCAATGATGGATCTCTCAAAAACATGCATTACTGGGTCTATGATGAAACTACTGCGTCTGCTGTCATCAAGTTCGAAGATGGCTGTTTTCGCTTGTACGATAAACAAGACCTACTTCAATTTGGGAAGTGGGATATTCATCATCTGGCCCTACATCAGATCAAGGTTGCTGAAGATATTTTCGAGCCTGCTGCGAAAGAATATGCAACAATGGTTGTCGAGATTATTGCTAAGGGGATGTGGCAAGGGGCAATGGGAGGGTCCGATGTTCTTGTAATTGAGAAAGACTGAGTTACAGCTAGCCCCAAACCAAGGGGGGATTGAAGGGTCCATGTTATGGTTTGGGCTAGGCTTTGGATGTATAGGTCATTTAGTATTGTAATAGAAGTGTTTTGGTATGTTTACGGGCAAAAGTATGTTTACAACCGTAAACAGGTTTACGGTCGTAAACCTGTTTACGGCCTTGTCTAGTTTACGGTCAAGTCTTCTTTCCTATATATAGGACCAGTCTGTGTCTGTTAGTGGTTGTTGATTTATAGTATTTACGGCCAGTCAGAGTTGTACCAGACGTTTTCTTAATACAAACGTGTGCAAGCTTTGATTCATTCTTCTTCTACTCAATTCTCATCCTGTTTGATTGTTAGATTGCTTGATCACTATTTAAGATCCTGTTTCTAGGACCTTACAGGATGACATGATTGTGAGGGCGAGGGAGAGGGAGGTTGATATAGAGCACATCAGGAAGAGGAAGGCAGAGACTGGGCAGGCGACTGGGGTTTCTAGGAAGAAACCCAAGGAATTCGAATCGAGGTCCAAGGGCCACCAGGGCCGGAGCCACTGCGGGAAGTGCGGCAAGCCACACGAGGGGGTTTGCAGAGTTGGGGGATCGGGCTGCTATAAGTGCGGCAAGACTGGGCACTTTGGCAAGGATTGTACTGCCCCTACCCCCACTTTTCAGACATCATACCTAATTTTCTTTCACTTCAATTAGAAATGCCATAAAAAGGCCAACTGCCCAAGATTGGTACCAGCAGCGCCAGTGGTGGCGCCAGCTCCAGTGACCTTGCGGATCACAGATGGCCGACAGGGCAAGATAGATGCTCCAGTGGTGAGGAGTCGAGCCTTCCAGCTGACTGCCGAGGAGGCACGTTCCACACCGGATGTGGTGAGAGGTATGATTTCTTCTCCTTGACTCTTATTACATGTTGGTTATGATATTTATGTTTTATGTTTATGTGTTTTGTTTATGATCGTTCCATGTGAAAAGTATCCTAGTTCAGGTGTTATTCGACTCGGGGGCTACCCGATCATTTGTATCTCTTGCACTTAGCAAGAGGTTTTCTGAGTCTTCCAGCATGTTGGGTTGTCCTTTAGAGGTCGACATTGCTGACGACCGATCTGTCCGGGCATCGGAGGTCTACAGAGATTGTGTTTTGAGGATGCATGACGAGCGTTACCTCGTGGATTTGGTTCCCATTCCTTTGCGTGGGAACAAGGTCATCATCGACATGGATTGGTTGAGCCCTAATGGGGCAGTGATCGATTGTACGCAGCAGCTAGTGTGTGTCAGGACCCCAAGTGGGGGAGAGTTGGTGATTCGGAACGACAGGCCGCAGCGTGGACCAGCTTTGTGCTCAGCAGCGAGGGCTAGGCGCTACCTTCATCAGGGTTGCGTACGGTATGTCGCCTACGTTATGGATACCCAGGAGGCAGGTGAGGCGACCGTGAGAGATGTGCCAGTGATGCGGGAGTACCTCGGACGTATTTCTAGAGGAGTTGCCTAGGATACCTCCGGAGAGACAGCTGGAGTTCAAGATCGACCTAGTCCCTGGTGCGGCTCCGATAGCCAAGGCAACATATCAGTTGGCTCCTCCCAAGATGCAGGAGTTGTCTACACAACTACAGGAGCTATTAGACAAGGGATTTATCAGGCCGAGCAATTTGCCTTGGGGAGCCCCGGTCCTGTTTGTGAAGAAGAAGGATGGGTCGCATCGGATGTGTATAGACTACCGGGAGCTGAATAAGGTAACGGTGAAGAACCATTACCCACTCTCGAGGATTGACGGTCTCTTCAACTAGCTACAGGGGGCATCTTGGTTTTCCAAGATAGATTTTCGTTCCGGCTATCACCAGATGGGAGTTATAGATGAGGATGTACAGAAGACTGCTTTCCAGACTCGATATGGCCACTATGAGTTCGTGGTGATGCCCTTTGGGCTCACCAATGCCCCTGCCGCGTTCATGGACCTCATGAACCGCGTATGCAGACCGATGTTGGATCGGTCTGTGATAGTCTTTATTGATGACATATTGGTTTACTCCAAGACGCAGGAGCGGCATGAGGAGCACTTGCGAGAGGTGTTGGATACCCTGAAGAGGGAGAACTTGTACGCCAAGTTCTTCAAGTGCGAGTTCTGGTTGCGCGAGGTGCAGTTTTGGGGCACCTTGTCAACCAAAACGTTATTTCGGTCGACCCGGCCAAAGTGGAGGCCGTGATGAGATGGGAGGTTTCGAAGTCTCCATCTGAGATTCGGAGTTCCTCGGGTTAGCGGGCTATTACCGGAGATTCATATAGGACTTCTCCAAGATATCCGTACCCTTGACCCGGCTGATGAAGAAGGCTGTTGTATTTCGTTGGGGGCCTGAGCAACAGGAAGCGTTCGAGACCTTGAGGCTAAGGTTGTGCGAGGCGCTGATCTTTGCCCTGCCAGAGGGCGTGAATGATTTTGTAGTATACTTCGATGAGTCCATTTTGGGTCTAGGCACAATGTTGATGCAGAGAGGGCACTTAATTGCCTACGCCTCGAGCCAGCTGAAGCCTCACGAGGCGAACTACATGACACACGATCTGGAGTTGGGGCGGTTGTTTTCGCCCTCAAGATTTGGCAACACTACCTATATGGGGTCCGTTGTACCAATTACACGGACCACAAGAGCTTGAGGTACCTCATGGATCAGCCAAATCTAAACATGAGGCAACGTCGGTGGCTAGATGTGGTGATGGATTACGATTGTGAGATCCTCTACCACCCGGGGAAGGCCAATGTTGTGGTCGATGCACTTAGCCGCAAGGCATTCGCAGCCTCGATTAGAGATATCTGTTTGAGGATGACAGTAGTGACTCTGCTTTTGGAGAAGATCCGGGAGGCCCAGCAGGAGGCTATGAAGGAGGAACACCGGAAGAGTGAGTGTATCGTGGGCCAGATTTCCTCCTTCGACTATGATAGCCGCGAGTTGTTGACACTTCACCGCAGAGTGTGGGTTCTGTATGCAGGCGGTGTGCGCCAGATCCTGATGGAGTAGGCGCACAAGTCTGTATTTTCCATCCATCCCGGGGCGACGAAGATGTATAGAGATCTTCGTCCTGATTGCTGGTGGCCCTGCACGAAGCAAGATGTAGCCTGGTACGTTGAGAGGTGCTTGACCTGCAGGAAGGTCAAGGCCGAGCACCAGAGGCCTCATGGCAAGACGCAGCCGTGGGATATCCCTGTGTGGAAATGGGAGGATATTACTATGGATTTCATCACAAAGCTTCCCAGGACCGCACGGGGAGTGGATTCGATTTGGGTCATCGTGGATCAGTTGACCAAGAGTGCCCATTTCATACCGATTCAGTAGAGAATTTCGGCCGAGAAGCTGGCCGACATCTACATCAAAGAGGTAGTAGCTCGACATGGAGTGCCAGTTTTCGTGATTTCTGACCGAGATGTATGGTTTACATCTAGATTCTGGAAGAAATTTCATGATGAGTTGGGTACTCACCTGCACTTTAGCACAGTCTTTCACCCGCAGACAGATGGTTAGAGTGAGCGGACCATCCATACTTTGGAGGATATGTTGCGAGCGTGTGTCTTAGACTTCGGTGGTAGTTGGGATACCTACCTTCCCTTAGCAGAGTTTTCCTATAATAATAGCTACCATGCCAGCATCAACCGTGCTCCCTTCGAGATGTTATATGGGAGGAAGTGCAGAACCCCGATATGTTGGGGTGATGTTGGACAGAGGGTCATGGGGAGTATCGAAGTGGTACTCAAGACGACAGAGAGGATCCAGCAGGTCCAGAGTAGACTCCAGACGGCCCAGATTCGGCAGAAGAGTTACGCCGACAGACGACGATCAGAACTGGAGTTTCAGGTAGGAGATATGGTCCTCCTGAAGGTATCACCTTGGAAAGGTGTCATCCGGTTCAGGAAGCGGGGCAAGTTAGGCCCCAGATACATCAGACCGTTCAGGTTTATAGCTCGGGTGGGCAAGGTGGTGTATAGGATGGATCTGCTAGCCGAGCTTAGTCAGATCCACAACACCTTTCATGTCTCCCAGCTGCGGAAGTGCTTGGTAGACGACTCTGCAGTGGTGCCCCAAGAGGATATTTAAGTGGATGACAGCCTGAACTACATCGAGCGACCAGTAGCCATCCTCGATAGGAAGACGAAGGATCTGAGGAACAAGAGGGTTGAGTTGGTGAAGGTGCAATGGCAGCACCGCAACGGCTCGGAATGGACCTAGGAGCTGGAGGAAAAGATGAAGGAGCACTACCCAGAGCTATTCCCAGACGCAGCAGACTTCGAGGACGAAGTCCAAAATAAGTGGGGGAGATTTGTAACGCCCGGATCCTGGTATGTTTTTTTAAATCAAATTATTCATTTAACAAAGGGACTCGACGAGTTGGAGGCCCCAAACTCGTCAAGTAGGAATGGAATTTGGACGCGGGACTTAAAGTCTACTCGACGAGTTGAGAGCCTTAACTCGACGAGTAGGGCTGTCAAAGTGAAACCCTAATTTTCAAGGTTTTGCACCCTATTTAAACACCTTAACCTCCAAAGGTTGGCCTAATTTGTAGCCTCCATCACCCCAAACCCTAGCCACGAAACCCTAATCCACTTTTGAGTGTTTTTGAGCCATTGTTGTGTGTTCTTTATGATTTTAAAGCTTGAGAAGGAAGGAAAAGCTTAGGGGTTCAAGAGGAAGATAGTATATCCGGAGTTTGAGCTGCATTTCTGACTCATTTGAGGTATAAAGTTGATACTTTGGATTTCTATTACTTAGATCTTCTTTTAGGGTAGTATGTTGTCACTTTTGGGCCATATTGAAGCCATTTTCGGGATTTGAGTCTATCATGAAGTTCTGACTTCAGATCTAGACACTCATGAGCTTATGAGGCTTAAAGTTGCCAGCTTTATCCAGCCTTGGCCCTTCCCCATGCCCTAGACCTCTTATATAGCTTATTTTTGGTGTTTCTAGCTTCATGACACCATGCATGAACGTAAAGTTAGAAACTTTATGTGGTAACTTAGTCCTAGGGGACCAGATCTGTGGTTTGGAAGCATTAAACTCGATTAGAAGTGACTGAATGGATTTAGACTAAGGGGGACTCGACGAGTTATTCATCCAACTCGGCGAGTTAGGTCATGGTCCCCCAACCTTTCTGTTACTGATCAAACTCGTCGAGTCTAGGAGATGACTCAGCGAGTTGGCCCTGGTTTTGGGGTTTGAAGATTGAGGAACTCGACGAGTTCAATGAGGAACTCGGCGAATTGTGAGTGAAATGTCCCGAATCTGTTATGTGGAGGAACTCGATGAGTTCATGAAATAACTCAACAAGTTGGATCGAGATTTCCAAGGTTTTATGGATCATGGAACTCGACGAGTTGATGGACCAACTCGGCGAGTTGAGTCAACCAAGATGTTGACGTTGACCAGGATGTTGACTTTGACCAGAGTTGACCCGTAATGGGGTTAGGGGTATGAAAGAGTAATTAAAGGAGATTTTTATGTGTAGGAGTTTGAGAGGAGTTGATTCCAGAGCCGCGGGCAGTTCAGCTACTACACGGCATTTGAGGTTAGTTACCTTCCAGTAGAAGTGGGTCGAAGGCACCAATGTCGGCCCACTAGTAATTGTTTGTAGTTGAGACGATTGTCTTTGTGATAATTTTCTGGTATTGCACTATCTATTATGCTTTATGTGCTAGAATTCTATGATATTATGTGATAGTGGTAGGAGGGGCGAAATAGTCCCCGGTTACCGGTTGTAAGAGACCGAAGGGGTAGATAGTACCCATTTATGCCTAGCGGTATGTTTATGATATGTTACTATGTGGTAGTGGTAGGGGTGAAATAGTCACCGTAACCGGTTGAGATAAACCGGAGGGTAGGTCGGGAACCCATATATGCCTGACAGGGGTAGGTCGGACACCCCGGTATGTCTGACAGGGGTAGGTTGAGCACCCCGATATGCTCAGCAGGGTAGGTCGGGAACCCAGATATGCCTGACAGTATGTTTATTGTATGATATGTGGTATGATGGGGGAACTCACTAAGCTTTGTACTTAAGGTTTTCAGTTTTTGTTTCAGGTCCTTCTTCTTCGAAAGGAAAGGCACTGGCACGATAGTATCGCATCACACACATGATTTTCCGCATTTGAGATTCTTGGGATTTGTACTCTAACATTATTTTCCTATGACATGTTTTTGAGATAGTTGACTGATGGTTTTTTTTCATGATATGAGATAACATTGTTGGCATTTTTAGTAATTTGTTTTATGAACCTTTAAAGTAAAAATGAAATTTTTGGTCTTGGATTTTGGGATGTTACACCTCTGGTTGATGATATGCCCCAAGAACTACACCTCTCGCGACCAGAATTCACATTTGGAGAATTTGGCATAAAGCCTATCCCTCCTATGGGTCTCCAACACCTCGCAAGAACGCTCCTCATGTTGCTCCTTAGTATTGGAGTAAACAAGAATATCATCTATAAATACTATCATTGACCGATCTAGCATCGACATGCAAACCCGGTTCGTGAGATCCATGAACGCTGCTGGTGTATTGGTGAGCCCGAAAGGCATCACCACAAACTCGTAATGACCATAGCGAGTCCTGAAGGTTGTCTTCTACACATCATGATCTCTGAGCCTAATCTGGTGGTAACCTGATCGCAAATCAATCTTGGAAAACCAAAATGCACCATAGAGTTGATCAAATAAATCATCAATGCTCAAGAGTGGGTAACGATTCTTCACCGTTAACTTATTCAACTCCCAGTAGTCTATGCACATCCTGTGTGAACCGTCCTTCTTCTTCACAAATAGGATTAGTGCTCCCCATGGAGAGCTACTCGGACGAATAAATCTCTTGTCTAGAAGCTCCTAAAGCTGCGTAGACAACTCCTGCATCTTTAGTGGTGCCAAGCGATACTGTGCCTTGGCTATCGGAGCCGCACTAGGAACCAGATCAATCTGAAACTCAACCTGCCTCTTGGGAGGCACTCCTGGCAAATCCTTAGGAAATACATCAGGGAAATCCCAAACAATGGGTACCCCACTCAACTCCGTCGTGCCCTCAACTCGAGTGTCCCCAACATAAGCTAGGAACCTAGAACAACCCTGCTGAAGATCTCGCCTGGCCATCGCAGCTAAACAGAGAGTCAGCCCCTGCAAAGCTCCCTCGCCAGGAATAACCAATTCTCCCCCACTTAGGGTTCGAACTCTCACTACCTGTCGCTCAAAGTCAATCATGTCCCCATTCAATCCATCCCGATGATAACCTGCGATCCTCTCAAAGGAATCAGCACCAAATCAATAGAGTATCTCTCACTAAACAGATTCAGGACAAAACTGCAATGAACCCTCGAAGCATTCACGGTATGGTCATACGCAATCTCAACCTCCAGTGGAAAATTCAGAATTCTGGGAGCATCACAAAACTTCTTGCTTGGCGCAGAAGATATAAAGGATCGGGTAGCGCCCAAATCAAACAAAACATGAGCAGTCATACCATTGACAAAAAAAGGTCCCTATACAAGACCAAATATAACCATAAGCATAAATAAGGGAAGAAATAAAAGATAGGATTGAGTCACATACCTGTAACCACATCCGGTGCTGCACAGGCCTCATCGATGGTCAACTGAAATGCCCTGTTCTTCACCACAGGTGCCTCCGCCATCGGTAATCCTTAAGGTGGCTGGCGCAGGCACCGCCACTGATCCTCCTGACGGTCTCGGAAAATCGGCCTTTTATGGCCGATCTAATTGCAATGGAAGCAAATCAGAGCACCCATAGGGCAGTCCCTACTCATGTGGCCTGGCTTACCCCAACTGAAACATCCTAAACCCGTCGCTTGACAAACCTCACTATGCGGCTTGCTACAACGGACTCGACCCTACTGGCCTCTGGTATGGGAATCGGAGGTCTTAGGCCTCTTAGTCTGGCCCACTGCTGTCTACACCTACTCTGGCTTGCACTTCGTCCGAAGATCCAGCTCAATCTCCCACTCATGGGCCTTCTCGATCATATAATTCAGGGTCTTACACCCCGAGAATCTCACAAACTCTCTGATATCATCTCTCATCATGTCATGATACCTCGTCTTCTTCATCTACTCATATACAGTGTACTGTGAGACCAACAAAGCCCTCTCACTGAATTTGGCGGTAATCTCCGCCACAGTCTCAGTAGTCTGGAGAAGGTCCTAGAACTCCCTCGCCACCTCAATACCAGGTGCAAACTCTCTGGAACCTCGAAACAAAATCCTCCAAGGTCAGGACTGCCACTGTCGTTGACCTTACAACTCGGTTAACCTGCTCCCACCATTCTTGTGCACGGTCCCTCAGCAGGCAGGATGTGAATCCCACAATTGCCCACTCAAGGCAAAAACTCGTCCGCTGAGCATTCTCCATGTCAGCAATCCAGCATCGACTAGAGATGGGGTCCTAAGCCCCAAATAACTCAGGAGCTCCACAGGCCTTGAACTCCCGGAATGAGGGAGTTCGAACTCCTATCTAACCTGCAACAATCTCAACTCGAAAAGACTAGAGCCTCTTATCCATCAGCTAAATAATCCCTTCCTTGATGGTACCGAACATCACAGGAGTAACATCCAAGATACCGCGAGTAACCTCAGATGCAATAAACTTACGTAACCTCTCATCAATTGGTTCCATGCTTGAGCCAGAACCTGAACCAGAACCAGAGCCAGAACTATCACACCCCGGCCGGCGGCGGAAGCGCCGAGGTTGCGACGTTGAAAATTGGATCACGGTTACAAGACATACATTGAACAGTACAAGACTTGAAGAACATTACATGTCTTAATAGATTTGAATACAAGGATTTCATTGAGTCAAGCTTCGAAATACAAGTTTACAAAACCAGTTCAGCAAGGCATAATTTAACAAAAACAAAAAAAAAAGGCCTGAAGAGGTTAGCTAATAAAGGTTATTTCAAATCACGAGGCTTATCATCTAGCTTCTATTTCCCTGAGAATACACGCGAGAATACGTCAACAAAGTTGTTGGTGAGTTCTAGAGGTTTTGACTCTATTTGTATTGTTTAAAAGAGGATTTTTGTGTAAAAGTCAACCGTTATCAGATTGTATAAAAATGTTATAATTTACAGTGGTAAAACAATAATGAGAAGTGTCATCCTGACCTAAGTGTAAATGTACTTGTAATCCCATACAAGTATGGATGTTGATTTACTTATGAAATATAAGTTGAAGTCAACATGATTTCATATTGTATACTCTTAAGTGTTTATTTAATTTAAATAAAACACTACACTTAGTCCTTATCTGAGAGTAAATGTTTATAAAACGTAGAATGTTTATCCGAATAGTTTGTGCAAAAACATAGTCAACAATGTTACCGATGTGCATCGTGTGAGACCCAATACTTGTAATCCGAGATAAGTATTCATGTTAATATACTTATAATGAATAAGTAATAACTAACATATTTTCGTGAAGTAAAATATCGAGTGTTTATATAACTAAACACTACCAAACTGGTTAACAATCTACTAACAATCTTTATACTACATACAACCTTGGCGAAGTTTGTATTAGTATTTATGTATCCGGGATTTTGTGGAGTAAATAACCGAGTTATAACTTGTTCAAGCCTCTATTAAGCACAATAAGGTGCTTGTTGTCCCAACGACGCTTCATCAACGTCGTGATAAAAGAAATAACATAAAAACAAGGAGTTATCATCCGATTTGTCTCGTCACACGAAGGTTGTAGCTAACAACCATACGGACCGGGTTGTCAACCCATATAGATGTATACACAACATTCTTCGCTCACAAAGGATTAATGGTTATTACAGAGGACTTCACTAAGTTGGTGTTCTTAATTTGATGAATGAGAAACTCCCACAACAATCCCTTGTTTTAGTTACAATTCCCAATTGTTTATGTTCGGAAACTTTTGGTTGTAAAGCTTAATACATGTGTAAAGCTACAAGAGTATTCCTATCCAAGTTTTAGTTACACTCCCAAGTGTTTATGATCGGAAACTTTTGGTTGTAAAGCTTAATGAATCCTAAGTGTAAAGCTGCAAAAGTTTTCCTATCCAAATCGGGCAGCATAACGACTGCGTTTTGACTAAAACTAGATTTCAACCTAATTGAAACCAAGCAAAACCTTAACAATCTAAACCTATACAGCTATAGTAGTAAAATACGTGCGAAAATAATGCAATTTAAATGTGTACATACACAAGGCAAACATTTTAACGAACACATATAACATTTTCATTTACGTTCTTTTGATATATAAATGTATATATACAACCATTTATGTACGGAGCATATATATATATATATATATATATATATATATATATATATATATATATATATATATATATATATGGAAAACCTTTTTTTATAACAATATATATGTACATATTTTATTATCATTTGGGTGATAGAATATGTATATATACTTAAAAATCAACACCTACATACAACATCTATATCACTTAAAGCCAATTTAACCCAATGAGACAAAGGTTGGGAAATTAATCTAAAATGTCTATTCTGTCCATGTTTTAGAAAAATTCTAGAAAAATCATCGGGGGTTGGAATTAGGATCCGTAAACACTCAAGGTTTATAAATTCAGTCAACTTTGTCCATGATTTTTTCCCTAACTTTATGTAAATCCTAACCAGGGTTAAAAGGTCCGTTTTTAGAGACTGCTTCGAAATGTTCTAAAATGATATGCAGTTTTGTAAAAATCATCATAAATCGTATGAACATGTGCGAGTAGTCCCTGAAAAGGTATTAATCTGAACTACTTGCATAGTGTACAGTTTTTCAAACCAGAAGGTTTAAGATGGGAAAAACAGTTCTTGAACAGACCATAATTTTTCTGTAAAAAAACTGAAAATCAAGCTTAGAAATGTTTAGAGAAATAATTTGTATTTTTAGTTAACCAGGCCTTTATTTCATCCAACTATAAATCATTTAGCATCTATGCGCCCCCAAAACTTGTAAAACATAAAAGAGGGACCATAGAAACTCACTTTTGTCACGTAACGTTATTCAGTTCGAGAAAGATTCATGAAGTTTCCGGTTCCAATGAAGCTTGAGTTTTGAATGATTTTTGGGTTGTCTTAACACATAAAGACATTCATTACCAATAATTTAGAATTTTATCAAGCTTTAACTCACTTAAAACAAGTGAGCTTTATGATAAAAAGGAAAGGTAGAAATCATATAATCACCTAGTTTATCTTGGATCCAAAGTGTGTTACCAAAAGAGTGTTGAAACACAACGATTCTAAGGAACATGATGAAGGTTTTCTTAGGTTTATAGACACTCGAAATTAGAACCTTATGGGGCTGTTTAGATCTAGAAATATGGCAGCAAAAATTGAAACTTTTGTGGGTTGTATAACACTCGAAAAACAGCCACTGTTTTGGGTTGTTGTTGTCACGATTTTTCCAACAAAGAAGTAAGAAAAGGAGTGGTTTACCCGCTATTTTGATAACCCATTTTAATGCAGAAAATCAAGTAACTTTCATAGGTAATTTGAGGTGAAAATATCATGAAAAGTGAAGGTTCAAGGGGCTGAAATGGTGGCAGAAATCACAAAGGCAGCAACACATTTCTTGTTCTTGGTTTTGGTAGATCACGAAGAGGAAAAGTGGAGTTTAAAATGGCTGAGTTTGAGAGTGATCTTGGAGTGATTTCTTGAGAGCATTTGGCTGGAATATGAAGGAGAAATGAGGAGGAAGGTGGAGATATTTATAGGGGAATGAGAGAGGTGTAAAATATCTTCTAAATCTTATCCAAGATAGGATAAGATTCACCTTGCAACTTGCATCCCCACTTGCAAGTTTAGTTACATAGAGATGGGACTTAGTTACATAGATATAAGAAGGTAGTTTAGTTAGTTAGAGATAGGAGTTAGTTAAAAGATATTTTGAGGAAGAGTAGGGACCAAGTTTTTGTGATTTAGGAAGGAAACAAGCTTGCTTAGTGACTCAATGTATTAAGTGCATTAGTTAAATGATCTTAACTCAAATATTTTACCTTATCAAATGGTTTAAACACAATATTCCTCATATTATGTCTTTTTAAGTCATTTTTAAGTTACGAATCCATAACATGTCATTTTATCATATCATGATACACATAAATATGAATCTATATGTATTGTTGAGAAATAGCAATGAAGTTTATATGTATTGGTATTTAAATATTTATATTTGATTGTATTATTTATAAACATTTGCATACTTTCAATTATGCCTCATAATAATCCATTATATATTTTTATAAGATAAATATAATATTGATTCCCCAGTGTAATATTTTGTGATTTTTAACCACTTGAAGCATAGCGTTTAACCATTTTTCGTCGTTTTGGTTCGTAATGTAGTCAACTTTTGATTCCTCAAAACTATTGAATACGAGTTCGTAAATGGAATTTAAGTTACTCATTAACCGGAGACGTGTTGAAATGTAAATTAAAATTTCGTATTCAAATGACATTATTTGATAGATTTCACGAACTGGTTTTTGTTCGGAATAATACGTCGTAAAAGAATTTATCATTATTCACTAGTTTTATTTTCACAAGACCTTTTCTAAATAAAACGTGTTAAATTCCTTAAAACATTTTTGGTAAACTACTCATATTGATTAGAATCAATATCTGACATCCTATAATTGTTCCTATTTTTGCCAATTGTTACAAGAACCTCCTCGAGTAGTCATCACCATACTGAAACACAAACATATAAATAATAAATATATATAACTCGATAGAAACCTCACTATATAGACCTCCTTAGAGTTTCCAGATCTATTCTTGTCTCAGGTACAGATCCTATGCTTCCAGTAGTACAGGCTCAATACTACATTTCACACCTACATGTACCTTCCTCAACAGCAGTCCTGATTCCTCTAAGTTACCACACTAAAACCATATACCAACCCTATGCTAAACAGTATACATATCCTAGGCTCTCCTAGGAAGTCTCAACTCCCACCGCTCGTAATACCAAGAACATTAATCAACATTGTTGGTTGCCTTATGCATGCAAGTTATACACAAAATACGATCACATAGACTGTCAAATGATGACTCTACCCTATGTCCACAACCAAACAAGGAACAAGAAATGAGGCCAAATCGATAATTCTAGGGCTATATAATCCTAATCGTATACAACTTTGAAAGCATACACTTAGCAATTCACCGAGGCGATATCAATTCCAAGTAATACATAGCATCCAATCCTCCTACGCTATAAGGCATCATACAAATCAGATAATTATATCATATGATTCATGAAAGTATCCTTAGCCCTAATCTAGCATGCAATTCTCATATGAAGCATACTACTCATAATACATATGTATGGTAATCTTGGAAACCACTTACTTGAGCTCGGATGATTGCACGCATCGCACCCCTTTTTCCTTAGTAAAAATCTTTTTAGAAGTTCAATTTCATTTTTTTAAAAATATCATCATTTCCTCAGTTTGACTTTTGAAACACCTGAAAGTGTGCCCGAATCCCTCAAACCAAGGCTCTGATACCAACTTGTAACAACCCAAAAAACAGTAATAAGTTTTTTCATTGGGATTATATAAAATCATTCATCAATTGTTTCAAAATCCAACACCAAATCATAATATTCAAAACATCAGAGTACAATTATTCAAATTGCGGAAATCATGAAGGGAGGATGTTGTGCCATCACGTCGGGCCCTTCCCTTTCGAATCGGGAGTACATGAAACCATAAACATAAATTGTAAGTACAAAGCTTAGTGAGTTCATCAAAGTACCACATACCAAAAATACATACGAATATGGTCCCCGCCATGGGGTATATTTCAACCCGACATAGCATAGTAGGCCACGCCCTTCCCTGGGGTGTATTTCAACCCAATCATATAAACAAACATAGCAACTAGCATTCTATATAACCGAATAATGGGGCCTACATTGGTGCCTTCGACCCATGGATACAGTGAGAAAACTCACCTCACAGACAGTTCAGAAAGCGGAAATAGCACGATGCTCCGAAATCAACTCCACCAAAACTCAGAATATATATCAAAATACCTAAAATACCCCTAGGTCAAACCTAGGTCAAAATCCAGGTCAAAGTCAACCAGGTCAACTCGGTGTGCACGTTGGGTGTACTCAACACGTACACGGGGTGTACTGAGTGTTTAACCAAACGACGAAGGGATGACCACGTACGTGCAGCGTACCCTTTGGTACACCTAACGTACGTGGTTGCCGCCAGCTCAACCCATTAAGTTCTTAATCCTTAAGCACTTTCGTCCAAATTCCAGATGTAGACCCTAAAAGGTGTTCTTAACCATAGCATTTCCAACTTTATGGTTTTGCATGGCTAATAAGACCTTAATATCAAAAACCCTAGCTTATTGACCCATTAAGACAACCTAAATCATGAATGGGAAGAAAATAATGTCCAAGATCATATTTTTATGACTTAACACACCCTATAACATCTAAAAGGACAAATCAATCGTCTTAGAGTACTCCATACTCACAAGGATCAATATTTGGGACAAAAAGGTGCCAACTTTATGCTAAAACTAGATCTAAAAGAAATATTCATCAGGGTTGGAGCTTTATACCTCCAGAAAGTGCACAAGGGAGTGTAGATACTGGATCCAAGGCCTTGAGTGAAACACTACAACTTCAAAGCTCTTCCTTCACCGCCAAGAGTAGTAAAATGGCACAACAAAGAAACTCCAAGATTCAAAATGCACACACACACTTAGGGTTTCGAAATGAGGTCAAAGAGGAATGGAGGTTGGAGTTAAGGAAGGGTATGGGGCTATAATGATGCTTAAATAGGGTCCAAACCCTAAAATTTATGGTTTTCACCCTGTCCACGTACGCCCAGCGTACGCAAGCCTGTGCAAAATTATGAAATTGTCATTAGGGACTAGTTTTGCAAATCATTCTAAAACCAAGGTTCAACTTGAAAATACCTGGAAATCAAGATGTTATATGAGCGATAAAAACTCCTGAGCTAGTCGCTCCCTCTCCACTAGTGGTACATACTCCTCCATGAACTTTTCTACAAAATGTTCCCATGTCACTGCATCCTTTTTCTGCCGTGAGTAATCTTTTGTGACAATGTTCCACGAATCCTTCGCCACATGATAGAGGAGATCAAAGTAAAGAAGAATTCAGGAGCTCCAAGTTGTGGTATCTTCTAAAAAGTTGTAATTCTCTAGTTTATGTATGCTTGGGTAGCTTTACAAAAATATCTTGAGGTTAGAAAGCTTTCTGAGGATGGATTCGGAGGGTTGCATAAAATGAGCATTGTTCGAAAGAAGTGGGCGAGTGTTTATGAAGATTGTGAGTATTTAAAGTATGGGGGGGTTACTTAGGAAAAATTTTAGACACAAATGCATGCGTTGAGGTCTTGGCATAATGGCTGAGCTTGAGTTGGATCGTTCTATGTGATATTGGTGGTGAAGGTTTGATTTAATAATTAGATTTGCTTGAGGGCAAGCAAAGAACAAGTGTGGGGTATTTTGATATTGCCAGATTTGTACATATTTTTAGGCAATATTTAATTACATTTCTATTAATATTTTGGTCATTTGCATAGAATAATGATACTTATAAGTTTAATTTGTTATTTTGCAGCCAAACAGAAGCATCTTCGAAGATAGGGACTGAACTTGACAGAATATGGAACTTTGGAGGACTGAAGGAAAGAAGAACGGAAAATCACCCAAAAGACGTTTTCACGACGTGAACAATTCATGGATCACGACGTGAGTCGAGAATTCTAGAAGATATGCATACGGGTGGAAGAGTCCTTGCCGAACACGGTTATCTAATGTTCACGACGTGAATCCTTATGGTTCACGACGTGAACTCGGGAAATCAGAATACTATAAATTCCCTTGCCCATTACGATTTGAGGACCTTTTGGCTGATTGAAGGGTTTCCAGAAGGCGATTTTTAGCAGAATAAAGGTCTTGGAAAAAGGTTTTCAACACTAAAAGAGTGAAGGTCTATAATTTAGTTCACTTATTTGATACTTATGAACATGTTTCCTTATACTTTGATTTGTGTTATTGTGTTAGTTGCTATTATGAGCAGCTGAATCTAGCTACTCTTGTTTAGCTAGATGAAGCTTCTAACTTATGAATAGCTAAATTTTACATGGATTTATTTAGTTGGTAAATTGCTTGTGTTTGGTTTATAATTACCTAGCATGCTTATGGTTGTTTCTTTAGTTGCTTGATTCCATGTTCTGTGTAGCTTAGTGACCATTAACTGCATGAACTTGTTTACCTAATGATTTAGTGAACATTAAATTGTTAGAGCTAGGATTGACCAATCTTAGTTAGTAACTAAAGTAAATAAACTTAGTTGTGCTAGAGAACGTAGATTGTGACTATAATTGCGTTTGCATAATAAATCTTACATAGCATATTCATATTCATAATTGGTTCTGTGTTTAATTGTGTGTGACCATACATAGTTTTACATGAATTAATTAATTATTGGTAAAATTAGACTTAAATTACTAATATAATTAAAACCAACTTGATAATCCATAATTATTAGCTAGCCATAAGGATGAAGTGGATTCGAACTAAACAAGAGTGTTTTTACTTATTGATTGAATTTGAGCTAAGTTCGTCTGATCTTGTAAAATCAGATAAAACCCTTTTTAAACTTGTTAATAATTAGGTTAATTTGATAGCAAGTAGATTAATTAGTAACACTGTTCCCTATGATCGATACCCGACTTACCCAAGCTATACTATAATCTGACTAGGTACACTGCCTATAGGTGCATAGTTGGTCTAAGTTTGTTAGGTTATAAATATTAAAATTAGTGGGTACTTTTGTGCACATCAAGTTTTTGGCGTCATTGCCGGGGAACGGCTTAGTTAATTATTAGTTTGTTTGCTTTAAATTAATCAATCCTTTTTGTAGGTTAAAACCTGCAAGAAGTTACTTTTCTGTTTTAATTTTTTCTGCATTACAGGACTCACGACGTGAACTTTCAAGATTCACGACATGAGAACTGAAGTCCTTAGTTTTGTTTATTTCAGTTTTTTTTTAGTTCAGTTTTACGTTTTATCTTTTTGTTTTATTTCAGAAGTTCATGACCAGAGGTTCTAACACACCTTTGGTACCACCACTTGAAGATCCCAAGTCTGCAATTCACAAAAAGAAGGATAAGAGCGTGAAAGAAGATCAAACACCGAAGAAGACACCTTTACAAGAACTGAAATCAGCCTTTTCAAGGAAGTCAGGAAAGAAAACGAGAGAATCGACTTCAGCCTCAAAGAGCAATTTTGAAGTTTTCGATCAAGAATACGAATCAGAAAAAGAATTTGGACTTTATACGAGTGAACCCGAGAACGAGCCGGAGAACGAAATGGCGAACATTGATGAGATGGCCATGGGGGATTACAAGAAGCGCATTTGAGATGATGTGGGGTCGGGTTTAATATATCATGCGATACCTGCCAATGCCACATTCGAGTTAAAGGGACATATCCTTACGGCACTCAAGGATATGCCATTCTATGGGAAGGATCATGAAGATGCTTTTAAGCATTTAGACGAGGTCAAAGATATTGCGGATTATTTTAATACTCCTAATATCCCGAGGGAGACAACTTTGTTAAGAATGTTACCAGTCACTTTCAAAGGAGCTGCAAAAGAATGGTTGAAGGCTCTTCCATCTGGTACGATCACCACATGGGCCCAATTGCGTGAGAAATTTCTAGATCAGTTTTGCCCACCCTCCAAAATCTCTAAACTCAAGAAGGCGATTGCCAACTTTGAGCAAAACCCGGGGGAGTCATTATATGAGGCATAGGAGCGCTACAAGGGGTTGTTAAGGAATTGTCCTCAACATGACCTAAATCTTTAGCAAGAAATGTCGATATTTTATGATGGGGTGAATGTCATGACTAGACAACTCCTTGATTCACAAGGACCACTAACAAAGAAGAACCCAATTTAGGCCAAGGAGCTGGTTGAAGAATTTTCAAAGCACTCTCGTGAGTATCACAACCCAGGACGCGGTGGAATAAAAGGCAGTGGAGGTGCACAAACTGAAGAGATGGCTACTGTGATGGCAATGATTAGCACTATGGATAGAAGATTGACCCAAATGGACCAATCAATTCATGCAGTTCGAGTTGGTTGCGAGAGATGTAGTGGCCCACACTTGACAAAAGATTGCACTTTGGATGAATATGGAAACAAGAAAGCTCAAGTTTGCTACTCAAGTGGGGACAAGTACGATGAAGACTGGAGGAAACCAAAGAAGGAGTGGCTGCCTTACGATGAATACAAGAAGCAAAAAGAAGAGAAATTTAGGCAAACTGGCCGGGGTTTCTACCAAAGAGAGCAACCACTAGTTGAGAAGAAATCAGAATTAGAGACCATGTTGATGAAATTTATGGAAGCTTCAGAACAAAGACATGATGTTACTGACACTGCAATGGAAGAACAAAGAGCTATAATGAAGAATCATCACGCAATGATGATAGATCAGCAGGCATTAATAAAAAATCAGCAAGCCTCCATCAATAACCTTAAAGTACAACTTGGTCAACTTACCACTTTGGTTAATGAGAAGATGTTCCCGAAAAGTCCTGAAAAGAAGACTCAATCTCACGTAATGGCCATAGATACTGAAGAAGAGGCGATTTCTGAGTTCCTAGAAGCCTTAGAAGTGGAGCCACAGCAGCCCGATCCAAAGCCAAAGAAGCCGAAGCTCGAAAATGAAGAATCTGCTGGAATACCCAGTTCACGTCGTGAGCCCGCTATACTCACGTCGTGGGCCCGGTCGGAACAGAAAAAATCAGTATTTGTTACAGCTTATAAACCACCTTTGCCATTCCCGTCTAGAGTTAATCTCAGTCCACTGGAGAGAGAACATTTAGAGTTTATCAAGCAATTGAAGGGTATTCCTATTAATACTCCTTTTATTGATTCGCTTGCAAAAGTTCCAGAATATGCTAAGTTCCTACAAGACTTTTTAGACACTCGTCAGCAATTAAAGGAGAATTCTAAGGTGATTCTTAGTGAGCAAAGCTCAAAAGTTGTGCTGGGAGAGATACCTAAGAAGATGGGGGATCCTGGACGACTCACTCTCCCATGTGAGTTTGGGAATAATATGAAGGTTTATGCTTTATCCGATTCTGAGGCTAGCATAAATTTGATGCCTTATTCGTTTTATCAAAAATTGAATATTCAAAAGTTAAAGGCTACAAAGATGACTATTCACATGGCGAACCGTTCAGTGACACAGCCCCGGGGCATTGTGGAAGATATTCTCGTGAAAATTGGGAAATTCGTTTTTCCAATAGACTTTGTAGTTTTGGATATGAAAGAAGATCCCAATGTACCAATTATTCTTGGTCGCCCGTTACTTAACATTGCTGGAGCTCTGGTTGATATACGCGAGTCCAAGCTCACCTTGAGAGTTGGGGATGAGAAGGAAATTTTTGGAATAGAAGATGGTTTCCAAGGGAGTCATACTCAAGAAGAGGTTTTCAACATAGATGAAGAGAATGAACTTGAAGAATTAGAGAAGCTCATGGAAGAAGAAATCAAAACAATTCAACAAGTTAAAAGAACAAAACCGAGAGCATCTGTTCCATTTTTAGTTGAATTCATTGCCTACACGAATCCAACTTCTTGGGTAAGCAAGGAAGATGATGAGATGTCGAGTGATGAAGAGGAGGTTACTTCAAAAGTCACAAGTCCAGTGGTGAAAGAAGAGAAGGATACTATGGAGCTTAAAAATGATGGAAAATTGAAGATTCAAGGGATCAAACGCAAGCTGGATGGAGACGAAGTCAAGGTTAAAAAGGAGAATTCTAAAAAGGCGTATATTCGTCGAGTGCAAGCTTACAAGAGGCGTTTTAAGGAGCAAAAGATCTTGGTGGTGGATTCTTCTGACGAATCAACGTAGGAGGCACGGAGTCCAGGTCAAGACTCCTAAAAAAGAAGCGCTTCTCGGGAGGCAACCCGAGTTTGGTTTGCGTTTTTTTTCCTTTTAGTTTTTGCATTTTAGTCCTAGAAACATAGATCATATCATCCAACTCACTTTATTCATAATTAAACACTGAGTGTGGGGTCCCTAAAAATGAAGTGGTAATAATTCGGAATTTAGTTAATAGACAAACCTGGATATATATATATATATATATATATATATATATATATATATATATATATATATATATATATATATATATATATATATATATATATATATATATATATTCATACAGTATTCACGACGTGAATCATTATGATTCACGACGTGAGTTCTGAATGAACCGGACAATAGATCGTTGATACATATCAGCCCATTTTCTGTTAAACTAAATGGCCCAAGACTAATCCGATTCTGATGAAGAATAAATGGCCCAAAATTAAGCCCAGACATGACTCACGACGTGAATCCTTAGGGATTCACGACGTGAACAGTAGCAATCACGGGACCACAGATTAAAGAATACAGAATCCCTTTGACCAACTCATTCTTTATTCCCACGAAGTGAACACGAAGACTGGTCCCCCATTTTTGCCCCGATTTCGGCCGACATACAATCCATTTTCGTTTTTGCTTACGTAATCTTTCAATCTAAGGAATGGGTCCCAGAAGAGAAGTTCCAACCGGGGTTTCTAGTCTCCACCCGTTTTACGTCTTTCCAACAAATATGCCACGGGATATATATATATATATACGCGTTGGAACAACCGGCTAGGATGGTTGTACAACCGGGAGATTGTTGTTGCACCCACTATTGAATGGGCACGTTTGAGGGAGGTCGGGCTTGTGGATAGGATGTCCCCATTTCTTACTAAAAATTTTATTGGAGATGGTTTTTCTTTTACTTGCGCGGGGTGGAAAAATCTTTTCCGTGTCCAAGAGCGGGTCTATAAGGAGTTGTGTGTGGAGTTTTTCTCCACGATGACATTCCACGAGAATGTCCAAGATCCCCGTTATCCGCAAGCACTGGTATTTCGTCTTGGGGGGGGACTACCGGGAATGTAGCCTTGTGGAGTTTTCGTGGAGGGTTGGGATTTATAATCCCGAAGAGGCAATGACTCCCGAGTGTGACATGTTTTTAAGGGAGGCAGCTTGAGGGTATGCTGATGGTGTTACTGGTTATGATTTTTGGCATAATATTGCCTCCTGGATATTCAATTCCGGAGTGTCTCCCGAGATCAGCATTCGCTCTCCTATCCACCGTCTACTCCACCGACTGATCACTTTCTCCATTAATCACAGAAGGCATGGGGACAAAGTAACACAGCAGAATCTCTTCTTTTTATGGTGCATCTTGCAGCCGGGAGTGTGTTTGCAACATTCCCTATTTTTTAGCACGCTTCTTGGCTGGCTCTGCTGCCAGGTCTCGCCCCAGGAGCCCTATTTGTGGAGGGCAGTTCATTACCCGTTTGGCCCGATCATATGGGTTGCTTGTTCCTGATATCACTCGTTCCATGACTTACATGGATGGACACGAGTTTAGTATGGGTTATTTGGAGACCATGCGGGTGGTCCAAAATTATGGAACCCACTGGGGTATTGTGCGGTCGGATGATGAGGATGGTGGTGAGCAGCAGGGTGATCAACCCGCACCACAACCAAGGCCGAGGAGAAGGAATGTTAGAGGAATAGGAGAGCGAGGGCAGCCGGTGCATACACCCGCACCCATGGTAGGATCACATATTGGGGATAATATGACAGGGTATTTTGACCAGCTTTCCTTGAGCGTAAACTGGATTGGAGGGACTATGGAGAATATGGTTCGGCACTTCAATGTGGAGCAGCCTCCTCACCTAGGGTATCACTACCCAATTTGCCCTAGGATGAGTGAGTATCATGGACAAGGAGGAGATGGGGCGGGCACTAGTGGAGCAAACGAGGAGGATGAAGATGATTGATCGTTTAGTTTTATTTTGTTTGTTTTAGACTTATTTGGTTTGTTTTTATTTTGTTTGGATTGTAAGACTTTAAGATATTATGTTACTTAGCTCTTCTTTGGTTGTTAACTTTCAGCTTGCTAAGGAGTCTTGGGGAAGGAGTAACGTCGAGTCAAGAGTGGTGTTCGTTTAGGCGAGTGTCGTTCAAGTCTAGAAATTGAAAGTCGAAACCCACAATTGGAAATAAGTGTGGGGTGAGTCGAGAGAGAGGTTATAGTTATAAGAGTCGTCAAAATACACTGAATTTAGAAGGGTCTTAATTCGTTGAGACGTTGAGTGGAGTATATGTAAGAAGGTAGTTTCAATTCTGGTTCACCCAGACTTCACGTCGTGAGCCTATATTGCTCACGTCGTGAGCAAAGTTACAAGGAAATGCAGAATGCGCGACCCAGCGACTTCACGTCGTGAGCCTATACTGATTCACGTCGTGAGTTTTGAATTTCCACCACATTGATTCTATTCCGCTCTTCTTCATTACATGGAATTACTACCATTCCTTATGACACTTTTGTGACGATTCGATGGGCTGTTTTCTCTAATATACAATGTAGCGTATGCTTTCCCACATTGTCTACACGATTTGGAGGCTTGCACCATTCTTTTTGAAGATTGAAGTTTTGATTGATGGCTGGTTTCGCAAGTTCGAGTCCAAGTTCTTATTTTTGAAGAGGTCCAATATTCGAAATGCATATTTCAACCACACTTTTGGATATGACCACGCCACTATCCCAGGGGAGTCTGTTCCTTTTTCTCCTTTTTTTTCTTAATTTTAATTTATTTTATGCATACAATGAGGGCATTGTATGTAATAAGTGTGGGGTAGGGGGTAGAAAAAGTAAATTGCTAGAAAATTTGGTAAATTTATATTATCTAGAGAATTTGGAAAATTTAAAATTTTTAATAATTGAATCTAGTAATAATAATAATTTGAACTTAAGTTGCTAGTGTTGCATTGGGATGATCTGATAAAGGCTCAAATGTTTAGTTGAGCCAATACACGTTATAGTGCATTTGTGGCCTCCCTTATTTTAGTGAAATCATGGAACAAAAACATAACCCTGCTTAGTTTGAGGGATGCAATATGTTTAGCAGCCTAAACTTGAAATGTATCCAGGAAAGATATGTCTTAACCAATAAGGGTTGAAGTAAAGCGCCCCTGCTTAAGCATGTAGGTTATTGAGTGATATTTAAAAAAAAAGAAGTGAGTACATGTAAAAAGAAAAAAAAGAGAGAGAAATTACCAAAAAAAGTGAAAAATTGAAGAATTTTTGGAGCATAAAAGTATCAAAATAAGAAGATCAAAGATCGAAAATTCTAAAGTTTCAAAAGTTGAAGATATCAAAATTACACAAAGATGGTGAATTCAAAGAAATTGAAGATCAATTATCAAAGTAAAGAAGAATTCAGGAGCTCCAAGTTGTGGTATCTTCTAAAAAGTTGTAATTCTCTAGTTTATGTATGCTTGGGTAGCTTTACAAAAATATCTTGAGGTTAGAAAGCTTTCTGAGGATGGATTCGGAGGGTTGCATAAAATGAGCATTGTTCGAAAGAAGTGGGCGAGTGTTTATGAAGATTGTGAGTATTTAAAGTATGGGGGGTTACTTAGGAAAAATTTTAGACACAAATGCATGCGTTGAGGTCTTGGCATAATGGCTGAGCTTGAGTTGGATCGTTCTATGTGATATTGGTGGTGAAGGTTTGATTTAATAATTAGATTTGCTTGAGGGCAAGCAAAGAACAAGTGTGGGGTATTTTGATATTGCCAGATTTGTACATATTTTTAGGCAATATTTAATTACATTTCTATTAATATTTTGGTCATTTGCATAGAATAATGGTACTTATAAGTTTAATTTGTTATTTTGCAGCCAAACAGAAGCATCTTCGAAGATAGGGACTGAAATTGACAGAATATGGAACTTTGGAGGATTGAAGGAAAGAAGAACGAAAAATCACCCAAAAGACGTTTTCACGATGTGAACAATTCATGGTTCACGACGTGAGTTGAGAATTCTAGAAGATATGCATACGGGTGGAAGAGTCCTTGCCGAACACGGTTATCTAATGTTCACGACGTGAATCCTTATGGTTCACGACGTGAACTCGGGAAATCAGAATACTATAAATTCCCTTGCCCATTACGATTTGAGGACCTTTTGGCTGATTGAAGGGTTTCTAGAAGGCGATTTTTAACAGAATAAAGGTCTTGGAAAAAGGTTTTCAACACCAAAAGAGTGAAGGTCTATAATTTAGTTCACTTATTTGATACTTATGAACATGTATCCTTATACTTTGATTTGTGTTATTGTGTTAGTTGCTATTATGAGCAGCTGAATCTAGCTACTCTTGTTTAGCTAGATGAAGCTTCTAACTTATGAATAGCTAAATTTTACATGGATTTATTTAGTTGGTAAATTGCTTGTGTTTGGTTTATAATTACCTAGCATGCTTATGGTTGTTTCTTTAGTTGCTTGATTCCATGTTCTGTGTAGCTTAGTGACCATTAACTGCATGAAGTTGTTTACCTAATGATTTAGTGAACATTAAATTGTTAGAGCTAGGATTGACCAATCTTAGTTAGTAACTAAAGTAAATAAACTTAGCTGTGCTAGAGAACGTAGATTGTGACTATAATTGCGTTTACATAATAAATCTTACATAGCATATTCATATTCATAATTGGTTCTGTGTTTAATTGTGTGTGACCATACATAGTTTTACATGAATTAATTAATTATTGGTAAAATTAGACTTAAATTACTAATATAATTAAAACCAACTTGATAATCCATAATTATTAGCTAGCCATAAGGACGAAGTGGATTCGAACTAAACAAGAGTGTTTTTACTTATTGATTGAATTTGAGCTATGTTCGTCTGATCTTGTAAAATCAGATAAAACCCTTTTTAAACTTGTTTAATAATTAGGTTAATTTGATAGCAAGTAGATTAATTAGTAACACCGTTCCCTGTGATCGATACCCGACTTACCCAAGCTATACTATAATCTGACTAGGTACACTGCCTATAGGTGCATAGTTGGTCTAAGTTTGTTAGGTTATAAATATTAAAATTAGTGGGTACTTTTGTGCACATCACTAATTTTGAGTTTCTTATCCGGAGTCTATTTTCGACTGTATTTATATCACTGAACTCCTGTGAATGAGATCTTCAATTCTCGTTTAGATCGTGTCGGCTAAAAATCAACCGATATAAAATTTGATTTTTGAGTTGTACACTATTTTGCCGAATCTTAGAAAAATCATAACCTCCTATAATGAAGTCAGATTTAGAGGTTCTCTATATCCACGCTCTCGGTTTAACGACTACTCTGAATTTCATTTAGATCACTAAGGCTAAAAAGTAATTTATCAAAGTTTTACTTTTACGATACGTTGAGCCGTGACGGTTTAATCGTGAAACTTCAAAGAAGTATAACTTCTTCATATGAAGTCGGATTTACGCGTTCTATACATGTACGGAAATCGTATCGACATTTACTACGTGTCTATGATGATTATTTTGGCTTAAGAATAATATAGCTTTATTCCGTATTTTATTACAATCTATAGTTATAGTAAAAATGGGGTGTTACATATTATATATTAACTGTAAGTAATAATCCACAACAACATTTAACTTCTTCAAATATGTTGTCGTTGACAATGAAAATATGAATCCAAATATATCATATGGATATCAACATTCAAGTTTCCAATCTACTACTAATTTTAGTATTAGAAGTCCATTATCGAATGATGCTAACGACAAAAGAAAAATTAGAAAATTATATTTAGATAACAGAAAATGTAATTATATGTCCACTAAGCCAAACGCTATTTCTTTTTCTATCATGCAATTTATTTGGCTTTTCTTCCATATTTTTTATGTTACACATTGATGTTAAGTTTATTGATTAATTACTTCTGTATAGACCTTTTGCGACATAACCAATGCATATTTATATTAACTATTGTTATTATTACATTCATAATGGTCGTAATGATCATCACTTTGAATCTATTTTCAATTTTAATTTAATAAATCTGTTATATATCATTTCTGATGACATCACTACGCGTATTTTATCTTTTTTTCTTAATATATACATTAAGTTACAAATGTTTATACCTATAGTATAACTAATATCAACCATATTTTTCTCAGTGCTTTCTAATTTCAGTAGCAACAGTCAAACACCGTTATCAAACAAGTGTACATATGTTGTCGGTACCAATCTAAATATCAACCCAAATATATGATGTGAATATCAACATGCATGTTTCCAATCTACTTCCGAATTTAATATGAAAAGTCCATTATAACCCCTCTTTCTTTTTCTTTTTTTAATTTGTGATTCAAAGTAGTATTTCGAAATTTTGATTCATAACAACTATTTACAATATGTTAATAGTTTTTTTATTAGTATATATTCAATTACCTACTTATTTATCATTTCGTTATTATTTATTTCGAAACTTTACTTTAAAAAATATTTAATGTTTACGCCTTAATTTTCAACATTATTATTTAAAATATGCCAATAGTTTTTGTATTAGTATAGATTGAATAATTTACTTATTTAATATCAACGTATAGATTGAATTATTTACTTATTCATTATATCGTTTATATTTATGTAAAAGTATTTTCTTTAAAAAATGCTTAATGTTTATACGTTGGTATTAAATTTTTATTTTAAATAAACTTGTATATTACACGAGTCTCACATCTAGAATTATATATAATGCATAAACTCAGACATTTCAAAGCAAAAAAGTTTAGCTAATACTATATAAAAAAATAAGACTAAATAGTACAATGCATGAGAAACACGTATATAAATATACATAAATACATACAGAAGATTTAAATATTTGCAAAAACTTAAAAACTCATAATCCGCTAATCATTTTTCAAAACCAAGACCACCAATATTCTCCAAATAGTTCATCATATCTAGGCTAAAAAAAAGATATGTCGATTATTTTTATTTATTTATCTTGAAATGTGCATGTATGCACAATTGTTGCACATTTATATATATATATATATATATTATATATATATATATATATATATATATATATATATATATATATATATATATATATATGTGTGTGGGGCATATTTTTGTTTTTTTAAATATTTTTCAAAACCAACACAGCAATGTAACTTTAGCAACAACTTTTAATAGAATTCCAACTAAAAATGTCAAATAAAAAGTCAAAAATCAAAAATATGTCATCTATACATATTTAGATGTTCATATATGTATATTTACAGAAAAAAAAAGTTCGTCATATCATTTTCTTTTATTATTGATCCCTCTTACACGCAATATTTGATGAATATGATGTACTGATTAAAAGTTCTTAGGTTCTCGCAAATTTTTAAGTTCTCAAAAGTATATATATATATATATATATATATATATATATATATATATATATATATATATATGGGACCATATCTAACCGCATAATCATACATTAAATCTCTAGTATTGATTTTTTTATCAAATGACTGAAATTTCATCGTAAAGTTCTCACTGTATTTTTAAATTTTACACTACTAGAAAAGAAGCTTATAATGACAGACCAACAATGACATAAACCATTTTTATGACAGGCAACAAAGATGTATATTATGTAACTGGTACGTATTTACAGCCATAATTGAAATAAAAAAGAATGGGACCGATTCACTTTTATTTTTGTCTTGTCATTCTAAAAAAATACGCCGTAGTCTTTTATTTCTTTTATTATTTATTTTCCATAAATATCCCATCTATCGCTGTTCAAAACGCTTCCCTCACGCATGCTCAAGCTTACAGAGCCTCGTAGAAACGAAATTGAAGCGAGATCTCTACTCCATTGTGTTTTCGCCTCATGAAATCGACACAATCACTCGCTAACTCGCGATTTGTGCCTCCGATCACACCCTAACAAAATCGATCGGCGATTTAGGGTTTATAAGCTCATTACTACATCGGTGTTGTGCTCATTCATTTATTATGCATAAATGAACGAGTTTGATCAAAGTTTACTGCTCAATTTTTGTCTTTCATCGTCCAACTTCAATGCACTCAACCGTCGATGAATCGATTATCTATCTCAGGGCATTGTTGAATTATCTGATTATACTTGTTTCAATTCCTCCACGATCATACCTAATTCAGGTCATATGCTTCTCCACGTTGTGGTTGTCTCTAATGATGTTGTTTCAGTTTCTAGGTGTGACTCCGAATCAGATACTGATGTTTATTTTGTTGCTGAAACTGTTCAGGAAGGAAGAGATAATGAGGCTGTTGGTGATGACTCTCAGAACCTTGAAGGTTGGAATTTTAGTCCAACTTCAGATGTGGAGACAGCCTGTGTGTTTCCAAAGAACCCTTCAAAATGTAAGTTCACTTATCTTGTTTACTCATTACACAAAGTCATCTTCAGATATACATTTCAACACTTGACAAAATTTTACATACATGTATGCTTATCAGTTTTAACTGTTTGCAAAAAACTTATAATGATTATGATTTTCTAATTATTGAGGATCAAAAAAATCAAAACCGGAGATGCACATACAAAAAGTTGTTACCTCTTTTGTAGTAACAATGGGGCAGAGATCATCAAACTTATGAAACTGATTGTTATAGTTGGTGTCAAAATACTCATATATTTCATTCTTCAAGATTCCAAGAGGATGATGATCTCTTCTATGAAGTTGCAATCCAACTTTAGTGAATATCAAATCAGGGACATTATTTGTCGATTCATCTTTAACCACATCTGTATCACACAATGAAAAGCATAAATTGATTTATAAGTCCAAAGTTATGACTTGATAATATAGCATTTAACCAGTGCTATATGAGGAGGTGGAAGAAAAAATAAATGAAGGTACATTTATAAAGTTATAAGTACGATTTTATGAGTAAAAAACACATCCAAGCACTATCTAGATTGTATTTCAACCGATTATCAAACTATCAAATATCACTTGAAACTTTAAAACCTCAAATCCAAACACCTCCTAAAACAAGAAATCTCCCATTTTCCACAATCAAAATAATACAATCCGCCTGAATCAACGTGTATGTAAAATTTAACAACCAATCAAATCAATGCTTTAATGCTTATGGTCAAAAGAATAAAGATTTGGAGTGGATAAATGTAAAACATTTCTAATAACTATGAAAAAGTGCATGCAAACACCCTCACATTTGTATTTTTTTAATCATGCATCGAGTAATGGAATTTTTGTGTGTTGTTTACATGTAGATATCACATTCATGGAAAAAAGATGTCGAACCATGTGATGATGATGGATTCTATGTTGACTTTAATATGGATGAAGTTGAATTGATGTTAGGGGTGTCAAACCCAACAAATAATAGGGGTACAACAGACTCCAAATACACTGCTTTAATGCACTAAAAAGTAGTACAAGGCAAGCAGGGTCGAACCACATAGACACGGGATAAAAGTCTATACCTCTTTGAGCAAGGTACTTTGGTCACAAAGGGGGATTTGTTTGCAGAAGTCAAATAATGAAAATAACAATCAACTTTGAAACATGCAGAAAATGAAATAGATTAGTAAACAAGTTGTAAAAGTGCTTCCAGTACTTGTTCTCAATGTTGTCATTTAACCTGATTATGACTTGATGTAATTTGTGATTGCTATTCTAAGTTGGTATTGAAAGATATTAACACGCTCTAATACCTCTCGCTTGCCAAATTATCTAACCAAAACACGCTCTTTGACTAGACCTAGCCTTACTAATTCAACCTAAACACGCTCTTATATTGTATTGAAAAAACTGCATTAAGTTTTGTACAAGCTTCCCAACAATGTTCATTTCTTCTCATACGCTCAGAAGTGTGAAAACATGTGATATATGTTTTACAATAAGAAAACTTATTGTTTGTTACCAATCATTAACTTTACAGAACGATTAGGTGCCCTAAAAGTTAATTAACTGCACAAAATTTCAATTCATGAAAGTGGCCAATCAAACACAAATCAAATTTAAGGGTTCTAGTTTAAACAAAAACATAATCACTAGAATAGAATCACAAATCAAACATCAAATCATATGCTTCAAGTCAAGCAATCAACATGTTTTGAACAAGAACTAGAAACTAGGGTTTCTTAGCCACACATGGCTAAGAACAAATCAAACAAGAATAAAGATGAAATTGAAATGTTTAATGCTTACTAAAATGAAATCAAGAGTGTTTGCAATGATTAGGTCTTCTCAAAAGCTCCAAGAAATCTCTTAGAATCGCCCAAGATCGCCCTCAACTGCTCCAAAAATCGTTCTCCCTTCAAAATGACGTTCTTGTGTTTTTAATTAAAGTTCACGTGCTTTCCATAAGACCATGCGTTTTTGGCATGGCCATGCCTTTTGCTCATGTGTTTTTGGCATGGCTATTTGTCTTGACCTTGCGTTTTTGGCATGGCCCATGCTTTTTGCTAAAATTCCAAAAAGTCTTCACTGTTGGCTCCAGCTTCACCACGAGTCATGTTGCTCAAATATAAGATGACAAAGGACAAACACGACCCGTGTCGGTGTGACAAGAATCGCGTTTCAAACATAGTCCTTTGCTATGATAATAATGCACAATGACTCGGGTTCTATCTTCATGTTTTCTGCCATGGAATGATCGGTTCATCTTCTCTTCATGCTCCAAAGCTCCAAGCATCCAAGCTTCATGCATCCATGCATCCAAGCTCCACGTTCCATGCTCCATAATGCCTGCAAAATAAATAAAAAAATGGTGAAATACCAGACATTCTTAATGAAATATGCAATTGCCCAAATAATTAACTAAATGCAAGAATTATGAAGTAGAATGTTATGAAATGACAAAAATAACATGTAAAATAGGTGCATAAAATGCACCTATCAGACCTCCCCAAGCTTAGACCTTTTCTTGTCCTCAAGAAAGAACAAAATCGAGAATCACCCTAGAGAAGACGATAGGCGACTAAAAAAAACGAAGAAGAAAAGAATGGAAGGAACGAAAAGGACTAAATGGAATTAAGAGTGAATGCATGCAATAAAAGAAAAAACTAATGAAAATAACATATGTACAAAAAATATGCTTAAGAAAAATGAACCAAAGAAAAATTCAAAAACACAAATAATATTTTATACTATTTTTTTTTCATACGATCAGACTTTACATCGATGGGGCTCCAATCACTAATACATAGGCGACCATCCTGCTATCTTTCATGTATCACAGACTCCCAAAGTGAGGAAGACCACGAAACGGTGTAACCCAATAGTCCACCATAGTTTTATTTAAACTTTATACCTTAATTAGCTTTGTGAGCGAAAATAACACAGTCCGGGATCTCATGTCCTTAAGACTAGATAGTCAAGAATCAGAATCGACGCATCCTTAAGAACCCGTCACGTCAAATCAGCTTTTGCTAAAGCAGTGAGCCCACCCGAAGGGGCCCAGCTCCTATGCTTTCACTTTTTCGAGAGCCACAAGTATCATATCACACAGTTCTACATTCTCCATATTTGACTTTGATATGGATTCTGGTTTGATTGAACTTGGATTTGTATCTTCGTTTTGAGCTTGAGTTCTTCAATCAACTTTTTGAAAAAAAAAATTTAAATTTCTTCGATTGAGCGCTTGAAATTTTTGATTTGGGTACCGGATATGACGGTTGTACCCTTTCTTCATTCTTGACTGTGTGGATCTGATACTTAAGCTCTCTGTTACCGCGAGGGTAACGCGTGTCAACAAATAGGTCCGTGTTTTGTGGGTCCAGATTTGTCGATAAAGGTTCTTTTTAAACATTCAGAAGCAAATCATCCTAAAGTTGTTATTACCGCCCACAAAAACGTTTCAGTATGCCATTTTTTATTATTATCTAAGGCTGGGGTCTTGAATTACGGTGTTTGGGTCCCCTAGTTATGACAGTTGATTCTACACTTCCGATAACTATTCGGTCGCTTCGGATTTTTTTCATTTGATTTCTCGTTTTCCCACTTCATGGAGCTATTGTATGTAAAGAGTGTCATCATCTCGTATAATTTTTTTTCTTTTTTTTTCTTTTTTTTTGTTTAAGATGAATACATGAAAAAAAAATTGAAAATAAGAAAAGTAAAAATCTTTTTTTTTTATTTTTTTGATTTTTTTTTTTTATTTTGAAATGCATGTAGAAACTAGAATCTAATGTACAAAGACCCCTCCCTAAGCTTAAGATTAAGCATCGTCCTCGATGCTCGGAGAGGGTAGGGCAACCTACTGACCACGAATGTATAACTATATAGAGCATATGAACGGATTCTCAACAATTCTAGTCAAATAATCTTAAGATTCATGCATCAAACTTGAGATATGGAAGGAATGTACCATTCAAATGCTTGAATTTGTGATGTATGCTTGACTTTTTCACTTCATCTTCAACCTTAAGAAAAGTTGAGCTCTTTAATGGTGGAATGCACAAACTGAGGTAAAAGCTTCCCTTTTTCTTTACAAAATACTTCCCCAAGCTTGCTCTCGAAACCCTTGGAGCTTTAATCTCGAAAACAAATTAAACAAAAATCAAAACTTTTATGTGGATTTAAGAGGAATTGACGATGATGTTTAGAGAGGACTATGGAGGCACGTCGACTGAGGTTTAGAGGGAGAAAGGAACGCACAAAACGTGAGGGGGAGAGTGACACAAAAAAATCGTTTTTTTTTTAACAAAGAAGTAGACAAAACGCATGCACATGCTTGCGTATACATGACCATTTCCAACTCGTGAGTTTTTCTAAAAAGAATGGATTCACAACTTAGAGACCAAAACGCATGGTCAAGGGTTAAAAACACATGGTCACATGTTGGCCCGTGCATTTTTTTAGTAGCCCGTGAGTTTTTTTTTCGAAACTATTGAGAATGTGTCTCCTAAACATGGTCTAGGGACAGGTCGTGTGTTTTCAGTCCAACCCATGCGTTTTTAGCATGGCCCCTGAGTTTTTGCATTAGGCCGTGAGTTTCAGCCCATGCGTTTTTGTCCTTGCCCGTGCATTTTTTAGCATGCCCCATGCAGAATTTTTTTTTTTCTTTTGAAATCCTCGTCGTCACGCATGGTCAAAAAATTAGGCCATGTGTTTTTGAGTCTTGCCCATGCCAATTTCACATGCCCATGCTTTTCTTTTCTGTTAACCTCAAAAATTCACGTTTTTTTTTACTGTTAACCTCACACAAACGTTTTTTTTAACACATGACTCCCTCTCAATCTTTTAGATAGTTTTTTTTGGAACTCTAAAAAGACTAAAAAAACATTGCAACACAACAAAATAAAGTAAATAAAAGAAGAATGGAAAGAAAATACTCCCCGAGTTGCCTCTCGATTAGCCGCCCTTGTTTCAAGTCTTTGGCTCAACTTGACCCCTGCCATATGTTATTCTTTGAATGTTGGGTCTCTCCAACTCAATAAACTTCTTACTACTTCCTCAAATGGGACACTTATCTTGTACCTAACTTTCTTTTTGCTTGGGAACCATACTGGACTTAGACCCTTGATGACAACAATCATCCAACTGACCCCTTTCATGCACTTGTCCAAGAAGGTGGTCAACTCTTCCTTCTTTGATAGGGTGGTTGATTTGATGACCGATTGGGTGTCTTCCTTCTCGGGATATGTATCCTTTAAAGGGTCCGACAGATTTATCGTTTCCGACTCCAGTGGTTGGTCTACCAATGAAATGATTTTCTCATTGATAGTGGGTGGCTCGGCCTCTCTTTTGTCAACCCCCAACACCTCCTCTACAACTTCCATGTCAGCCTTTTCAATTTCCACTTCTTCCTCGACAACCTTCTCTACTTTTACTTCTTCATCCTCTTCCCCGTCTTCTAATTGCAATCTTGGGCCATCAAAGTTTTTCCCATCGTTTAAGGTGATGGTAGAAACGGTATGCCTTGGGTCCTCTTCAGTTTGCGATGGTAATTTGCCTTGGGCTTCTAATATACTCACAGATTGAGTAATTTGTGCAATTTGTTGCTCTAAGCTTTTGAGGCTAGCTTTGGTTGTTTCCTGAAAGATTTGGGTAGTAGTGGCAATGCTTTTCACAATGTCTTCCAAGGACATGCTCGAAGTTTCAGTTTGTTGGGGAGGTGGAGGATAAGGTTGTTGGAACTGTGGAGTTGGTTGATATTGGTCATTTCCCCAAGCTTGGTATGAGTTTTGGAATTGGTTGTTTCCCCAAGCTTGGTTGTTTTCCCAATATTGATCATGTTGAGGTTGATCATAACTCCATTGGTTTGGCCAGTAATAGCTTCCCCTTTCCTGCACTTCCTCCCATTCCCCTTGTAACTATGGACACATGTTGGTATGATGTCCATTTTGAGTGCAAAAATCACAAGGAATAGGTGTGGGTTGCACACTTTGGTCATTTCCAATCATCATAACCATATGGGCTAGCTCAGAAAGTTGGTCTTTAATGTAAGGAGTGTTCATTTCCGAGCCACACTTTTTGTTTTTTTATTAATAAAGATATACCTGCTCACAAAAATCTTGACATAAACAATTAGTAACACCGTGTCCCCGGCAACGGCACCAATTTGTTAGGGGTGTCAAACCCAACAAATAATAGGGGTACAACAGACTCCAAATACACTGCTTTAATGCACTAAAAAGTAGTACAAGGCAAGCAGGGTCGAACCACAGAGACACGGGATAAAAGTCTATACCTCTTTGAGCAAGGTACTTTGGTCACAAAGGGGGATTTGTTTGCAGAAGTCAAATAATGAAAATAACAATCAACTTTGAAACATGCAGAAAATGAAATAGATTAGTAAACAAGTTGTAAAAGTGCTTCCAGTTTTTGTTCTCAATGTTGTCATTTAACCTGATTATGACTTGATGTAATTTGTGATTGCTATTCTAAGTTGGTACTGAAAGATATTAACACGCTCTAATACCTCTCGCTTGCCAAATTATCTAACCAAAACACGCTCTTTGACTAGACCTAGCTTTACTAATTCGACCTAAACACGCTCTTAGATTGTATTGAAAAACTGCATTAAGTTTTGTACAAGCTTCCCAACAATGTTCATTTCTTCTCATACGCTCAGAAGTGTGAAAACATGTGATATATATTTTACAATAAGAAAACTTATTGTTTGTTACCAATCATTAACTTTACAGAACGATTAGGTGCCGTAAAAGTTAACTAACTGCACAAAATTTCAATTCATGAAAGTGGCCAATCAAACACAAATCAAATTTAAGGGTTCTAGTTTAAACAAAACATAATCACTAGAATAGAATCACAAATCAAACATCAAATCATATGCTTCAAGTCAAGCAATCAACATGTTTTGAACAAGAACTAGAAACTAGGGTTTCTTAGCCACACATGGCTAAGAACAAATCAAACAAGAATAAAGATGAAATTGAAATGTTTAATGCTTACTAAAATGAAATCAAAAGTGTTTGCAATGATTAGGTCTTCTCAAAAGCTCCAAGAAATCTCTTAGAATCGCCCAAGATCGCCCTCAACTGCTCCAAAAACCGTTCTCCCTTCAAAATGACGTTCTTGTGTTTTTAATTAAAGTTCACGTGCTTTCCATAAGACCATGCGTTTTTGGCATGGCCATGCCTTTTGCCCATGTGTTTTTGGCATGGCCATTTGTCTTGACCATGCGTTTTTGGCATGGCCCATGCTTTTTGCTAAAATTCCAAAAAAATCTTCACTGTTGGCTCCATCTTCAATCTAGCTTCACCACGAGTCATGTTGCTCAAATATAAGATGACAAAGGACAAACACGACCCGTGTCGGTGTGACAAGAATCGCGTTTCAAACATAGTCCTTTGCTATGATAATAATGCACAATGACTCGGGTTCCATCTTCATGTTTTCTGCCATGGAATGACCGGTTCATCTTCTCTTCATGCTCCAAAGCTCCAAGCATCCAAGCTTCATGCATCCATGCATCCAAGCTCCACGTTCCATGCTCCATAATGCCTGCAAAATAAATAAAAATGGTGAAATACCAGGCATTCTTAATGAAATATGCAATTGCCCAAATAATTAACTAAATGCAAGAATTATGAAGTAGAATGTTATGAAATGACGGAAATAACACGTTCCATGCTCCACACGTATTTTTATGTATTTTAAATGTATAAACATATTTTTTTACTTATTTATATGTATTTTTAACCATTTTACATATTTTTTTATGTATTTTTATGTGTTATTTTTTATGTATTATGTATTTGTATGTATTTTTACGAATTTATGTATTTTTTAAAGCTTTTTATATAGATGTTTATATATTTTAAATGTATAAACGTATTTTTTACGTATTTATATCTATTTTTAAGTATTTTACATATTTTTTATGTATTACGTATTTATGTATTTTTTCAAGTGTTATATATATATATATATATATATATATATATATATATATATATATATATATATATATGTTTTTGTATATTTATGTTTTTTAAATGTATAGACATATTGTTTTACGTATTTATATGTATTTTTGAAGTATTTTACATATTTTTTGTGTGTTTTTATGTGTTTTTTATGTATTATGTATTTATATGTATTTTTGCGTATTTATGTATTTTTTTAGTTTTCTTATATAGATGTTTATGTATTTTTATGTATATTAAATGTTTAATTGTATTATTTTTACGTGTTTATATATCTTTTACGTAAAAATAATACAATTAAACATTTAATATACGTAAACATGTATATAAGAAAACTAAAAAAATACATAAATACGCAAAAATATATATAAATACATAATACATAAAAAACACATAAAAACACACAAAAAATATGTAAAATACTTAAAATGTACATATAAATACGTAAAAAAAAATACGTTTATACATTTAAAATACATAAATATACAAAAACATCTATATAAAAAACTTTAAAAAAATACATAAATACATAATACATAAAAAATATGTAAAATACTTAACAATAGATATAAATACGTTTATACACTTAAAATACATAAACATCTATATAAAAAGTTTTAAAAAATACATAAATACGTAAAAATATATAAAATTACATATAAATACATAATACAAAAAAAATAACACATAAAAATACATAAAAAAATATGTAAAATGGTTAAAAATACATATAAATAAGTAAAAATATACGTTTATACATTTAAAATACATAAAAATACGTAAATATATACATATAAAAAATATAAAAATACGTAAAAATAGATATAGATATGTAAAAATATGTTTATACATTACATAAAAATTTTGACGAAATCTGCAAAAAAGTCCGATTATTTTCGAAAAATTAACAATTTGGTCCCATGACCTGCTGAACAGGTCAAAAAGGGCTAAAGTGAATAAATTAGCCGGTTTCTTGGACTTTTCTATTCAAAATGTGAAAAAGTCAAGACTTTTTTATTCAAAAAATAAAATTTAGGACTTTCTTAAAAATTTGCCCAAAATATTGTGACTTTTCCGGAGATATCCCTTACTTTTTTATCCCAAATGCAGGAAATAGCAATGTACTTTGCTATTTCTTGCATTTAAGTTTCCTTTACCATAAATAAGTAGAAATTAAGTTGTCATTTCTTGTATTTAAGCTTTCTTTACCATGATGTACTTTGTTATTTCTTGCATTTAAGCTTCCTTCACCATAAATAAGTGGAAATAAGTTGCTATTTCATGCATTTAGGACTTGAAGTGTTGTAGAATTTTCACATATATATTCGTTAATTGATGAAAGACTTGAAATGTTATAGAATATTTACATATATAATTGTAGAGTAAATTACACGAATGGTCCCTAGGGTTTGGGGTAATTTGCACGTTTGGTCCCTAACTAATTCTTTTAACTCGGAAGGTCCCTATAGTTTGTTTTTGTTGCACGCTTGGTCCATGTCTTACCTAAAAATACTATTTTGCCCTTAATTTTTTAATTTATTTAAATAAGGTGGGGTAGATAAGGTAACGTAAGGTGAGATGGAAATGAGGTTGGGGTGTGTTTATTTAAATAAATTAAAAAACAAGGGCAAAATAGTCTTTTTAGGTAAGACAGAGACCAAGCGCGCAACAAAAACAAACAGTAGGGACCTTCCGAGTTAAAAAAAATAAGTTAGGGACCAAACGTGAAAATTACCCCAAACCATAGGGACCATTCGTGTAATTTACTCATAATTGTTCAATAGTTTTTTGCTAATATATAAATTTTTGTCTCAGTTTTGGGGGAAGAATGAATATACCAACATCGAGCTTGATAGCATGCGTAGACCGTAAAGAATGGGCTATGTATGTGACAACCTTTATTTACCTGTGATATGTATTTGACAATTACGTTTTGATGAATTTTGATATATTTTTGAACTTGACACTAGTTTGTGTAATGGATTGCCTTTTTATGTATGTATCATATTTTATTTTGCATTATTAGACATTATATATGTAATTTAGTTTGATTAAGATTTGGTACAAATTTTGAAGATATATATATATATATATATATATATATATATATATATATATATATATATATATATATATATATATATATATATATATATATATATATATCTTCAAAATTTGTACCAAATCTTAATCAAACTAAATTACATATGTAATGTCTAATAATGCAAAATAAAATATGATACATACATAAAAAGGCAATCCATTACACAAACTAGTGTCAAGTTCAAAAATATATCAGAATTCATCAAAACGTAATTGCCAAATACATATCACAGGTAAATACAGGTAAAACCATGGCATACAAAGTATGTCAAAAATCATGTCGTACAAAATATGTCATAATTACAAAAATGTTATGAATTACGACATACAAAGCAAGTCATAAATGTATGTCAAAAACGCATGTGGTGTATGTATGTCTTAATTGTAGGTCGTAGAGGTCTGTCGTAAATTTTATAACAGGCCAAATGCCTGTCATTTTCCTTTATGACGTGGATTTCAATGACAGACATTTATCTCTCATGTATAGATATTTACGACAGACACTGTCTCTCAAAGAAAGCCTTTTTTCTAGTAGTGTTATTTAATCCGAATTATATATATATATATATATATATATATATATATATATATATATATATATATATAATTCGGATTAAATAAATTTTAAAAATATGGTGAGAACTTTAAGATGAAATTTCAGTCATTTGATAAAAATAAATAAATAAATAAATAATACTGGAGATTTATTGTACGATTATGCGGTTAGATATGGTCACACACCGATTGCCATTTACCAATCACGCTTAACATGATTGTTAATGTGGTATTTTTGAATTATTGTATATAAGATGGGTCGATTTTGTTATGTTTTATTTTTGAACATGTCAAATATCAAATTCAAAGTTGATCAAATATTCTAAAGATGTATAAGTTGGTTTAAGTTTATTCAAATATTTTATATTTACAATCCTTTTCATCGTTTTACTTAAGAAAAGATAATATTATTTCATCAATATAGTTATTTTTTTTAACAGTTTAAAGATATAAAATTTATAAAATTCTTTAAAACAAATTAACAGAATTGTTTAAAGGTCGATCAAATCCGTTTTAACCTGTACATAAAATTTGATATTTTATAACTCCATGCTAATTTAACCTATTATCTAACATTTTTAACTATGTTACCCTATATTCTATATTTTATAATTATTTTAGAAAGAAAGAAATTTTGTTTTTATTATGGATAATAATTGAGTGATTGATTATCTAATAAAGATTATGAGCACGGAAGTCAAATTGTCACACGCATCAAAATTGTCAGAGTTGCATTTGGTCCGAAATCCAGAAAGAAACATCCTCCCAATGCTTAGTTTCTTCTTGAACCTACTGCTTCCATTGCTGTCGGCAACATTATGAGATTTCCAAGATTAATAAAAACAAAAATAAGAGAAACCCAAAGAAACATTTTGATTTTACCTAAATCTTACATTAACAGTATAATAATTTGGACTTTTTAAGAAAAGAAAGGCAAATATAAAATAAAAGAATGTTGTCAGAATTTGTTAACAACGAATCTTTATGAGCTCACGTTCATCGATTTTAGAAATCTAAGAAGCACCAAGTATTCCTTGCAATTAAAAATTTGCAATGGAAAGACTTGAATAGGATTCTTTTTTGAGAGGTTAAATATACTCTATCTTAAACTATTTTGTTAATCCTCCTATTTACAAGATTATTAGAAGTGTCAAAATTAATGAGGTGAGGAAAGAGAATTAGTGATTTACACATAACAATCATTAAATAGGTAGGAAGATGAAATAGAAGGATTAATTAAATTAACCGTTAATTAGAAAGCAATTTAATTTTCCTTTTGTTTTTCTTGACAACCGAATACAATTCATAATTTTGGTAATTGAATAAAGAAATGTTTACGAGATTGTAGTTCCGAAACAAAGTAATACGAGATGTTTTGGCTCGTACATTTTGTATTAAGGTTGATGGAATTTTAGCAACGTATTTATGTATTATGTTGGGGAATTTAATAATCTAATCATTTTTTTAATGTTATTTTGAAAAATGACCACAAACTTGGAATGTGTCATTCCAGACCTGTATATCGAAATCAGTAATGGGTATAAGATCTGACCCGATATTGTGGTCCCTCCTATAATTACCATTTCGGAGTTCATTTCGAATTGACTGATATCGACCTACCTTCTGGACTCCATTTCGAACTTAGTAATTCTGGATTATCAAATTCAACTGGAAATGTCTTCTTCTAACGTTAAAGAGTATCATTTTGTATATGTAAGTTTTGAAATCGTTATATATATATGTCTTATTTTGGATTATATGTTAAAACCTAGATAATTTATCCAATTATACAGGTATTATTTGTTTTTATAGTGGTTTTTAGTGGTTTAAAGTCAATTATGCCATTACATTTGGTTTTATATGTATGCAAGATCAAGAAATATTAGAAATATCCTAATTTTGACTTGTCTGAAACGAATTTGGAATGTGTATGGCACGTTCGGAATACGAAGAATAAGTCTGGAATACGAAGAACAATTCCAGAATGTAGACCCGTAATGTTTTTATCCGGAATGCGTTGATACAGATTACGATATTTTGGAATGTCCTCCGCAACATACATACAAATGCATAATTAATGATTCTTTTGATTGTAGCATGAAAGAACATACAAAGTGGTTTGACTACAACCTATAGGCCTAAACTCGGGCGAGACATCATGTCCCAGTTACAACACATACTAGTTTGTGCGGCCATGTTTAGGGCTTTATATTTTGGTGATTATGTTCACATGTCGATGGGTGTAGAATGTCACCCTTTACTCTATAACTATCTTATGTGCAAGGAATACACTACTTTACCTCCAATTGACCTACATGAGCTTCTATTTCTGGTACACAACTATCATGTTTGTTTAAATAGGAAAGCATGCTGCCTGATTACCGGCTTGCGGTTCGATGACTATTTCCCCTAATTCTCCTTTTGCCCAGCTCAGACAATGTGTATTTCTATTTGCGCCGCCTTCACGTTCGGTGAGATTGGCCGATCTTATACACGTGTTCAGTAACTTACTTCATCAATTAGATGATGTAGACGTTATAAGAGTCTCCCTTTTGTATACGGTAAAGCAAGGATATGCCATACCCATCATCCAAACACATAAAATGCACATATGCATACCTGTTGGCATGTTTTTTAAAGACACAAGTTTTCGATCCCTTTTATTATAGTCATATGTCTTAATCATATTTATAAAGAAGTAAGAGATAATCATATTTATAAAGAAGTAAAGAGATAATATATTTATAAAGCGGCGTTGACAAATAACTTTTTTGACGATTAGTTTCTTACGAGAAATAATT